>NC_041391.1:483767994-483876915 GCF_002162155.2 Triticum dicoccoides
AGTTTGAGGGGCGACAGCCGGCGGCCAGGGGTGATGGTGGTGCGTGACAACAGAGAGGGATGGGGAGAGGTGGGAGAGTCGGGGGGGGGAGGGGGATGGGACTTGGCAAAATTTTGAGCCCGCGCAGTGGTTAACTCAAAATTGTAGTAGCACTGGATTAGGATCCAACGCTATAGCTAAGCTAGCTATAGTGCTGGATTCTAATCCAATGCTACTCCTAACTGTTCCAATTTTTGTTTTTTAAATTCTAAAATAAAAGTAGCAGTAGCGCTGGATTAGGATCCAACGCTATAGTTGAGTTAGCTATAGCGCTGGTTCCCAAACCAGCGATACCGCTATTTTCATTGTCTTTTTATTATTTTCTTTTTCTAGTTTTTAGTTTTATTTTCTTTTTATTATATCCTTTCCTTTTCTGTTTACTTTTCTTTTTCTTTTGTATTGCTTTCTCCCTTTTGTTTTTGTTTTTTGTCCCAACGATGATGTCTCCCTCCCACACTGCACGAATATCATCGGAACCATGCAGGTGGTGCTAATTGAAGGGAATACGATGTATACATCATTTGACCGATAACGTTTACTGAAGTGCGTACACAAAATAGATACATATATATAAATGATGGTTTCTCAGCTACGTCAACGACGTTTGACAGTGAGCTTCTTCCCTTTCTTGTTCATTGTCGAATAATTGAGCCCCTCCTTGTGACTTTTCCGGAACCATGGTGTACAATCTTTCTTAGGCAATGTAGTATTGATTCTTCTTTTCACGTATGCTTCATCATCATCTTCCCTCATTGGGTTGCCGTATTGGTCATAGTCTTCCTTGTTGGCAACTCAATCCATTCCGACGATGTTCCTTTTGCCTCTTCTCACAACAACACGGCTGGGTTTGGTCGGGTCGGTTATGAAGAAGCATTGTGTCACGTGCTTAGCATGTACCCATGGCTCAGTTTTGGCGATGACGTTAATGTTCACGGTAGCGCTCTTCATGACAGGTATAGACAAGGTAGTGAAATACTTGTTTTCTCTGACGACGTCCTTAGCCCATCTGACATGGAACATCGTCGCATCATGCATTCGAGCATAGTCAAGCTCCCAGATATCTTCGACCCTTTCGTAGAATCTTTTGAGTTGCGCCATTGGCGTCAGTCACACATTCAATTGTCACATTTGAGTTCTGGTAATCACTGTCAATGTCTTTGTCCTCCGTGTAGAAGTGTACCCGTTGATATTGTATGACTGATAGGTCGCAAGTTTGGGCGTGGGGCCATGTGCTAAGGCATGTATGAGCAATCCGTCCGAACTGCCCTCTTCCGGGGGATTAGCAAGAACTTGCTCTTTGAACCAACGCAAGAAAGTGGCGTTGTGCTCTATAGTAACTTTGTCGTCTGTCTTGAGCATCCCCTTCTCATGGTACTTCTTTGCGATGGTTTATTTGTGTCATGCCACATAATCATCTACCGCATCTAGGTGTTGTAGAACTACTAAGTTAGCCCTATCAAAGTTGTTTCATCGATTCGAGTAGTCCACGTGCAATTCCCTCCGGCCGTTGTTGTGACCTTCTCCTCCGAGCCTCCCATTGAGCTTCTTGACGGGCAAACCAACAATAGGGTCTCCAACACCTATATAATTCTCGCAAAAGGAGATGCACTCATGCATCAGATACCCCTAGACAATGCTCCCATCGGGACGGGGCATGTTAGGAACGAATCCTTTGATGACCCCATTCATCCTCTCAAACGACATCATGCTGTGAAGGAATGTCGGCCTGAGGTCGATGATGTCGTCCACGATGTGGACACACAGATGCACCATGATGTCAAAGAATGCGGGCAGGAAGTACATCTCAAGCTTACATAGTATGACAATGATGTCTTCCTGTAGCCTTCGGAGCTGCTTCACACTGATGGACTTTCAAGATATAACACCGAAGAAGTTGCAGAGACCAGTAAGCGTGTCACGGACGCGCTTGTCCATTATCCCTCTAATGGCAACTGGGAGTATCTGTGTCATCATCACGTGATAGTCATGAGACTTCGTCCTGCTGAACCCTTTCTTTTTGGTGTCTAGAAATCTGCTTATCTACCCACAGTAACCGAAGCTGACTTTGATTCCCATATGGCACTTGATGATTGACCGATCTCCTTTGCACTTAAGGTGAAGAAAGAAGGGGGAAATAATTCTCCTCATTCTTGTTGACTTTTCTTCCCCTTTCCCCCTCCTCCATCTCCGCCTCCCTCTCCTCCGTTGACTTTTTACGGTGGAGATCTTTCCTGATCTTCAAATCTTCCATGTCTTTCCTTGCCTTCGATCCATCCTTCGTCTTCTCCCACATGTTCATCAGTGTGCCAAGCAAGCTCTCAAGGACATTCTTCGTGATATGCACTTGATCAAGGCAATGAGGCATGTCATGATTGGGCCAGTACTCCAAGTCCCAGAAAATAGACCTCATTTTCCATACCTTCAGCAGCGGATTTGGCGCTTTTTTCATCTTTCCCGGCGTAGGGCACTGTTCCCAGTTTTTCAACAACTCCTTGATTTTGGTGCCGCTCCTCCTACATGGAGGTCCTCGATGCTCAGCCAACCCATTTAATAGATATCCACGCTTTCTCCATGGGTCATCCTTCTCGAGCCATCTATGATGCCCCATGTACACAATTTTCCCGGACCCGCCATCTTTCGTTGACGTAAGCTGCTACGACGTTGTATCATCCATGCACCTCGTGCATCCGCAGTATCTGTGGAACACCTGGCCTGAGTTGTACCCGTAATCGAGATAGTCGTGCACTGTCGTCATCAGCGCGACTCTCATATGGAAATACTCTCCTTTGGTGGTGTCCCATGTCCATGTCGTTGTTTTCCATAATGCACTACAAAAAAACACATCCGTGACATTTTGGGCCGAATGATTTTTTTTCTATCATGCATATGACACTTCTATGACGATAATTGTGACAAACCCCGGTATCATCATAGATGTGGTGGGCTCCTACTTCTATGACAAAAAATCATGACAGAAAATGGGATTTTCTTCCTGGGCGGGCCAGAGACGCAGCTGCATGACATTCTTTGGGCCGTCCTTGATAGAAAAAACCATGGTAGAAGCAAGGGCGTGGAAAATATCAGGGAGTTCCCGGTTACGGTGGGTGGTTGGAGCCGAGCGATGCGCGTTTCTCTCGTACACATACGCGCGTGGGTGCGAGGCGTTGGGCTCTAACTGAACCCGAGCGAGGCGTTTGCCTACTGAACTCGAGCGATTGCACTGCAGGCTACGCGTTACTAAACCCGAGTGATCGATCGATTTGGCTGTTAACAGAACCCGATCGAGCGATTCCTTTGCTATTGCTGCTAACTGAAGCCAATCGAACCTGCTACCTCTTGATGAACAGTGAGTGTTGTTGGGGGGTTGGATGAACAGTTCTCGGTGGGGGTTGGATGAACAGGACCCCGCGGTAGTAGAGGCCGTTGTCGTTGGATGAATAGGACCCCGATCGAGCCGGTTGGTGTTGGGTGAACAGGACCCCGTGGAGGGATGGATGAACAGTAGCCAGTGGAGGGCTGGTTGAACAGTAGTTGGTGGAGGGCTGGATGAACAGTAGCCCGTGGAGGGGTGGTTGAACAGGACCCCGTGGAGAGGGCTGGTTGAACAGTAGCGGTAGAGGAGTGGTGGAGGCTGGATGAACAGGAGCCCATGGATGAACAAGAGCTGGTGGAGGCAGGAGGGAGACACCATGGATGAACAGTCGCTGGTGGAGGCTGGAAGAGGTCAACGGTGAATGAACAGTAGATCGTGGAGTCTCGTTTTGTGGTACGCCACACCCCTCCCGATGAACAGGACCCCCGTTTCGACCGTAGGAGGTCAAAGAGAAGTCCGTTTCCTCCATTTTGTGGTAAGCCACACTGCTCCCGATCAATAGGACCCTATTTTGACCGTAGGAGGTCGAAGAGAAGTACGTTTCCTCCATTTTGCGGTACGCCACACCCCTCCCGGTGAACAGGAGCCCGTTTTGACCGTAGGCGGTCGAACACAAGGCCGTTTCCTATGTTCCGCGGTACACCAGGCCTCGTTTTGGCTGTTCCGTCCAAGCCGGTTGGCTCCTAATGAACACGACGCATTCTATTGCCTCCCGATGAACACGACGACATAGTTTCTCCGTTCCGACCCAGCCGGTTGGCTGCCGATGAACATGACGCCATCGCTGCCTCTCCATGTACATGAGCCCTGGCCGTACGTATGCGCGAGTAGGCGTTCGAGACCCAGCCCGTATGTACCTACGTGGTCGTATGTACTTTCTTGCACCCTATCTGTACGTACGTGTACACGATATTGACGGGACTGCATGACATGCTACGTGAGAGCCTCTACTACGACACGTGCCCTTCCTTACTCGGCGACAGTTCATCGCTGCAGCCTGCAGACAGACTGATCATATGTACGTACACATTCGCAACTAGAATGACAACGCTACGTACGCTCCGACCAGGTGGGTCCCGACTATCCGGGAGAATAAGGAGGCACTTTGTTGTGTGCGAAGTTGTAGCTGATGGGTCCTAACAGTCAGGGGGAAATGTTTTTTCACAAAATACGGTGTCCTGTCCGGTGGGTCCTTACTATCAGGTGGAGGAATCATTATTTTGCGTGTAATAAGGAGGCACCATGCTGCGGGCGTGGATCGAGCTGTCAGCCTCTCCACGTACAGTACTCTTCTAATGGAAGTCGTTCCTTGACCACATTGACCACGCCACGCCGAGAGCACCAAGGCGGTGGACGACAGCGAGGCCTAGGAAGGGGACAACACGAGGCCAGGGAAGACGTGACAGTGGATGCCCATGCGGAGAGGAGTACGAGGGTTGAATGGTTCGGCTGCGGTGTTAGGCTGCCGTCACCGCAGAATAATAGGGGTTGTGGGTGAGTAGAGGGATGGCCTGGCTAGAGGTTGGAGTAGGGTGGGGCGGCCAGACCAGTGCGACAGTAGAGCCGGCCATGGGAGGTAGGAGCAGGCGTCACGACCAGTGATGGTTTGGGCGGCTGGAGCAAGAAGACTAGAGGTTGAAGAAGCACTATGGCCATTGGATATACATCATACAGTCACTTGAGCTAGAATCGTTCATATTGACTATGTTGACAAAGCCCTCCATCCATGTCAACTTAGTAGGCCGACAAGTCAGCCTCCCACTATGGTGGGTCCCAGCTAGCAGGAGGTATTCATTTTTTGTGCATTGACCATGTCACGCCGAGCGCATCCAAGGTGGTGGAAGACGACGAGGCCTTGGATAGAAACGAGCCGGAGATGGGAAGACGCGGGAGTGGAGTCGTAGACGGAGAGGTGTACGTGGGTTATCTGGTTCTGGTGTGGCGTGGTTCGGCAGTCGATGGAGAAGAACATGAGGTGTGGAGGGTTGGATCGATGGCCTGGCAGGCGGTGGGGTAGCACTTCATAGCAAAGCATGCTAAGCAGAGCTGCTAGCAGCAGAAGGCAGGAGCAGGTGGTCCCGGCAGCGCTGGAGGAAGAAGATGAGAGATTGAAGATGGATGCCAGTCATTGGATGTAAATCCAACGGCTATCGATGTCAGAATCATTTCTTGACTAAGTTGATAATGACTTGCATTGGCTTCGACCTATTGGCCCACATTTCAGCATCCAAAAATGTGGCACATATTCAACCCATTTTTCCCCAGAATTTACAGTCCATTTGATTTTCTTTTTGAGAATTAGTCCATTTTCTAGGCTGGGTGAACAAATAATGTAGCATCCATGCGGCCCATTTTTTTTAAACTACAACATTTTCACTTTCTCGAAATACACGAATTTGCTGGCTGGCTGAACAAATAATGTAGCGTCCATGCAGCCCATTTATTATTTCCTAATAAATTACAACCCATTTGCACTTTCTCGAAATACACGATTTTGCTAGGCTGGTTCTAATTATAATATTTGGTTGGGCGCAGCAATGTTATCAAAAAATAAACAGGAGCTCACCATTTTGTTATAAATATATTGAAATAATAAGTGCTTTATTATTACATTGGTCCTTAAATCTTACCAAGCTTTTGTACACAATCACGAGGATTTTGGTTGCCTTGATGTAAATAAAATACAAGATTTTATTGTTAAAAAATATTTTTATAAGTTAATAAGACGTGGGATATTTGTTTCTTATATATGTAAGTATCTGTTAAATATATGATGACAATAACGATAATATATAATAACATATAAAATAATATAAATATATATAGTATAGTTAGAAGGGAAACATAAGTTGGACATGGCGTTCCTATTCTTATATAGAAAAATAGAACATACCTCTGCATTTTCTTCAAAAAAATACATATGTTGGGATGCGGATGTTTTAGGAAAAAAAACCTAGGATGGGAGGTCCATAGGCCGATGGATACATGACAACCTCAAGAAAATACAAACCGGCATGTCGTGGGCTGCGCACATTAAAAAACAAAGCCTAGACGGGGCTGCCCACAATCCTGCTGATACTTGTTGGCCCACTGCTAATAAATGATACATGTCAGCTCCCTGACTTTGTTGTTAATTTACCTCCTTTAGTAACTACTACGTTGAAGAACCTCAAAAAAAATGTAACTATGTTGACAAACCCGTGGGCCCCAACGTCAGTATAGCATTAGGAGGAAGTATTTTTCGAATGAGGCACTTGCTTGCGTACGGGCATAGACCTGGTGGGTCCTGACAGTCCGCCTCTCCACGTACAGTCTTCTTCAGATTCCTCTCATTTGTTCAGCATGTTCACAATGGCAGACAGCGGTGCCGTGGCGAGCGCACAAAGGCGGAGGATGGGAACGAACCACCGGAGCCGGGGAAGGCATGCTACAGTAATGGTAGATGTTGTGCCTTATTTCAACCAAAACTACTGAATTAGCCCAGTGGCCAAGTGACACTACCCGACCGTTGTTCCGCCCGAGTTTGATTCCACCTGATGCAGTGAAAATATGACCAAATGTTTTTGCCTCTGCCATTATTGGCATGTGGGTCCCCATTTTCATCTACGCACACCACGTCCAACACTTGCCAAAACTTTGTCCCTCGCTTTCTCTGTTTTTCGCACACTCGACATTGTGTGGACATTTTGAAAATAACATATCTTTTTGACTGTGCATCCTATGAAGATGCGCTATGCATGAATGTTGATCAGCATGATGTTAACTGGCTGGTAGCTCCATTTTCGACCATGAATAAAACTTCCAACATGATGTTAACCCTTTTTGAAAAGGGCGTGTTAATATAAATGCTCTGCCTCTAAAACTTGCAGTTTCTTATCTGAAATTGAAACTTGCAGTTTCTTCTCTGAGAAACACATTGTTGCACTTTTATATGAAACTACATTTTTAAGTGCTAAAAATAGATCTCTAGAATTCATAAAATACTTCATATGATCAATACTACAAATCTGAAATTCAGGAGAAATTCACATCTGAAAGTACTCTCAAAATACACAATAGAAAACACCATTCACAACCTGAAATACTGACAACCGTAAGCTTCTCCTGACAATTCACAACCTGCCCAACCATTGGGTTGGGGGGGGGGCAGTCCCCTCCTATTCCTCGGTGGCAGACAACCGCCCCGTGAGATGAGGTGAACAGCGAGGGAGAGGATGGCGGGGAAGCGTCATCAGGCCAACTGCTTTTCTCCTCTTGCAGTTGGGTTCGGTCGACGAAGACTCCACCGGCTCGCTCTAGCACAACACCCTCACAAACGGCACCCTGTAGATGCTTGATCCTTCAATATCTTGTGGATAATCCATCTTGGATCGATAGTCCCACCACCGATGGCTCATGATCGGATTTGGTGAATCTGTTTGCTCCATGGCCCAGAGGAGCAGCTTCATGTACTCCCGTGTGTCTCCCTTCGGGTGTATCGCTGCCTTTTCGCTCTGTTGCAGATATTTGGCCATGGATATCACCGTCGCCGCTAATTGGTCCTTGTTGTCAAACCAAGATTGTATCTCCAACATCCTAGCTAGCTTCACAGGGTCGCCGTCTGCGATCCTCATGTATTGGTTGTTCTCCTCCATCGATCTACTCCTCCACAGCACCTTCACTTGCCGACGGTGGTTTTTGAATGGAAGAGGAGAGGAGCGGCTTTGGTTTTGGATTAGAACGGGAGAAGAGCGGCACTTGTTTTGGATTGGAACAAGAGAGCAGGGGCAGTGGTTTTGAAATGGAAGAGGAGAGGAGTAGCACTAAATTTTGATTGGAACAGGAGAGGAGCGGCGGTGGTTAAAGAGGAGAGGAGCGGCATTGGTCTTGGAAGTATTTTTTTATTTTGCGTATTTTGGGTCAAAGTTTGACCACATACTGTATTTGACAAGCAAAATGTGAATGCATGTCACTAAAAATTGTATCGGTTGGTTCGTATCTGAATGTACTTTCAAATTATATTATTTTTGCAACGTATAACATATATTTTATTTGTGAAAAGCATGGTCAAATATGACCCAGAATAAAAGGGAGACTAGTTAATGTGGGTTCGCTTTCTTAATTGAAGGGTAAATTGATTTTTTTTTATCGAGTCACAACGCGCCGACCCTCTCGTCCAATCCTAAATCATTGCCACACGCTCCTCTCCCTCTTCTCCATTGCAAAACCACCTCCTCTCCTCTCCATCATCTCCATTCCAAAACCACCATCTTGCCGCTCCCTCTTCTCCAGTGCAAAACCACCCCCTTGTTGGGGAACGTTGCATAAAATAAAAATTTTCCTATGTTCACCAAGATCAATCTAGGAGTTCATCCAGCAACAAGAGAGAGGAGTGCATCTACATACCCTTGTAGATCGCGAGCGGAAGCGTTCAAGAGTACGGGGTTGAGGGAGTCGTACTCGTCGTGATCCAAATCACCGGAGATCCTAGCGCCGAACGGACGGCACCTCCGCGTTCAACACACGTACGGTCAGCGTGACGTCTCCTCCTTCTTGATCCAACAAGGGGGAAGGAGAGGTTGATGAAGATCCAGCAGCACGACGGCATGGTGGTGGATGCAGCAGGAATCCGGCAGGGCTTCGCCAAGCGTCTGCGGGAGGGAGAGGTGTAGCAAGGGGGAAGGGAGGCGCCAAGATGCAGGGTGCGGCTGCCCTCCCTCCCCCCTCTTTATATAGGGTCCCCAGGGGGGCGTCGACCCTAGGATATGGGATCTCCTAGGGGGGCGGCGGCCAAGGGGGGAACTTGCACCCCAAGGCAAGTGGAGGCGCCCCCTCCCCTAGGGTTCCCAACCCTAGGCGCAGGGGGGGGCCAAGGGGGGGCGCACCAGCCCACTAGGGGTTGGTTCCCCTCCCACTTCAGCCCACGGGGCCCTCCGGGATAGGTGGCCCCACCTGGTGGACCCCCAGGACCCTTCCGGTGGTCCCGGTACAATACCGGTGACCCCCGAAACTCTTCCGATGGCCGAAATTGCAGTTCCTATATATAGTTCTTCACCTCCAGATTATTCCAGAACTCCTCGTGACGTCCAGGATCTCATCCGGGACTCCGAACAACTTTCCGTTTGCTGCATACTAATATCTCTACAACCCTAGCGTCACCGAACCTTAAGTGTGTAGACCCTACGGGTTCGGGAGATATGCAGACATGACCGAGACGCCTCTCCGGTCAATAACCAACAGCGGGATCTGGATACCCATGTTGGCTCCCACATACTTCTCGATGATCTCATTGGATGAACCACGATGTCGATGATTCAATTAACCCCGTATACAATTCCCTTTGTCAATCGATACGTTACTTGCCCGAGACTCGATCGTCGGTATCCCAATACCTCGTTCAGTCTCGTTACCGGCAAGTCACTTTACTCGTACCGTAATGCATGATCCCGTGACCAGACACTTGGTCACATTGAGCTCATTATGATGATGCATTACCAAGTGGGCCCAGAGATACCTGTCCATCATACGGAGTGACAAATCCCATTCTCGATTCGTGCCAACCCAACAGACACTTTCGGAGATACCCATAGTGCACCTTTATAGTCACCTAGTTACGTTGTGATGTTTGGCACACCCAAAGCACTCCTATGGTATCCGGGAGTTGCACAATCTCATGGTCTAAGGAAATGATACTTTACACTTGGAAAAGCTCTAGCTAAACGAACTACACGATCTTTGAGCTATGCTTAGGATTGGGTCTTGTCCATCACATCATTCTCCCAATGATGTGATCCCATTATCAACGACATCCAATGCCCATAGTCAGGAAACCATGACTATCTGTTTATCAACGAGCTAGTCAACTAGAGGCTTACTAGGGACATGTTGTCATCCATGTATTCACACGTGTATTACGATTTCCGGATAATACAGTTATAGCATGAATAATGGACAATTATCATGAACAAAGTAATATAATAATAACCATTTATTATTGCCTCTAGGGCATATTTCCAACACCCCTCTCCTCTCCATCTTCTCTAGTGCAAAACCACCATCTCGCCTCTCCCTCTTCTCCATTGCAAGACCACACTGTCTCGCCTATCCCTCTTCTCCATTGCAAAACCACCCCTCTCCTCTCCACCTTCTCCATTGCAAAACCACCATCTAGCCTCTCCCTCTTCACCATCGCAGGACCACCGTCTCTCCTCCCATCTTACAAAGCTAGCACTGGACCTCTCAGAAGGACATATATGGAGAGGGTGCAGCAGCAAATTGGGCAGATCTCCAATGGCGAACAGGCAAATTTAACCAGGTTGAAGGAGATCCTTACTTGATTTGACAACGAGTGGGCAATTTCAAGGACGGTGAGGGCCATGTGGCAATGTATGCGAAAGAACGAGACAGTGGCGATGAGGGCGCCGATGTACTCCTCGGTGGTAGGCACACCGTAGTCCTTCGATTTCATCGAGTATCTCCTCTGGGCGATGGAGCAGAAGATTCGCCCAAGGCAAAAGTCAGGCGGAGGTGGTGGGCATACATGTCGAATGTCGAGCATCCAGAGGATAACGAATCGATCTAGTACGGTGTGTTGTTCGTGTACTACAAAAAAATACACTTCCATGATGATACGTGTTTGTCACAGTAGGTCACGTTTTCTATCATGCATGTACATCCATGATGATTTTATTGCAGAATCAAGATAGTCACACCTGTGCTGTCGTAGAAGTGTTCCATGACATTACCAAAATTATCATCACGGAAGTGTCCACTTCCATGACGATAAATCGCGCGTCATAGAAGTGCTTTCGTTAAGGGTGACCGACACATGGCATCCACCGTAACGGCTCGCTGTTAAGCAATCAGGTCCAGTTTTGGATCCGATAACCCATTAACAACCCCGACCAATGGGGATTTTCTACGTGTAAAATCATCATTGGCTGGAGGAAACATGTGTCGGCTCACCGTTGGGACAGATGTCATCCACTCATTGGACCGAAGGCGCCTATGATGCGTCGACACGTGGCACAACCCAACAGAGGCCCTTTCCTGTGAAAAGGTTGGCCTATTTGACTTGGTCAAAAGGTGGCGGGCCGGCCCATGGAAATCCTGTTAACGGCCTATTCGCATATAGCCCATTTACAGCCCGCTAACCCAGGGGCATTACAACCTATCCGAATTAGGCCCAGTAGCATCATCTGGGCCGTCCAATATGATTCCAGCCCGTTTTAACTTCCGTCCCATGTATGGCCCATGACGTATTTCGGCCCATATGAGGCCCTTTGTAACTCTTGGCCCATTAACGACCCGTGGTGAAATTGGCCCATGATGAATAGTGTATCGCTTTATACCCATTAACGGCCCATTATTCCATTGCACCGTTTCTAGCCCATGTTATCTTTTGACTTTTTCAGGGCCCATTTATTCTTGGGCTCATTTCCAGCATTCGGTTACTTGCGGCCCGTTACTGTCATTTTCTGCTTGTGGGACAAATTCAGCCCGTGGTTACAGTCGGCCCGTTTGTGCCCGTTAATACGTTGGGCGTTTTCATAGTGTCATCAAATACAGCGGATTAACAAAGGCCCGTTATGGTCGGCCCATGAACGGATGATTTCAACTCTAGCGCGTTTACGGCCATAATGTGGCATGTTATTGGCCCATGTTTGGCCAATGATCATACGACTCGTATAAGGCCCATTGATGATACGGACCGTAGAAGGCCCATTGTGTCTATGGCCCGTAGAAGGCCCATTGTTTCTATACCCCGTAGAAGGCCCATTGTTTCTACGGCCCGTAGGAGGCCCAGTGTCACTACAGTAAATATGTAGCCCATGGTTATTGGGGCCTAGTTTTAAAAAATAGGTTATTGCGGCCACTAGCAAACTGCGGAAAAAGAACTGCACTCACTACAAGCAAACAAATAAACAAGACAACAAGGAAATAAATAAGCAAGCAACTTTGCTAGGCTATCATGGCTATTACACATATTACATCCACTAGGCATCAAAGTTCGCCACCAATGCAAATATAGGGATCAAAGCAGCATATCACATACACTGGTTGTCAAAGTTGGCGACCAGTGCAAATAAACACCGCAGCAAAACATGTCCGGAACTGAAACTACTTTAGAAGAGCTCAAGAAACAATATCTTGGGTACCCATAATGCTGGCAAGATGCTTAGCAAGCTTATTAACTTCCTCTTGTTTGGCGCTTAAATCCTCCAGCGCTTGCTGTTGCAGAAGGAAGTATGCATCTGAATTCTGCAGGGACTTCCTCAGTCCTTCGGCTTCTTGCCACAACATAGCTGACTGATGCCTTTCAGCTTGTAGCTGAGACTGAAGAAGCCAAATTGATTCAGGCAGCGAGTTTGAAGAGCTTCTGCTAGCGGTACTGGCCAGTAACTCGAACATACACTACATCAACGCAAGACTATGGGGTTTTCTCACTGTCTACAAGATCGTTTTTATCACCTTTCTTGGATACCAACAGGGTTGTCTCACTAGCTTGAACCTTATCTGCATTACTTTCTCTACCATTGCATAGTGGGGTGCTCTTGTCCAATATTCTATTCGCATACTACAAGAGAAACAAGCAGACACATCACAAGTTTAGCATGTAGTATACGAAACTCATTTTGGTAAACCGGTTCAGTACTAAGGTGGACAGGATAACATCATGAAACAAACATATATCTATGTACTATGGTCACTATATTGTGCATATCATTCTACTTTATGTTGCCTAATCAAGATAGAGACAAAGTTCAACTCATATATTTTTAAGACACAACAGCATAGACAGAATATAAGTGTGAGAAACTACACAACATTAACAACATAGATCAAGAAGTTAGAACATCAATCCAGTTAAAGAAATAGGTCTAAACATACCTGTTGTGCTATTTGAGTTTCAATTGTACCCTTCAAATTCAAAAGTAGTTGGTATGAGTAAATACAGTGATGCAACAACAAAGGAGTATGGACCATAGCTACAGAATATGACCTGAGAATAGTTGCTCTTCTGCTTTAAACGTGGAGTTTGGGTTCGCTATGGTGTTCTTCGTGCTTTGGGCACTGCAGTTGCTTTACAAACTGCTCGTGTGGGGCTACTCTATGGTGGACATGGTGCTTTGTCAACTAGAAGTGGGTTACTATCCGCCGGGATTGCGATTAGATGGGTTGTAGCTAGTTCTCTGCCCAACGGTGTAAGTGTGCAATCTAGAAGAGTCTCGATTATGTGTGGTGGGGCTAGTTTGTGGGCCAGTACAACCATGGTTCTATCTACATCGACGGGTAGCACTGTCTTTTGTGAAGAACGGGTTTTTGCTCCCTTAGATACTGCTATCACCCCCTCCAATTCAAATGGCTGATAAACAAGAAAAGAAATTGAATGTACAAACATTGTATGATAGACAGATGTGGTAATTCACATATATGTTGTCTATCCAAATAGGATAACATGGCACAATTTCACATATATGATGCCTAACTAAAAAAGATAGCATGACACAGTTTTAGATATATGATGAATAACTTAACATGAGATAATGGCATAATTCAACATATGATGAGTATCTAAACAGGATGACATGAAAAAACTATATGATGTCTTTCTGAAATAGGCTGGGATGAAATAATTATCATACATGTTGTCTAAGTATACATGATGGCATTATATAATTGACATAATTGATTCATATACTAAGCAGCTGGCAGTCACATGTATGATCTCTAAAAGATGGAATTCAATATTGTGCATATGATGTCTAAACTAAGCAATGCAAGACACCATATGCATGATATGAGAAATATAAACATTGCAACTTAGAGCATACACCTCAGGTGGGATTTAGGACTGGTCATCTGTCTCTAAATCCACCTCCGAGGAGCTCCCTGTAACCACCGAGATATTTGCTTCAACAGGTACCATTGCTTTCTCTGAATACCTTGTTTTCACTCCAGATTTTTCCATAGCCGGCTCAAATGGCTAATACACATGAAGAGTAGTTCAATATACATAGATTGTCGACAAATGGAATACGTAATGAAAAAAAGATAGCATGAGATAATTCACATATATGATGCCTGGCTACATGGCGGTGCATAATTCACATATATGATAGCTGGCTGAAAACATGGCATTGCATAATTCACATATCTGATATCGAAAGCGAACAAGAGGCATTCACACCAAGCATGTCTAATCTAAGCAGATGGCATGGCAATGCAAGACACCATATACATGATATGAGCAATATAACCCTGCCAAGTTAGAGCATGCACCTGGGGGGGGGATACGACTGGTCATCTGTCTCTTAATCCTCCTCTGAGGAGCTATCTGTAACCAGCAAGAAATCTGCATCGACAGGTAGCACTGACTGCTCAGAAGACCTTGTTTTTACTCCAGATTTTCACATGACCGACTCAAATGGCTGATGCACAGGAAGAGTAGATGAATGTATAAATATTGTTGACAAATGGAATACATTATGAAAAAAATATGTGGCATGATACAATGTATAAATATTGCATTATTCGCATATATGATACCTGGCTAAAGAAGATGGCGTCGCATAATTCCCATATACTCCCTTCGTTCCTAAATATTTGTCTTTTTAGAGATTTCAAATGGACTACCACATACGGATGTATATAGACATATTTTAGAGTGTAGATTCACTCATTTTGCTCCGTATGTAGTCACTTGTTGAAATATCTAAAAAGACAAATATTTGGAACAGTGGGAGTATGATATAGAAACCAAATAGGTGGCATTCACATAAAGAAAATCTAAACTAAGTTGACGACATATAAGATGTATAATGTAAGCAATGCGAGGCGCCATATGCATGATATGACCAACATCAGCATGCCAAGTTAGAGCAAACACCTCAGGTGGTAAATAGGAGTGGTCGGCTCCCTCTAAATTCACATATGAACAGTTATCTTCCTCTGGAATACAATCTGGAATGGCGGGAGGGGAGGGGGGCACTTCGCCCACCATGGAGCGGCATCTGCATGACATTATATTCCCACACAACGGTCTTCTCCTTTTCTCTACATGTTCAGTATGATTGTGTACAATAACTGACATGCATAATAAAAAATAATTAGATTTTGTAAGGCCTAAGGGGTGGATGTAGCAATCAAGACTAACCGTAGCAAACGAGTGGATAGATCCAAAACTAATGATAGCAGGTTGATTATAGCTTTAGTTTAAAAAGATAGACAATGGATCATCTACTGTTTGTTGCCCACCCAATGTGAACCACATAGAAGACCCTAGATGAACCAGATAGTAGATAGATACTATTCGTTGCTACCTCGATATGAGACCCACGGGCGTTTTAAAACTCAAGTTTGAACGATAAAGTAGCAGGTAATAATAACCGATGTATAACATAAGCAAACACGAAAGACTGCGACCTCTCTTCCGGAACTGTGTAGTCCTCAGATTCATCTTCTCAGTTGATGATGGTAATGAAGTTGGCATGGCTTCCGGCAACGGGGAAGATGATCTAAGGTGGCGAAAGAAAGTCTACAGGGGGAATCTCTTCTGCAGTGAACGCTTCTATCGATGGTGCACCTCAGGTGGGGTGGATGATGGCACAACAGGAGCAAGACATAACACACAGAGTTTTATTTGATGCCTATCTGAAAATGAAGTAAATCTGTAAGGGCTCCTTACAATTGGAGGATTCTATAAATGCAGAGACAGGAAAAACATAGGAATAGGATAGGAATGCACATGCAAAATAGAGCATTTGGAAACATAGGATTTCCTTCAACTTAGGTGTTTGGTTCACATGAATTGGAAGTACACAGGAATGGAGAAACATGGTAAAATTAAAGTCAAACCACGTGAAAACAAAAAATAAGAATCGTATTATGCCAGTAATGCAATTAGTTCTGTTCTTCACGTGTATTAATTTGAAAAGGACGTCCAAGTGGATATTAAAATTCATATGGTTTTTCTTTGAAAGAGATACCAAAGGAAAAAATCCTCCAGTTTTGCTTTGCTCCACTCCTTCTAACCAAATGCACGAATAGTAGTACCATAGTAGTTCCATAGCAAAGGATCCCTGAGGGATCGACATGAATGCAGAGTAACAAAGTGATGTGACGAGTGTACAACCTCTTTGGCATAGCCTTGTGGACCCCAGCATCATTGGGTTGGACGTGGAGGATGGTGATGCTTGTGTGACTGTCGGAGGCAGGGAAGAAGATTTGAGGCCTGTGGAAAACGGCGCCGAGGGTACTGCTCCACTGTGATGGACGGTTCCATCGTTGGAGCAGCTCCGGTGAGGTGTACGGCGGCAAGGCTAAAGCAGGACAAGACAAACAATGTTAATCTGAAGTGGGACTCTAATATCATCTGCAATAGATGATGTAAAATACATCACCGAAAAGTGCTAGACATAAAACGCATCAGCCGTGCCACAACCGCTCCTACAGATGCTGTAAATAATGTTCACTCTGAAGTTAATTGAAGAAACTGAACTTTATAGTCAAAACTGGATTTTACTGTCGAAACTAATTGAACTAGTAGCAAAGCATTGCAATAGATGTTTAGGGCGTTCGAGCACTAGTAGCAGAGAAGCAGTGATCTAAATTAGCAGATGATCGAGCAGGGAACACACTAGCAGAGAGCAAGTCGTGCAGTAGCACCGCGAGCGAGTGCTAAAGCAGCAACTCCTGTAGCTGTCGGAGGTCGTGCAACAGCAGCAACAACATGAGCGAGAGCAAGAGTAGAGCAGCAGCACAAATGAGAGCAAGAGCAGAGCAGCAGCGTGACCAACATCAGTAGTAGAGTAGAGCAGCAGCACGAACAAGAGCAAGAGCAGTGCAGCAGCGCGACCACCAACAAGAACAAAGCCGCAGTGCCAGCAAGAGCCAGAGCCGGAGCAGCAGCACGAGCGAGAGCCGGAGCAGCTGCAGCTAGTGCTGGTGTGGAAGTCGCTGCCAAGGAAGCAACAACATGGGGGAAAGATGTCGTGGATGAAGTGGACGGCAACGGCACCATCGATGGAGACCCGCCATGGCTGCACGGTATCAAGCACTGGCAGCCCCGTGAGATCGAATAAAAGATAAAATGCAGCGGTGAGTGCAGAACCTCCTTGGTGGCGCCGAGTTTGCCTCGGCTTCATCAGAGGAATTGGTGAGGGTGCTGCGGTTTTGGTGGGGCAGGTCAAGACAACGCTGTGGGGATGGAGGTGGCGCGATAGACGAGGCAAACATTAGGGCAACTCCTTGGAGGTGGAGGACGGGGCGGCTAATCTGGTGGGACAACGAGATCGATGACGGATCCTCATCCGGTGCGGTGGATGAGGGACGGCGAGCTGTTGCGATGGCGACATCATCGGGGAAGATCTCCGGCTGGGCGGCGGTCGGGAGGCCAATGGAGGAGCGTGGGGTTTCATAGGTTTTGGCAGCCTCGGTGTACGAATGGGGGGGGGGGGCGAAGGGAAAGGTAGGGGGAGCCATGGCTTAGGGACGCGCTTGTCCGAAATGTAGGGTAAGTCACCAGTGTACCCCCACCGGTTTTGACACCGCGACATCGAGCCAAAATTTCCAGCTAAGGGGTAGAAGGGGGATTTCACGTGTCTGGGCTGCGGGACCGATTTCAGATGAGGAGGGAGTTTCCGCGCGCATCGAAATTTCAGGATAACAAGGCGCGACACGGGTTGAAGAGGCGGGAGTTTCAAAGCAGGTGAGACAAAAGATACTCGAGCTTGAAAATTTCGGGATGACAAGGTGCGGATTCCTTGTTCGGCAGAACAAACTTAACGTGTACAAAAAAACAATTCATACAAGACAATAGAGATTCATGTCCCCTTTTACTATATTGCTACAAATGCCATTGAAAAAACTACAAGAAAAATGTAAAAAAGATCGGGAGAACAAGATTACCTTGTATAGTACCAAATCGTTTTGCACTTCCCTCAACAACAACAAAAAATAAATCAATTCCCACCAAAATAAAGAGTAATGTCCCTTTTTATGTGATTACTAATGTCAGGATCTCGAATTTCAATTTTTGAATCCACGTTATGTTGAATTCGAATATGTCGTTTGGTGATCTTGCAGTTTATAATTGATGTAGTCGTACATTTTGATCTTCCATCATATATGAACATTTTACTCCACCCTATGAACATATATATTGTCATCTACCATATGGACTAAATTTGTATCAATGTTCCTTATTTGAATACGATTGTTGTCAAGTTATACAATTGTTTAAATATTATCTTGATAACAAAAAACATGCATATAGCAGTAATCATATTTCACTATGAACTACATGTACCATATGATCTCCAATTCAAATATTTGTATCCATTTTATGTTGAATTCAAATCATAGTACATTGGTCAAGGTGGCGAGATGTTCGAGATAATCTAAATCCTGTTTTCATATGTATAATTTTTGGCCGAATTGGGACAAGTTTGGGTATAAGCTTCTTGCAAAACCGGAGATTCTCTCAACAAGCCTCGTGGTTCCGAGAGGGAACGTGTCACCTTTGTGTGCGAAATGATATACGTTGCCTACCCCTGATTTTATTTACAGAGGCAACGTAGAACTATATGAGTGCCCTGTTAAATTTTGGAATTATTCCGGGTTCGTTTGGCCATTTTATACATTAATTGAGTTTCTGGACATTTAATGTGCATAATCCAGATTTGAACTGCAAACACATGCTCCAGTGCACCAAAGTTGGTTGAAAAATCACATGTGTGTCCTTGGTTCAATTTCTAGGTCCCATGCAAGAAATGAGAATGAATTTCAAACATCTGGGCGTCGTGACTCGGCCGAGAACATCGAGAAAGTTGGATTCTAAATTCATGTAAATCCAAAACTCGCCTGGAAATCATAAAGTTTGGCATGGTGTCATGTCATGGCACTAACATGCTGTGGTAAAAAATTGGGCCGATTTGGAACAAGTTTTGCTATAAGCTTCTTGCAAACTGGAGCTTCTCTCAAGAAGTCTCGTGGTTCTGAGAGGGGACGTGCCACCTTTGAGTGCAAAACGATATACGCTGCCCCCCTTGAGTTTCTTTATAGAGGCAACATAGAACTACATGAGTGCCCTATTAAATTTTGGAATTATTCCAGGTTCGTTTGGCCTTTTTATACATTAATTGAGTTTCTAGTCATTTAGTGTGCTTAATTCAAGTTTGAACTACAAGCACATGCTCCCGTGCACCAAAGTTGGCTGAAAAATCACATGCGTGTCCTCGGGTGAATTTCTAGGTCCCATGCAAGAAATGGGAATGAAATTCAAACAATTAGGGCATTGTGGCTCGGCCGAGAACATTGAGAAACTTGGTTTTAAAATTCTTGCAAATCCAAAACACGCCTGAAAATCATGACACTTGGCATGGTGTCATGTCATGGTACTACCATGTTGTGGTAAAAAATTGGCCGAATAGGAACAAATTTTGGTATAAGCTTCTTGCAAACCGGAGCTTCTCTCAAGAAGGCTCATGGTTCTGAGATGGAACGTGTCTCCTTTGTGTGCATAATTCAAATTTGAAATACAAGCACATGCTCCAGTGCACCAAAGTTGGCTGAAAAATCACATGTGTGTCCTTGGGTAAATTTCTAGGTTCCATGCAAGAAATGTGGAAGAAATTCAAACATCTGGGTGTCGTGGCTCAGCTGGAAACATTAAGAAACTTGGTTTTTTAATTCCTGTAAATCCAAAACACGCATGAAAATCATGAAACTTGGCTTGGTGCCATGACATGGCACCAACATGCTATGGTAATTTTGCTGGCCGATTTGCAAAGGCGCACTCATTAACAATCAACAAAGTCATTTTGGAACAAGTGCTATCACGTTACAATCGGAAACACAAGTATTATTGAAACCGTGGGCGTTCTATTTACCATTTACGTGCCGCCACGCGTCCCCTTTCTTTATTCGCTAGGAGGCGTCGTGCAGGGTAGCTAATTGAGTACGGGAGGCGTGCGATCAGACCCCTACGCGTGCTTATCGGGAGGAGAGCCCTTTGACCTCTATCTGCCGTCCACCTCTCTCCAAAGGTCTCCATTAATGGCGCCCGAGCCTCTATTTAATGGCATGGGTATGTCTCACTCGACTTAGATTTAAGAGAGAAAAAGTAAAATCTGAAAAGAAAATTTTGGATGAATCTTGATGTAAGATCCGACGGACCTATATAGCATCTACTGCGACTTATAGCAAGACTGATGAATATATAAGGAAGACAATAGTGGATATAATTGTCTTACATAATTAGGAAGATAATTTAAAAAGCTACATGCGGATACGCCCGAAATACACAAGGGCAAAAGAAGAAGGAAGACAATGATCTGGCTCACTGATCTCTACTTTCTTAATGCGTTGCTGCAGGCCACGGGAACTAGTCCCCGCGGCGAGCGATGATGAGCTCTTTCGTGTCCTCAAGGCGCTGCTTGAGAGCATCTACGGATTCCTCCACTAGCCTTTGGCGCTCAATGCGGAGCACGTCATTCTTGTCCATAAGTTTCTTGACGATGACGCCGGTCCTCTTCAACAAGGCACTGGTATCCTCTTGCTGGTCTACACTTCGAACGATCTTTGCCCTTAGCAGGTCGCACTCAGCCTGGAGCCTCTCATTGCCCTCCCTTAGTTGCCGGATGACGACGGTAGCATGTTCAAACGAGGCTTTCATGTCGTCCTGCAACCTCGCCCAGCCGGAGATCTAATCCATCCGGCTATGGACGATCGCATGCATGCGCCTGTAAGAGTCGTCGCCTACCTGCGAGACATTTTCCCAGGCCGCAGCGGCGCGGTGGGACATCTCTGCTGCATTCGCGGCGTGGCGAGACATCTCTGCTGCTTCCACGGCGCGGCCGGACCAGTCTGCTGCATCGATGGCGTGGCGGGACCTCCGTGCTGCTTTGGCGCACAGTAGGACCTGTGTGCTGCTACTTTCGCGCGACGGGACATGTTGGCTGCTTCGCGCCGAGGTGGGACATCTCTCGTGCTTCCACTTCCATGCTCGCCTCTCCCTGGTGGTAATCTCCTGACCCAGAACTCACGCTAGCCATGGCAGACGCAAGGGAAGGATGCTGAATGACTTGTTTGTTTTTGCGGATGAGGAGTTGAGGAGGAATGTGCAGTCATCTTGGCATAGTAGTATTTATAACCGTTTAGGTTGTGATCGGTGTGAACAGGTTTGCAATTAAATATAGTGTGGTAGTAGTAGTAATTTGGAAGGTGACGAGACACAAGCTCAAAAGTTATTGACAGTTCTAGTTTCGAAGTGCGGCACTATTTTTGGATGGCGTAACGTGGGCACATGCTCTCCATCGTGGTATAGAATATGCCATTGTAGTTCTTTTTCTACTACTATGTACTTGAAATAACTGGCACCATCGGATACATATCTTATAGTTATTAGGGCATTCGACAGGAATAGCCTCGTGGCGAGCTATAGACTAGTCTTTTTTCAGACGCATTACACCTATCTCTCGGGACTTCTTGCACGCACCATCTCTAGCTCCCTAGGTCGATGCCACCCACATACACTTGTACTCTGAGTTTAGTACATTATACAGGAAGAGAAGAGGTGCACACACACACTCGTCCTCTCTCACACACGCATCTGTAGCTACGAATTGTAGTGTTCTCAACCATCCGACTGGCTCTATCATAGGTTTCACGTTGCTCCTTGTCCTTGAGAATGAGAAGTTTAAAACGCGGAGGCTAAGCTGGAGGCGCGAGGTTTTGGTTAATGTGCAGGGCGCACACGGCACCAACATGACACGAGCTTCATCTGCCTGGTGCGTAGTCGGGTGAGTTGTCCAACACAACCAGGCCCTGCTTAGTATCTGCGCCTCGACTTATGCGCAGAGAAATTAGGATCGGAGGGATTACTACTAGTAGTACTACTTTGATGTGTCGCGTCAACTCGCACAAGTATGAAATACTTCGTGAACAAACAAGCATATAAGCTCCCTCCGTCAGAAAATACTTGTCATCAAAATGGATAAAAAGGGATGTATCTAGAACTAAGATACGTCTAGATAAATCTCCTTTTATCCATTTTGATGGAAAGTAGTACTTCTTACCCAAAGGAACTTTATATCCAAAAGACACAAAATATCCATTCGACTGTTGGAAATTATTGATCTGATGTCGAAGTAATTGCTGCATCGCCACCAAAACCAACCATCTTTTAAGCTAAAGTAGACCGAGCTAACCCCTATATTAGCATATTACTAAGATAAATAGAAGGCACTGTAGAAACATTTAGGACGTGAGCTTGTCAATCTGAATGTGGAGGGACACCAGCTTAGCCCCGGCCAGCAGTTGGTCGGAAATGTGAAGAAGGTCGGCTCCTGCACGACGACATCGCCGGGATCCTCGCAGCTTGTGACCTCCATTTCCACCTTGACGACATCGGTCCTGCCTTTGGGCTCCCCCGGCGATGCGTTCGCCCATAGCTTGGCCACGTAGTGCGGCAGTGGGGACGCCCCCGCTCTGATGCAGACGACCGACACGGCGATAGGCGCGTCGATGTCGAGCACGCCGCCGACTAAGAAAAATGCACGGCTATCCTCCTCCGCGAACAGTAAGAGCCGTGGCTCCGACAGTGGCACTTGTAGCTGGAGCACCTTGCCGCACTGGATCCTGTGCACGGGCATGGGATGCGCGGTGCTGATGTGGTGGGAGAGCGACGACGGCAGGCCTTCATAGCCACAGATGGGCACGGGGCATTTACAGGGCGCAAGCGGACACACGCTCTAGTGATCGGCGAACTTGTGGTAAGTGATGTAGAGCCACAACCTTCGTGCAGGCACTCCGCCCTCACCGACGAGAGGAAGGCGTCCACCGCTGTGTTCCGCACGTCGAAGCCACCATCGTGCTTGCACTGCCGCTGGTTCCAGGGTGCTCGACATAGCAATCTGCGCAGGCCAGGTGCTCTCCCTTGCACTGCAAAAAACAATCAAACAACACATCAATCAAGAAACCTGCACCTTGCTCGATTAGCCGAACAGACAAGGTGTATTCGAACCTCATACACTGGAGGCTTAAAGGGGCGGAGGCACAAGGGGCAGTGGAGCAAGGTGAGGCCCATCAAGACCATAGGGAGCTCCATCGTCCGGTCCTATTCCGTCTGCATGATCTCGCCCTCCTCGTGCACAACCATCTCTCGCTTTAGGGCCGGGGCATTACAAAGCTTTACCATCACATATTCATACTACTTCAAGGTGCATTATAAATCAACACATGCAAGTATCAAAAAGAGAGTCATGACATGCATGCATGCGTTGTAATTAATTCATCGGTAAACGCAAATTATTGAAATATATTGAGTGCAGTGCTTTGATGTGTCACGTCTACTCGCTCAACAACGAGAAGTTTGATTATACTCTCCCTCGGGGACTGAACTTAGGTGCCTTAACTGCACCTGCCTTTGGCTATATGACAAGTGGGCCACCCACCTGTTGGGCCCACCTGTCATACACGCAAAGGCAGGAGGAGTAAGTCAATGAAGCTGCGTCCCTCCCTCGTCCATGAGTGTGTTGGCTGGCAGGACTAGGAGAAGCTTTCGCTACATGCTCTTCCTGCCGCACGCGGTGGACATGAAACAGTTCAATCGGTGTTAGATGGCCAGAAGCATACTTTAGTACTCCGCCACTACTGTAGTACTCCATCATTGTTCCACTTCCCAAAGAGGCGAAGAGCCAAGCACAGCCCAGATGCTCGTGTGGCAGTTTCATGTGTAGAGTATTCTAGGATAGCATGTACCATGTCTGTAAGCATAAAATCGTTGGGGTCGGCTCCATGCTATGTGGTTGTATCGAAGTTTTTTTGATTAAAATAATCTTCTAGCCCTACCTGTCATCCTGGTGATTGTAGTTTGCATGCTCATCTGGTCAAGATAGGAATATATAATTTAACTTGTGGTGGGTAAATGTTAGAGGTTGGAGCAAATATATTGTACACTGCGGGTCTTTTAGCCAAGTTTAGAGGCAAGCATGTGGGGCCAGTGTTGTGATGTGTCGCGTCAACTCGTACAGCGAGGAGAAGCTTGATTTTAGCACTACACACCTTCTCCCTCGCGCATGCTTGTGGTCGCTCGCAGACGAGGACATGCTTTTTCTTATAGTACTACAACAAGCTATCCCTCCCACTCGCGGTGGACGGACATGCAACAGTGGATTCGATACTGTAGAAGTAGTAGTAGTAACATCATTGTTCGTCTTCTCGAAGAGGCAAAGAGCCAAGCACAACCCGAAAGTGGTAGTTGCGAACCTTGGAGCATGCATATATCCAAGCTCTTGCATGAGACAAAATTGCTATGTGATCCCACTATTGTATTTCTTGCTAGTATAGCCCTGTAAACCAGAAAGGAGTATTTGCCTTTCTAGAGATTTCAACAAGTGACTAGACTACATCGAGGCGGGTTACATATGGAGCAAAATGAGTGAATCTGCACGATAAATAAATACGTAGTTCTCTCGTTTTCCTCTTTCCTTGGTCGCGGTGCATAATATTGAGTATACTGACTAGTCTCTTTTTGACATGCATTTACGTTTTTTAACACAGTACAGACGCAAGTGCTCATATACACGCGCATACACTCACCCCTATGAACGCACACATGCACACCCTACCCCTATGAGCACCTCCGAAAGACTGAGCCGACACTATCATCTTGAAATTTATGAAGTCACCATAGGCACCTCATCGTCGATGGGAACATATCCTGACACACGATAGACGTGAGCGGCATGCGCCTCCATAGGTGCTTGAATGCCAAGTAGGGAGAGGGTAGCAGTTCCCGAGACGTTGAATGGTCAATGATGCATCCTCAATTACATGCAGAGGGAATTAATTGGAGAAGCAGAATAGAGGCATCACGATGTGAATGCAACAGACTATGGACTCTCATATAAAGGCGCCCCACCACTCCAATCCATCTACTCCTAGTCTCCGCGCAACACTGCTCACTCCATCCAAGTGACCAGAAGCCACAAGCACCTATGGAGGCGATGGACGCGAGCGGCAATTGGCTGTGCCAAATCATCCAAGGCGCTGGCCTGCGGCCCAGCACCATGCAGCGTTTCCAAACGGTGCTGGCGACCGCTGGCGTCGTAGCCCTCGCCGACGCCGGCTTTGACTCTTGCATGGATGACATGATGGTCAACTCCATCTGCAAGTTCACCGCCGTCAAGAAGTGCACGGACGACCTTGCCGTACTGCTCCAGCCCGTGCACCCAGGCTCCTCATTGCCTGCCACCCTTATCAGCCTCCATGGTGACAAACTCTTTCAAGCCCTGGTGGCCCTGCAAGTGCCGGAGGTCGCGATGAAGAATGTGCACCTCGAGGCCGCGCTCGCTGTGCAGCGCCTTGCCATGCAAGAAACCGTCGACCTGCACATCCACGTCTATGAGGAAATCGTCTACAAAGGTCACTACAAGGCAAGCAAGGACAGAAAGACGTTGGCCTTCTTCCAGCGATTGGAATCTTTGGAGGCCATTGTTCGGAAGCCGTTGACCTAGCCATGAAAGCTGCTGCTACTTAGCCGCCGTTCGGTGGGCTAGCGCCCTGAGTCGAGGAGGTGGACGTCGTCAATGGATGCATCTCTTCTTCTTGCCTCCTGTAACCAGCACTATGTCGCCTTGTGGCCTTAATGTTTTATTAGTATAGTACTCCCTCCGTTCGTTTATATAAGGTATATTTTTTTTGAAAAGTCAAATGAGTAAAAGTTTGACTGAGGTTTTAGAAAAATATATCAACAATCACAATGCAGAGTTTGTATCATTTGATCCATCATGAAAAGTAATTTCATATTCTATCTACTATGTATTGCAGATGTTGTTATTTTATTCTATAATCTTGGTCAAACATTCAAATAGTTGACTTGCATGGAAACCAATACACCTTATATTCTGGAATGGAGGGAGTATAAGTCTGTCTAGAGATTCCAGCAAGTGACTACATATGGAGCAAAATGAGTGAACTACACTCTAAAATATGTCTACATACATTCGTATGTTGAATTCCATTTAAAATATCGAAAAGGATAATATTTAGAAACAAAGGGAGTAAATGGCATTTTTATTCCAGTCGTAATGTTTTCACTGTGAGGTGGGTCCGCAATTGAGCAAACCGACCATCGGCAAATCCCCACCCCGCCCACTGGGCGTCGGCTGAGTTTAGAATTAGAAGAGAGAAACAAGGGAGAAGAGCTAGCTATAGCACGGATGGTGTTGCCAGATGGGACTCGTGTTGATAGAATAGGAGTACTGAGCACCTGTACCTATTTTTTTGAGGGAAAAATAGTCGTATGTCTAGTACCACTAGTTGGGTGCATGCGACCTATAACTGTCATCACTTTAGGTCTCCTTTTCGAACCGCAGCTACACTTCACAATACATATTTTTTCATGCATTTATCCTCCTATATGTACTCCTAGGCTATTTCCACGTGCTCCCTTCCACCGACATGTGGGACATAGAGCATCTGGGTCGTAGTGCATGCACGACTCGGAGCATATGCCGGGGTACTTTACACTTCATACCTCAGGAATTACATGCAAACCCCCCACAGAAGAATAAATAAATAAATGAATTACTACATGGAACTGTATTATTTTCGTAGAAACCATAGCACGTTCATGAAATTTTGGCATAACACGTTTATAAAAAATGACGGGACCTAAACCAGTCTAAGGGCCTCTTTGATTTTTCCTGCAAAAAAGGGCCTATTTGATTCGCAGGATACTAAAAACACAGGAATGGGGAAAGTATGATGGCGATGAACCGAGACGAGGAGAACTCTAACTCAGTTAGAGCTTGTGGTAACATATATGTTACTGTAACATAACACACCCCAAGGTAAAATGAGTCTATAGCTCAATCAATGAAGGCTTGCATGTTATCATTATGAAGGTAGTAAACATAGACTAGTAACATATGCATGTTACTAGTCTATGTTACTAGTTTTAAGAATAAATTTCTATTAAAGCTAATTAAATTAAAGTAAAGTGACCACTAACACTTGTTATTACAGTACCAATACAGACCGCTCGTGAATCGACGTGTGGCTGGAATAGGTTCCTTAATGGAGGCGTTTGAATGCGCCGAGGGTGAATGTTCTACCGGGCGTGCAGCGGGCGAGGGAGGGGTAGTAACTGTTGTCGCCTGTACACCCTCAGTTTACTATTGAATCCAGTTCCCCAAGAGCTGAAAAATGAACTGCTGCCGCCGCCTATCCACAGGTTCACTTGAAGAGACTCCAATGACGATCCGAGGGGTGAGCCTGCTAGATATGGACTTCCACAAGGAGTTCACCTTTGAGTTCCCCGTTAAGTACATGGCTGCACCAAGTTGAATGTGATGTACACCAACGATCCAGACTCAGTGAAGCTCTGCCTCGCCGAGTTGAAGCAGTACCTACAGGACCGGAAAGAACAAGGTCGCTGGACTAGACCTTGCCCATCCATTCGTCTCCTGACAGGGAACAGCGGATCGTGGCTGCCCAGGTATGCGTGCTGGACGAGGTTCTCATCTACCACTGCTGTAGGGCCATCAGAGGTTCTGGAGCATTAACCCTTTTCATCGGCAGCGCCGACTACACCTTCGCTACGATGGAGAGAAGGAAGAACGTGACGATTCGGCCATCTGGTGCGACAAGCTTGTCGACATCCAGAAGCAATACAAGATCATCGGCAACGGGAAGGAGAAGGACTCCGTGGTAGACCTTGCCGAGACCATCATCAACCCCTGCAATGTAACATGAAAGAAGACAACGATACCAAGGACTTGAACACGTGGGAGGTACCTTTGAATCTAGCCTACATAACCTACACGGCCAAGGACGCATACGCATGCTATGACATGTACAGGCGGATCTTAGACATGAGGGCGTGTCCAGTTCCCGTAACCGACGAGTACACGGACTGCCGCAGTGTCATGATCAAGCGTGCCAGGAAGGTCTAGATGTTGTACTTTACCTGTTTAAGCACCTTTATCATCTGAGTGTTTCATGCATTAGCCTTTGTGTATTAATTATCTATTTTGTCCGAAATATTTCTTCTAAGAACACAGTAACTTGTTTTCTTTTCTAGTGGTTATTGCTTATGTATGTAACTAGTCCACTCGTCTGTTTCCAAAAAAACTAGTTCACTCGGCTGTCGTGCTTTGAATCTCCTTCCTCCCAACATATTCCGGTTCTCAGGTGGACCCAGCAGGTCTCGTACACAGACATATGGGACCAACCACCTATCCCTTTGTATTTCTTTATTTTGTTCAATCTTTCGTCCTCTTCCTATACATCGGCTGGCCATCATAGCCTATGGAGTTGGCCAGGCCATCCCTCTACTCCCACACATTGTCCGACGGTGGCAGCTCCACCGGCCCACCCTGCATCCAAACAAGTCAACCCTCGTACCCCCCTTCCCCAACGTCTTCCCCCGCTCCGGTTCGTTCGGTCCGCGGTCTCAACATCGTCCTCCGCCTTGGTGCTCTTGTTGCGGCTCCGCCGTCTGTCGTTCCCAACATGGTCAGGAAAATAAGAGGAATCGGGAGACAACTGTTCGTCGAGAGGCTGACAGTCCCGGGCCCACCAGGTCCATGGCCTAGGTTATGTTGTTTACCATGGGCAGCCCACGACATGTTTCAATTTTTTTTGGATCAAGCGGCCTCTGGGCCTCCGAACCTAGCTTGTCTATAACATTAGCAGCCCAAGTTGTGTTTTTTTTAAGACGAGGCATAGCTCAGTTCTATTTTTCTATAAGAATGTAAAACTGAACCTATGTTTGCCCTTCTAAAATAGTATATATATATATATATACATATATATATATATATATATCTTATTTTATTACATATATATATATATAATAGAAACAACGTAAGGTTCCGTTAAACCTGTTGTTCGTCCAACCATTTATAGACCTTCCCTCTTCCTTTATTTTTCGTTTTCATTAATCCTATATCTGAATTTTCTCCCACTTTCTTTTTTGATGTAAACTGAGTTTTATCCAGTACTTTTCCCTAGAACCAACTCAACTGTCCCACGTCTAGCCTAAAAAATAATAATACCCCACATCCTATTAACTCATCAAATTAAAATGATATTTTATTTCGTAAATTGAAAGTTCTTACAAAATAATAATAATAATTGTTTATATATAAGTTGGCAAGTGAACTCCTAGTGATTGCATACATAAGCTTGCAAAGATTTTACTGACCAATGCAGTAATAGACGTGCAATCATGTGTGTCGGTGTAGAAAAGAGGGGCTCTCCTTTTTACCCCTTTACTTGTGCAGGCGGAGTCAGAGACGCGCCCGCGGCCACACTAAGTAGGGCAGAGGAGGCAAGCCAAAGGTACTAGACGAGCAAGACCACAAGATAGAGACGTAGAGGGCAAGAGGACGAGGTGGACTCCATCGGCAAGACCCTTGCCGGGTGCGAACCCCGCAGCCCCAGCAAGAGCCTTGTCGGGGCAACTTGCCCAATGCCAGCAGAGCGCGCCACCCTTGAGCCCAATGGTTCCAACGCCATCAACCACATTAGAACCAAGGCTAGGGAGGCACCTCCATGGTGGCATGCAGATCTTCGTGAAGATCATAAACACACAAGATCATATGAGGACCAGAAGATGACGATCCTCGGCAAGATCCTTGCCGAGGAAATCCACGAGACCTCCGGCAAGATCCTTTCCGGGGACGACCATGATGCCACGGCAAGACCCTTGCCGGGACCCCGACAAGATCCTTGCCGAGGAAATCAGCGGGGCCTCGGCCAGGCCCACATCTGCCAAGACTCCACCACCGTTCCCATGCAGCAGCCAGCTCAGCCAGCTAGGCGAGCACTTGCGTGGCGACTGTGCGGCCTCTAGACCGACTTAGCAAGCACCTGCGTGGTGGAATGTAGATATTCGTGAAGACCCTGCCACCACACCAGCTCAGCAGCCTGCCAGCTTATATGGCGATGCACGCCTCGTTGGCCTGGACGCGTGTCGAGGCAAGGTGAGGTGGCGACGGATGGGCCGGCTTTGTTGTCGTCCCCGATAAAGCCTGAGGACACCTAAGTAGTGCATTTAGTGCGTTTTGTGCTGTGATGTCAGGCGATAAGCTTGTACAGTGTACACCTTTCCACCTCCCGTGTGCCACTGTGGCGAACCCTTTAACCTATAAAAGGAGGCCTGAGGCATACTGAGGAAGGATTCAGATCTTTTGGACTAGGCACACACCATAGCAAGTTCAAGAACTCAAGAACACTCAAATATACACCAAAGCAGGACTAGGGTATTACGCATCCTCGCGGCCCAAACCTGGGTAAACGATCTTTGTGCTGACTCCTAGACCCGCTCTTTCCACAACCTCGCGCCCGCCGACCGTAGTAGGGATTCCAGTGATCCCATAGGTGTCATTTTCCACCGACATCTTTGGCGCGCCAGGTAGGGGGCACAGTTGTGAAAATTTGGTCTAGCAGCTAGTCTAGCAGTTCTTCATCTTCATGGCTCCCAAGAAGAAGACGACGACAGCGATCGGTTCATTCAGAGCCGGACGGCCCGTACCAATGCGGGCAAGTGGCGGGGTGGTCGCAGACATAAGCCGAGGCGTGGCCTGCGAACACCCACATCGCTCTGGCAGTCAAAGCCTAGCGAGTGGTGTCGTTCGTGCGCAAGACGACGGGCCACACGCCGCCAAATCCAAAGACGGAGCTGGCCCCCCGCAGGCGGCGCGAGGCCCTCCAAGGGCGGCGATGTGCCTGCTACCGGCAGTGCGGCGACCTCCAAGACACCTACCGCTGCGCCCATGACGCGCTCTTCCCAAGTTGTGCGCGATGAGCAGCGTCACCACGCTGGTGACCCTGGGCGCCGCCGTGGGAAGAGTCCTCTGCATCCTTCGCGGGACGAAGGAGGCCATCATGCACGCCGAAGTGCTGGCGAAAATGGCGTACAGCCGCAAGGCCGTGATAGAGCTCCTCCTAACGTGGTTAGAAGTCGGAGCGCGTCACGGTGCACGCATCTTTCACCGCCGCCCACGCCAGCAGAAGCTTTGGCGCGTGCACATCTGCTCCTCGACTTTCCTCCTACTGCAAAAAAGCTCGACGAGTGGAGAGCCACCATCCAGAGCCTCATCGGTGTCGGCCACAAAGGTGAGCTGCGACCAGCGAGGCCCTTAGGTCGACGCTCCGTCGAGCCACCGCATGCCAGTGGTGGAAGGGCCGGAGGTGATGCAGCCACGATGCACTCTCCTCCCCCACACTAGTTACCGCAGGTGTCGGTCCGTCGTGATGACGCTTGTGATAACATTTCCATAGCATCGTCCGACCCACGGACCCACTGCGATTAGCGCCAAGTTCTTGGGGAGCGAGCCCTTGAAGACGCTCGAACCACCATGGAACGCCGGCCTGAAGTGCGCCACTAGTCAGATAGCCGGGCAGGGCCCACCATGGACCACCCGCCATCGGGAGGCTATGGCGGCTGTCGGTGTCAAAACCGGCAGATCTCGGGTAGGGGGTCCCGAACTGTGCATCTAGGCGGATGGTAACAGGAGACAAGGGGCACGATGTTTTACCCAGGTTCGGGCCCTCTTGATGGAGGTAAAACCCTACGTCCTGCTTGATTAATATTGATGATGTGTGTTACAAGAGTGGATCTACCATGAGATCAAGGAGGCTAAACCCTAGAAGCTAGCCTATGGTATGATTGTTGTTCGTCCTAAGGACTAAAGCCATCCGGTTTATATAGAGACTGGAGAGGGCTAGGGTTACACAGAGTCGGTTACAATGGTAGGAAATCTACATATCCGTATCGCCAAGCTTGCCTTCCACGCCAAGGAAAGTCCCATCCGGACACGGGACGAAGTCTTCAATCTTGTATCTTCATTGTCTTGGAGTCCGGCCGATGATGATAGTTCGGCTATCCGGACACCCCCTAGTACGGAACTCCCTCAGTAGCCCCTGAACCAGGCTTCAATGACGACGAGTCCGGCGCGCATGTTGTCTTTGGCATTGCAAGGCGGGTTCTTCCTTCGAATAATTTATAGAAGATTGTGAACACCAAGATAGTGTCCGGCTCTGCAAAATAAATTCCACATACCACCGTAGAGAGAAAAATATTACACAAGTTCAATCTGCTGACGTATTTTGTGGCGTGACGTCACACCATTACCAAGCCTTTACTCAAATTGTTTTTATTGTTCTACCTCCGCGCATTTAGCGAGGCGGTTTCCTTGGCACGTCTTGTCGAAGCAGAGATTGTCTTCCCCTTACTCCGGGATTCCCATCAATACGGACGTGGGTAACCCAACCGCGCCATTGATTGTGACGCTTGGGAGATAAGCGAGTTTTACCAGGCCGGTGGGGACACATGTTTTTGTCCGCCCATATAAGGGGATAAAGATCCAACCCTTTTACCTGCGCCTTCTTCCTCCTTGGCTTATCCATCTCCGCGAACTCGAGCTCCAGCGCCCAAGTCCGCACTTCTCAACTCAACCTTCTCCAACTATGTCCGGAGCGGGAGGCAAGTGGATGGCCTCCTACGTCACGGAGGGGCAGATCCAGAAGCTGCGCGACGCCGGATATTTGTCCAGCGACATCGCGCACCGGCTCCCTGATGAGGGAGAGCTCATCCCCACCCCCAGGCCCCATGAGAGGGTAGTATTTCTTCCCCATTTCATACGTGGACTGGGCTTCCCACTTCATCCCTTTTTCCGGGGGCTCATGTTTTACTACGGCCTAGATTTCCTTGATCTGGCCCCGAATTTCATCCGCAACATCTCGGCGTTTATCGTCACGTGCGAGGCCTTCCTATGCATCCAGCCCCACTTCGGCTTGTGGCTCAAGACCTTCAGTGTCAAGCCGAAGGTTGTGAAGGGCAGCCAAGCGGAGTGCGGAGGCGCCATGGTGGGCAGGATGTCCCACGTTACGTGGCTGGAGGGCACCTTCGTGGAAACCATCAAGGGGTGGCAATCGGGGTTGTTCTACATCACCGAGCCGCGTGACCCTGATTGGGCAGCGACCCCCGAATTCAGATCCGGCATCCCTACATGGCTCACCTCCTGGAAAGAGAGCGGCCAGATCTAGGGGGATTCGGAGGAGCTGACCGGACTCCAAGCCTGTATCCAGAAGCTGGTGGACAAGAAGCTCAAGCTTGTCAACGTAGTCCAGGTCATGCTCATCCGCCGGATTCTCCCGTGCCAACGACGGAGCTTCAATATGTGGGAGTTTGATCCGGCGCAGCACCAGACCCTGAGCGGGCTCTTCGACACTACGTATGAAGATGTCTGGAAGGTGCTGTTCAAGGGCTCCGAAGCTCCCGCATCCGCTACCGAAGATCGCGGATTCCGCTCGCAGCGTCCAGCTGACGAGGTAAGTGATTTCACCACTTGTTTTCCATAGTTTGACTCTATGCGGGATCTAAACTCCCTTTACCTTTGACAGGAATGGCTGGCGAAGGCCGAACAGACTATCTGTCCGGCCCCCTTGCCAGAGGACCCAGCGGACGCCCGCCTAATGGGGCTACTGGCTCTGGCACCCCACGTGGTGCCGGAGAAGAAGGCTAAGAAGAAGGCCACGGGGACTCGGAAGAGTTCCCGTTTTCAGGTGCTATCGGATGATGAATCCGAGGCCGACTCCTCCCACCAAGGCAAGGAGGAGAAGAAGAAAGCCTCTCCCCCAGCGGGGGGAGGGAAGAAAAGGAAGGCCTCCCCAACAAGGGAGGCCGAAGGGTCCAAGAAGGGAAAAACTCTTCCCCCGGACTGCTCCGCCATCGATAGTGGCGACGACGAGGACTGGCCTCCAAGGGCCAAGCCCCTGGCGAGATCGTAAGTATCCGGACTCCCGAATAACTTCAAGGTTTTTATTTTTCGCCACATAATGTCTTTCTAATGCCGCATACAACCATGCAGTCCGCCTAAGGATGATCTTCCTGCCTCGTCGAGCGGGTCCTTAGGTGCGTCGGATATGGATTCTCTTCCGACCGCCTCCACCCCCCGTAATGCGGACGATGCTGAGGTGGGATCCCAGGAAGGGACCCACCAGGAGGAGAGGGCCCCGGAGGTGTCGCAGGACAACCTCCTGGACTTTGCACCGGACTCGGCCCCGGAACCCACAGGGGCTCCGGAGTCCGACGGGAGACCCCTTCGCAAGAAGGGCAAGACCGTGACGCCGGCTGCCTCCGTCCAACCGAAGGTGCCGGATAACTTGCTGGAGGCGCTCAACGGCGCCTCCATCGAAGAAGAACACCGCACTGTTATGAGTGCGGTGATTCAGAAGGTGCAGCTCGCCAAGAGCGGGCTGACCGAAGCCTGCAGCAGCCTTCTAACAGGCTTTGAGGTAAGAATTTCAATATGTATAAAATGGTACCGCATAGACAGTAGCCCCTGATGCTTGGTTCGGTGTTCAGAAAGAAAAGCCGGACTGAGGATCTTAAAAAAGATACACGAAGGAGTCATAAAAAATATGTCAATATGGGATTGCAGGCTGCGCTACTGACCTCTGCTGCACTGACTGCGGAGGTCAATACTTTGAAGGAAAACCTCGAGCGGTCCGAGAACGAGCTCGGGCCTGCCAAGAAGCAGCTCGAGGACAAGGAAGGTGAGTAACACCTTATTAAAATTGCACCTTACAGAAAAGGATTTTGGTTGCAAAAAGAATGACAAGGATAACGTGGGTATTGCAGGGGCCACTAACGAAGTGGTGACCCTGAAAGAGGCGGTGGCCATGGCCGAACGCAATGCGGCCGCGGAGCGCACCGACCGAGAGAAGCAGGAGGCGCAGGTGGCGAAGGTACAGCAAGAGCTCCAGGATCTCGTGCAGAAACATGAGAGCCTGGAGCGTGACTCGAAGACTCGAGAGTCTGAGCTTGCAACGGCTCTTGAGAGTGCCAAAGCCGCTAAGGCCGAAGCCTACAAGGCCCTCCAGGAGATCGAGGCGGTAAAGAAAATAGCAGCGGTTAAGGCATTTTTCATGCAAAGTAAGCATGTGAGTGTTAATTACCTGTCGCTTACCCGAATTCGGAGCTCTCCAGGAGCGTTCGCAGATCTTCCTCGCAGTGTGTCCGATGCTGCCGCATTCTACCAGGCCGAGGAGGGGAGTTCTATGGAGAAGGTCTTCTGGTCTCAGTATGCTGAGGCCGGACATCCGGTGCCCCTTAGCGACCAGCTGAAGCAGCTGGTCGAGCTCCACAAGGCGGCCGAACAGGCCATGAAGGGCCTCATAGTTCGGCTGTGGCCTAAGGAGGCCATGCCTGGGAGCTACTTCGGCCTGGTGCGGCGGCTGGTGGGTGCATGCCCGTGGGTTGAAGTCATCAAGCACTCCGCCTGTATTGAGGGTGCCCGTCGGGCCCTTGCCCACGCAAAGGTGCACTGGGGCAAGATGGATGCTCAAAATCTTGTGACGGACCGACCACCAGAGGGCAAGGAGCATCGCACGCCCGAGATGTATTATAAGAGTGTGCTGAAGGGCACCCGCACTATTGCGGGTGAGTGCTCCAAAGATGTAATATTTGAGTAGACTCGCATTTTGTTATCCTGTGCGCTGAAAACTTAGTTCATTTGCACTAAGCAACGCTTTTTAATTTAGAATATTACCTTCTGTGCGGCTGTTTATCAAATCTGAGAGATGGCAAGTCGTTGGCTTCAGCCCCCACGCCACGAGTGCTGGGGTGTTCGGGATAAATTTGAGCGCTCTTGTTGCCATATTTGGGTCCATCTAGGGAGGCGCTCAACACAACGAACAAGGCAACCGGACTTATAATGCTTGAACACTCTCACTTAGCCATAGAATTCTATAATTTTAAATTTCGGAGAAGCCCCTAGTCTTCGGAAGGCCGAATTTGGGGCGCTATCCATGCCTGGGCCGGACAAGATCGGGCTCCTCGCTCTAAGCGGCATAAGTCTTTAAGGACTCGCAAAAACCTCTCGAACAGCGACCGGCTCTCGCCTCATCATGACGGTCAGTTTTAGCTTTCTCCACTGAGGCGTTAACCCAGCTCAACTGGGGCGCAATCGCAATGGTTCTCCCAGTGCTACCTTAGCCGATATAACAGAACGTAAGGTACCAAAACATGGGAGCCGGGCAAACCCAACTATTGACCCAAGACATGATTCGGAGCCGATGCATATAATGCTATAAGTTTGGGGTGCCGCACTTGTGAAAGTGTTCGGACTTATCACACCATGATGCGGGAAACATAAGCCCCTGGTGTGTGTTAACCGTACCAAAGTGTACGGATGCAATATGTCATAAATGAACATATGTAAGAAAAGGAAATGCAATTATAAGCAAAAAGGTGTTGCATTGTTTTATTCAATAAGTGCTGCTATAAGCAAGGGATGGTACTGTTAAACGTATCCCCCTCCAGGGGTAGGCTGCGGATTGGTGTATAAAAATGCTCGTAATGGAGACCACCTGTATATTCGTTGTAGCCGTTATCCTTCCCTGACTGTTGCATCGTGAGTTCGGCACACTTGAGAGCCCCTGGTAAAAATTGAAAGGTAAAAAAAAGGACGACACACTTGAGAACCCCTGGTGTGGTTGAGCCGCAGTCTGGGTTTATTGTGGTCGTGCCCCTCTCCCCATGCCCATGGTACGTTCAGAGCGTAATGGTGTACGTGAAGGACCTGTTTGGACGTTTTGCAAGGGTTGGGGTTGGGGCCGCACTGCTACGCATGCTCGGAACGTGCCAGGTGGTCTTGTTGTAGGTTACTTCGGGCGCGCTTAGCTTTGTCCGGCCGCTTAACGGCCGGACTCGAGAATTGCCTTAAGAGGCTGCATTATACTTCTGCCGCGAGAGCCGCTGTATGTTCCTCCGTTCGGAGAGAATGTTCAGTGTTTCCGTTGACCGTGATGACTCCTCTAGGGCCTGGCATCTTGAGCTTGAGGTATGCGTAGTGCGGCACCGCGTTGAACTTTGCAAATGCGGTACGTCCGAGCAAGGCATGATAGCCGCTGCGGATCGAGACTATGTCGAAGATTAACTCCTCGCTTCAGAAGTTATCCGGGCATCCGAAGACCACTTCTAGTGTGACTGAGCCTGTACAATTGGCGTCTACACCTGGTATGACGCCTTTAAAGGTCGTCTTGGTAGGTTTAATCCTTGAGCGGTCTATGCCCATTTTGCGCACTGTATCCTGATAAAGCAGGTTCAGGCTGCTGCCGCCGTCCATCAGGACTCTGGTGAGGTGAAATCCATCGACGATTGGGTCTAAGACTAATGTGGCGAATCCGCCGTGGCGGATGCTGGTGGGGTGGTCCCTTCGGTCAAAAGTGATCGGGCAGGAGGACCATGGATTGAACTTCGGGGCGACTGGCTCCATCGCGTATACATCCCTGAGTGCACGCTTCCGCTCCCTTTTGGGTATGTGCATTGCGTATATCATGTTCACCGTCCACACCTGTGGGGGGAAACCCTTCTGTCCTCTATTGTTCGGCGGTCGGGTCTCTTCTTCGTCATCACTATGCAGCCCCTTGTCATTGTTTTCGGCAATTAACTTGCCTGCCTGCTTGAATACTCAACAGTCCCTGTTGGTGTGGTTAGCTGGCTTTTCAGGGGTGCCGTGTATCTGGCACAAGCGGTTGAGTATTCGGTCCAAATTGGACGGACCCGTAGCAGTTCTTTTCAATGGCTTTTTCCGCTGACCGGGTTTAGAGCCTCTGAATCCGGCATTGACTGCCGTATCCTCACTATTGTCGCCGTTGATGCGGCGCTTGTTTTTGTTACGACGCGACCTGCCATTTCGGTCCCTGAAATCTGGACTGCCAGATTGTTTGCTGAGGTTGTTGTTGCGTGCTAGCCAGCTATCCTCACCCGCGCAGAAGCGGGTCATGAGTGATGTGAGGGCTACCATGGATTTCGGCTTTTCCTGTCCCAGGTGCCGGGCAAGCCACTCGTCGCGGATGTTATGCTTGAAGGCCGCGAGGGCCTCCGCATACGGACAGTCGACAATTTGGTTTTTCTTGGTTAAGAACCGTGTCCAGAATTGTCTGGCCGATTCGTCTGGCTGCTGAATTATGTGGCTTAGGTCATCAGCATCTGGTGGTCGCACATACGTGCCTTGGAAGTTATCGAGGAATGCGGCTTCCAGGTCTTCCCAACTCCCAATTGACTCTGCTGGCAAGCTGTTAAGCCAATGCCAGGCTGGTCCTTTAAGCTTGAGGGGGAGATATTTGATGGCGTGAAGATCGTCACCGCGGGCCATGTGGATGTGAAGAAGATAGTCTTCAATCCAAACCGCAGGGTCTGTTGTGCCATCGTAAGATTCGATATTCACGGGTTTAAACCCTTCGGGGATTTGATGATCCATTACTTCATCTGTGAAGCATAGTGGGTGTGCGGCGCCTCTGTACTGGGCGATATCACGACGGAGCTCAAAAGAGCTTTGTCTGTTTTGTTCGGCCCGGCTGGACTTACTGTGTCTGGCACGACGGTTGTCGTCACGTTCCATGGGGCGCCCACGCGATCCATAGATCGATCTTGATTGTCTTGCCTTATCCTCCAATATATCTCGCAAGTCCGGAGCGTTCCCCTGTGGCCTTGTGCTTTTCGAGCGATGCCGGGGTACGGGTCTAGTGAAGGGCCTAGAGGCCTCTCTGTCGCGACCATGGGGTGGTCGGTCAGCTGTATTGTCTCCTGGTGATGCGGGTTCATACGCTTCCTCCTCTAATCGGGGGAGCAACTTGCGTTTAGGGTAGCTTTTAGAGGGGCATTCGAGCTCATGCTCTTCGGCCGCGAGGACTTCAATCCATCTGTCGGCTAGCAGATCTTGATCAGCTCTAAGTTGTTGCTGCTTTTTCTTGAGGCTGTTCGCTGTGGCCATAAGCCTGCGTTTAAAACGCTCTTGTTCGACGGGATCCTCAGGCATGACGAATTCATTGTCGTCAAGGCTTGCCTCATCTCCGGAGGGAGGCATATAATCCTCTACCTCTTCTTCTGCCGCTCTCTCATGAGGGCTGGCATCTCCGTCCTCCTACGCTGCATCTTGCTGGAGTGGGTTATCTTCGGCACTGTCCAGTGTATTATTATCTCCGGTGCCGGAATCTTCATTCTTGCTATGGCGGGATTTAGGGCGGCGCCGCTGACGCTGGCGCTTGGGCTGTTTCTTGGAGGGGTCATCCTCCTCTGTTCCTTCGCCATTCCCATCCTTTGGGATATCCACCATGTATATGTCATATGAGGAGGTGGCTTTCCAGTGCCCGGTTGGTGCTGGTTCTTGGTCGTCTCCGGCATCGTCATCCATACCGTCGATGTCCTCGGAGTCGTAGTCTAGCATGTCGGTTAGATCGTCGACAGTGGCTACCAAGTGGGTGGTGGGTGGGCTTTGAATTTCTTCGTCGTCCGCATCCCAACCGTCCTGACCGCAGTCCGGCCAGGGCTCTCCTGATAACAAGAGACACTTTAGCGAACTCAAGATGTCGCCGAAAGGTGAGTGTTGAAAGATGTCCGCTGCTGTGAACTCCATGATCGGCGCCCAATCAGATTCGATCGGAGGGGGCGTGGGAGGTTCGGAGTCCGGCGAGGAGTTCGGCGCCTCGGAGTCACGAGCCTTATGAGGGACAATGTCAGTGTTCGGCTCTATCGCTGTAGAGGTTGCAGCTCCCGAGGCGGTGTCTAGCCATCCGTCCTCGATCTGCGCAGCCGGCTCCGAATTAAAGATTGTAGCGGGCTCGGGTGCGGCCTCCGGGGCACTGTCCGACTGCAGAGCCAAATCATGCCCATCGTGATAGTGTGGCACGCTCGGCTGTGGCTCGAATCCATCGAGGATCAAGTCCCCGCGGATGTCAGCCGTGAAGTTCAAACTTCCAAATCTGACCTGACGGCCAGGGGCATAGCTTTCAATATGCTCCAGATGGCCAAGCGAATTGGCCCGCAGTGCAAAGCCGCCGAATACGAAGATCTATCCGGGGAGAAAGGTCTCACCCTGGACTGCGTCATTGATAATGGTCGACGAAGCCATCGAGCCTATCGGTGACGACATAGAGGAACTCTCAATGAAAGCACCAATGTCGGTGTCAAAACCGGCGGATCTCGGGTAGGGGGTCCCGAACTGTGCGTCTAGGCGGATGGTAACAGGAGACAAGGGACACAATGTTTTACCCAGGTTCGGGCCCTCTTGATGGAGGTAAAACCCTACGTCCTGCTTGATTAATATTGATGATGTGTGTTACAAGAGTGGATCTACCACGAGATCAAGGAGGCTAAACCCTAGAAGCTAGCCTATGGTATGATTGTTGTTCGTCCTAAGGACTAAAGCCATCCGGTTTATATAGACACCGGAGAGGGCTAGCGTTACACAGAGTCGGTTACAATGGTAGGAAATCTACATATCTGTATCGCCAAGCTTGCCTTCCACGCCAAGGAAAGTCCCATCCGGACACGGGACGTAGTCTTCAATCTTGTATCTTCATAGTCTTGGAGTCCGGCCGATGATGATAGTTCGGCTATCCGGACAACCCCTAGTCCGGAACTCCCTCAGCAGCCTACCCTACAAGGTGGGTTGCCCAGCCTTTACCCGTGAGCTGCTGCAGTTCCAGTGGCCCTCCCACCACACGTTCAAGCCCGACGTTGGCGAGAAGTACAACGGCAAGACTCACCCGTCAGAGTTCCTCAGCATCTACATCATCGCGATGCTAGTTGCTGGAGCCCGCAACGACAAGGTGCTTGCGAATTACTTCCCGTTGGCACTTAAGCCCAATGTCATGTCATGGTTGATGCACTTGCCGGCGGATTCCATTTCTTCTTGGTCGGATTTGTGTCATGAGTTCATTGGAGCCTTCACTGGGGGCCATCAACCTCATGGCCAGGCAAGTGTTTTGCATATCATCCACCAGAAGGAAGGCGAAAACCTACGCAAGTACATACAGAGGTTCAGCCGGGTCCAGTACAACATCCCTGATGTTCATCCCGCCGTCGTGATCAGCGCATTCCATCAGAATGTCGCAGCCGCAAGATGCGTGAAGAGCTGGCGATGAACAAGGTCAAAGATGTGGCTGAACTTTACATTCTGGCTGATAGGTGCGCTCGAGCTAAAGAGGGGAGGAAGTACCCCGGCGAGGATGCTGGTGCGGAAACCACTCCACAAACAAAGACACCACCGCCCCAGCAAAGAAGGGTCGGCGCCGCAACAGAAAGCGCTAGGGCAAGGCCATGCCTGCCGACGAGGGATCCGAAGACACCAGCGCTGCCAAGAAGGACAAGGCAAGCGACCCCGGCAAGGAAATTGCCGGGTGCACCGCTTGCCGGGCCTTGGCGCCTGCCGACAAGCCAGGAAGCTCTGACAAGTAGTACTGCAAGTTCCACCACACCAAGGGCCATGACATCCAGAACTGACGACAAGTTGAGCTGCTTGCTGAGAAGCAAAAAGATGAGTATGAGAGGCGGGACAAGGAGAAGGGTCAGGACGGTGCCGAAGGATCTGGCAAGAAGCGTGGCGGCCAAGGAGGCCGCCGTGGCAAGGATAACCAGCAAGAGAGGCCCGCCCGGGGCAGCGACAAGAAGCAAGAAGACAATGATCATGACGAGGACGACGAGTGCAGTGACCACGAGTTTCAGAAAGCTACGGAGGCCATGTGCATCGATGGTGGCGCCTCGCTGCACACCTCTCACCGCCAGGTCAAGCAGTGGGCGCATGAGATCGCAGAGGCGGAGCCATCGTTCGATGCTCAGAAGCCACTAAAGTGGTCCAACACGCCTCTCATTTTTGACACCGAGGACCACCCTGATCGCACAACTGCGGTCGGGTGTCTGCTGTTGTTGGTTTCACCAACGATACGCAACCTCAAGGTGACGAAGATGCTTGTTGACAGCGAGGCCAGTCTGAATTTGATCTCGCCTGTTGTGGTCAAAACGCTGCAGATTCCTGATGGAGACCTCGAAGTGACGGGCACGTTTCAAGGGGTCAACCCGGGAAGGAGTCAACCGAAGTGTAAGGCCATGCTACCCGTGATGTTTGGAGGCGAGTTGAACTATAGGATGGAGAGGATTGTCTTCGATGTAGCCGAGATCCCGTTGCCCTAGAACGGGATCCTTGGCCGCCCAGCACTAACCAAGTTCATGGCGGCGTCACACTATGCCTATAACACACTGAAGATGCCTGGGCCGATGACCATCATCACCGTCCCCTCCGACAAGAAGGATGCGCTGATCTGCGCTGACTAACTCTACTGGGAAGCAGTTGCAGCGACTGCCGCCAAGGCACTTGCTCCTGCCGCCAAAGCTCCGGGAGGGAAGAAGACCGGCAAGACCTCTCGCACCCACTATAGCAAGCGCACCTATTTGGAGCGTTGTGCTCCCGTCGAGGACGTGCCAGGGAGCTCTACCGGGAAGAGCAAGAAATCCACAGCTGCACCACCAGAGACCAAGAAGGTGTCCGTCAAGGAGGATGGCACGGGAGGGGCTTTCACCATGAGCTCCACCCTTGATAGATATAGGAAGGCACACTCGTCACTTTCCTGCGGGCGAATGTTAATGTGTTTTTATGGCAAGCATTCGACATCCCCGGCGTTCCCGGGGAGGTGATTGAGCACCATCTTGCTATCTGTCCTCATGCGCGACCCATCAAGCAGAAGGTCAGGAAGCAAGCTTTGGAAAGGCAGGAGTTCATCACAGAAGAGATCAGGAAGCTGGAAGCGGCAGGCTTGGTTAGAGGAGTACTCCATCCGACGTGGTTGGCCAATCCAGTGGTGGTGCGCAAGGCGAATGGGAAGTGGAGGTTGTGTATTGATTACATAGATATCAATAAGGCTTTCCCAAAAGACCCTTTCCCGTTCGCACACATTGACCAGATTGTTAACTCCATGGCCGGGTGTGACTTGTTATCATTCCTCGACGCCTACTCAGGATACCACCAGATTTTGATACCGAGAGAAGATGAAGAGAAGACAACATTCATCACCCCATGTGGTACGTATTGCTTTTTACGGATGCCTTTCGGGTTGAAGAGTGCTGGCTCAACGTTTGCAAGAGCAGTCCATATTGGTTTTGAGCCCCAACTACATAGAAATATGGAAGCTTATATCGATGACATAGTGGTCCAAACAAAGGACAAGGCAACACTAGTACAAGATTTGGAAGAGACGTTTGCAAATTTGCGCAAGATCAACCTCAAGCTGAACCCTGAGAAGTGTGTCTTTGGCCTTCCCCGGCAAACTTCTCGGGTTCTTTATGTCACAGCGTGGGATCGAGGCGAATCCAGACAAGATCAAGGCCATTAAGCAGATTGAGGCGCCTAGGCGGATCAAGGATGTGCGTCGGCTCACTGGCTGCGTTACCGCCATGAGTAGATTCATCTCCAAGTCTACTGAGTGTGACCTTTCCTTTTTGAAAATCTTGAAAAATGCGGGCCCAATGGAATGGACCCCAGAGGCCGAAGCAGTGCTGCAGGATTTCAAGAAATACCTCTCCCACACCGATACTAGTTGCGCCTAAACCACAAGAGCCGCTGCTGCTGTTAGTGGCAATGAATCAAGTGGTCAGTGCCGCACTAGTGGCGCAGAGGAGGGGTCGATGAAGGGGCAATGGCAACGGCAGGACTGGCAGATGGCGAGACAGAGCTCCCCCCGGCAGGGCCTGGTACCGGCAAGGCGAGGCCCCCGGCAGGGTCTGACGCTGGTGGGACAAGGCCTACGCAACCAAATGAAGTGGTGCAGAAGAACAAGATGATGCAGCATCCGGTTTACTTTGTCAGCTCCCTCCTGCAGGGGGCTAGGTCAAGGTACTCCGGTGTGCAGAAATTGCTCTTCAGCCTCCTTATGGCCTCGAGGAAGCTGCGTCATTACTTCCAAGTGCACGAGATCACCGTCGTCACCCGCCTCCCGTTGCAACGGATACTGCATAACCCGGACGCAACCGAGAGGATTGTGAAATGGGCCTTGGAGATGTCGAGCTTTTGTTTGAAGTTTGAAAGTACTTCGACAATCCAGAGCAGAGTCTTGGCAGAGTTCATTGTAGAGTGGACCTTGATGCCCGATGAAGAGATCCAGGAGACCACTCTTCCCATCAAGGAAACAAGTCGCAACTAAATTATGTACTTTGACGGGGATTTCTTGCTGCAAGGCGCCGGTGCTGGTGTGCTGCTCGTCGCACCCACCAGAGAGCACCTCAAGTATATATATTCCAAATGCACTTTCCCAGGGAGATGTCAATGAATAACACTGCTGAATACGAGGGATTGCTTGCCGGTCTCAGGATCGCAGCAAACCTCGGGATCAAGAAGCTCATCGTCAGGGGTGATTCGCAGCTTGTCGTCAGGCAGGTCAACACGGATTATCAAAGCCCGTTGATGGAGGCCTACGTATATGAGGTGAGGAAGCTGGAGGAGTGTTTTGATGGTATACTGGCGGAGCATGTTCCCCGAGTGGAGAATGACATCGCCGACTACCTATCGAAGTGCACTGCCTTCAAACTACCTGTGGAACCAGGTACTTTTGTGCTTCGGTTAACTCAACCATCCGTTGAACCATCGACAGAGCAGAACAAGCGGAGGGAATCAGGCCCCCAAGTACTTTCCCACCGAGCTCCCAGGAGCTGTTGTCAAAGATGTTGCCATGGACACTAAGGCTGCCATGGGGCAACCGACTCCGATAGGGCGTCAAGCCCTGGCCATGGAGACAGCCGCTCCCATGGCCGAGGAAATGCCTTTTGTCCTTGCCGTCGAGCTCCAGGCTCCGGCATGGGCACAACATACCATTTGATTCCTCCAAATAGGGGAGCTTCCTGAGGAGCAGGAAGAAGCAGAGAAAGTAGCCCATCGGTCTGCCATGTATCAGTTTGTTGACAATGTTCTGTGCAGAAAAAGAACAAACGGTGTGAAATCGAAGTGCATTCCCCAGGAGGAAGGACTGGAGCTGTTGGCGGAGATACATGGAGGCATATGTGGCTCACACATAGGGTCGAGGGCCCTTGCTGGCAAAGCCTTCTGGCAAGGTTTCTATGGCCCACTGCCCTCCAGGATGCAATAGCACTAGTAACCAAGTGTGAAGCGTGTCAGTTCCATTCGAAGAAGCTTCATCGGCCAGCTCAAGCCCTTCAAACAATCCCTCTCTCCTGGCCATTTTCGGTCTAGGGGCTCGACATATTGGGCCCTTTCCCCCGCGCTGTCGGGGGCTTTGAGTACTTGTACGTTGCAATCGACAAGTTCACAAAGTGGCCGGAGGTGGAAGTAGTGAGAAAGGTGACAGTGCAGTCAGCCGTCAAATTATGCAAGGGGCTAGTCTGTCGTTTTGGTGTGCCAAATAGAGTCATCATCGATAACGGCACACAGTTCACAAGCCGCACCTTCATGCAATACATCCAAGACCTCGGCAGCAAGGTATGTTTCGCTTCCGTGGCGCACCCATGGAGCAATGGCCAGGCGGAGAGGGCAAATGCTAAAGTATTGCGAGGCCTGAGGACAAAGACTTTTGACAGGCTGCACAAGAGCGGAAGGCGCTGGATTGATGAGTTGCCGGCGGTTCTTTGGTCGATCAGAACGACGCCAAATCGAGCCACCGGCCAGACACCCTTTGCTCTAGTATACGGGGCAGAGGCAGTTCTCCCCACGGAACTCACATACGGGTCATCTCGAGTGCTCGCTTATGACGAGCTTGAGCAAGAGCGATTGCGGCAAGATAATGCAACGCTCCTTGAGGAAGATCATCTTCGGGCGGCTGTGAGAGCAGCGTGCTACCGGCAAGCCTTGCACCACTACCATAGCCGCAAGGTTCATGCCCGAAGCTTTGATGAAGGTGACCTTGTTCTTCGTGCGTTCAAATGACTAAGAATTCCAACAAGTTGACGCCGAAGTGGGAAGGCCCTTATCGGGTAATACGAGTCACCAGGCTCGGCGCAGTCTGCCTGGAGACCGAAGATGCCATTCCAGTGAGCATCTCCTGGAACATCGAACATCTTCGCAAGTTTTACCCATAGGGCGTGGTTGCCGGGCCCCCCAGCAGACCACCTTTTGTAAAAGCCTTGCCGACAAGGCATGTAAACCTCAATACAAAGCCAGGCGCAGACCCTGAGCATAAATAAATGAAGTGCTGGTGCCCTAAGTTATAGCATGCATGCTAGGTTGACTCTCTCCCTCGGTTAGGGTTGATAGTGCTTAGCGGTGACTAACCCCTAACATAGAGGTGAGTGTGCGTCTCTCTGTTCCTTTCCGTCCACTTTGGTTCGCAGGGTACATGGACATTTCTGCTGAGCTATTGGGAAGAAAGAGAACAAGGCGGCACTCCTGCCCTGGCAAGCCAAGGTTGCCGGGGGCTGCAGACACAAGGGTCCAACCACGGCAAGCCAAGTTTGCCGGGGGGCTGTAGATTCAGATAAGTCCTTTATCCCCTGTTGTGCATTTCTGTATAGAATTCGGACGTATGAAACCTCATTTTATTCCTAGGACACCGTGCTCCCCTTTTACTATACCCAAGAATTATTCCCTGGGTTGGAACTTGGTCGTAGTCACGGTGACAAGGAAGCAAACAAAGGGCCTAACCCTACTTCGCCCCTGCCTCCGCCAAGAGCGTGAGCATGGTCGAATGAAGTAACGGGACGGCAAAGCCCGTTGCCGGGCGACAATGTTTATCTTAAAAATAACAAGGATCGATTCCTTGGCATGGGCCTCGCTCATGCACAAAGAACCCAGCAAGCACCCTTTTCTCATTAATACGTCCCACGCAGGTACAGTCCGTATGGAATGTGAACATGAGCAAGGGCATTACAAGGTTTAATTCTGACAAGTGCCCGTTGGCTTACAAACTAAAAAGAGATAAGATGCCCGTAATCCCTTTCTTGTCCCTCTCCTAAGGAAACGGAACAAGATGGTGGAAGGGAAAAAGGAGTGCCTAGGCGAGGTACGAGCAGCACAAGACGCCAAGAGAACATATCGGCGGCCGCGCAGAAGAGGGCTGATGATGATGGTGCCAGGAGAAGAGCCGAAAGATGAGGCAGCGGGCCGCTAATACGCGATGAAGGCGTCGGTGCCCGTGTACTCCAACTTGACGGACCACCACCCGTATTCTTCGTGTTCCCCGTCCCTCCAACTCCAGCCGCCCAAGGCGACGACCCCAAGAAGATCAAGGAGCTAGCGATGCTGACGATGGTGCTGCTGGTGTTGCCCAGGAATGGTGTGCCCGACGCCTAGTCGGACCCGTCATCCTCCCGCCCACTACCCTCGTCATCGCTGTCGTTGTCCTCCTCATCACTCTCACCCAAAGAGGAGCTTTCACCATCAGTCGAGCTCTCTGCACAACACCCTAGCCTGTGTCCCAAGTGCCTGAAGACCTTGACAGAGAGCAAATCACTCTCAGCTAGCTTGAAGCTGAGGACGTGCCCATCCTTCATGCAATGGGCACGTGCAAAGGTTTTCCAGCCCCGGCGAAGGAGCATCACTTGAGGGGCGGGGAACCCTATGTTCGCCCACATGTCGCCATGGTAACACCCCTTCATGTGAAGCATCAGCCGCGGTGGCTGGTCGATCTCCAGCACCCTCGCGAACGCCCGGGGAAGATGAAGGCAACGGTGCAGCAGCCCACGCAGCTGCAGGATAAACTCGAGCGGCCGAGTCCTCGACATGACCACTCAGCGAAGCAGGAGGAGTTGGCGGGGGAGATGGCGACGGAGACGGAGACGACGCAGGCATCTCCTTCCACGCCCACCTTTGCCTCGACCGCTTCACCGACCGCGGCCCCGTCCATTGGCCCCGCCTCGAGCATGGCCTTCACCTTGGGCATCTAGCTCTTCCTTGACCGATGTAGCTCTCTGGCGGGAGGAGGACCTGGTCGCCTCCGCAGAAGAATGGCCGCGGCCACGCCCCCTTGCCATGACCGTGGGTGGGGATGGAGACAGGGGGGGGACACAGGGAGATGATTTTTCTTCCTGCCCCTGAGTTCCCTTTTTATAGTTGGGAAGGGGAGGCCGAAGGACTAGATCTACGCCCCTGAAGAGCCCTCTCGAATCCGGCTCATTAAAGAGGCAGCAGAGCAAGGCCACCGATCGCCCTCCCCGCCCAATCGAAGGCGCGTGAGTATCAGCCCGCGCACGCCTTCCCATATTCCATGTGTCTGTCACCTACCCCGCGTCGTGCATGTGACGTACGTGGCGTAAGGAGTGGGCGTAGTGGAAAACGTGGAATGGCGGTTCCAAGACGGAGAGAGTAAATAAGCGGTGGCTCTGCTGTTTTGAGGGAACACGCAAGCCGCCTCTTTACTGTTCACCACGGATGACGCAAGCATGCTGCAGTCATTCCGCGCACGAACCCCATGTCACACACGACCCTCCAGATCGTGCATTCGACGCAGGTCGTGGGGAAGCGTAGTGGGCGAAGGAGTTACTACGGTAAAACTCCGCCCCACCTGCCCGCGCACCGTTCTGGGCCTAGCCCAACAACGTGTTGCGCTTATGTGTGGCATAGGCCCTGGGCCTCCTGTCGGTGTACAAAGGTAGGGGCTCTCCTATTTACCGCTTTACATGTGCACGTGCAGTCAGAGCCGCGCCCGCGGCCACACTAAGTATGGCAGAGGAGGGAAGCCAAAGGCACAAGACGAGCAAGACCACAAGACAGAGATGCAAAGGGCAAGAGGGCGAGGTGGACTCCCCCGGCAAGACCCTTGCCGGGCGCGGCCCCCGCATCCCCGGCAAGAGCCTTGCCGGGGGCGGTGAGGCCTCTGTGGCAGCACAGCCGGCCACGAGAGGCAGGAGCAGGCGGCATGACCGGCGCTGCTTTGGGCGGCTGGAGCAAGAAGACAAGAGGTTAAAGAAGCATGACGGTTGTTGGATGGACATCGTACGGTCACTGCAGCTAGAATCGTTTATATTGAGTAAGTTGACAAAGCCCTTGGTACACGTCAACTTAGTAGGCCCACAGGTCAGCTTCCGAAATGGTGCACCACAGATGTCAGGGGGAGGAATCATTTTTTGGGAGGGTGAAGCTAGAATATCCGAGATTGAAGAAGAAGCACGGCATCTGTTGGATGGACATCCAACATCCACTGCTGCTAGAACCATGTGTTGACTATAAGTTGACAAAGCCTTGCATACGCGTCAACTTTTTTTTGAGGGGATGCGTTAACTTAGTAAGGCCACAAGTGTGTGGCGGAGAACTTATAGCCCATTTTTGAATTCTAATGGAATTTACTACAATCCATTTACAGTTTGTTAAAAGTACATGCCATTTTCTAGCTAGGACAACGATTAATAATTTCAACCAACCGTTCAAAACAGAATTCAATAAAATTTCCCACATTTTGATGGGATTCGAAATATTTTTATCCCAAAATTTCCAGTCAGATTAAACGAAACATTGCGCGTGCAACAATTAATGAAATTAAAATTTTCAATATCCGAAAATAATATTTTATAAAGTAATTACATGTTTGGTGCATTTTTTTATAGTTACTGCTCAGTTTTTATAATTACACCCCATTTATTATTTCTTAAATCACATTTTCTTGTTAAGCCTAATGCATCCCTCCTAGGAAAGATTGGCAGCCCAGCGGGGCGGAGAATAACAACTTGACCTTGCCTGGGTATTCCTAAAAAAGTATAGCTGGGTTAGCCGTTTTCAGCTTGAAAAAAATTAATATCAGACTGGATATCTGGCCTGTGCTAGACGGGCCACAGCCCGCCCAGTTAATACCCTGCTCTTTCCTCTGAACAACAACGAAAACATCGCTCAAGAAAAACTCTGCAGTGCTCACACCTCAAAAACACAAATACTACTCAAGCTGCTTGGTCCCAGTTGCCGGCCGCTCCTTGTGCAATTCTCTCGTTTATTGGCTATATAGGTTATCAATGGTGTGGGACCGTGATGTCAGGAAACCAGCAGGAAGCAAAACAAACTTTAGTTTTATATAGTAAGGAGGCACTTGCGTACGTGCGGCTATGGCCCTGGTGGGTCCCCACTGTCATCCTCTCCAAGTAAAGTCATCTCCTCATTCCTCATGTCTGTTGACCATGTTGACAACGCGAGACGGTGGCACCACGGTGAGCGCAACAACTCAAAGGACAGTGGAGAGGTCCTTGCGGGTGAGGGAGTCCTGGATTAGGGGGTATCCGGACAGCCGGAATATATACTTTTTCCGGACTGTTGGACCGTGAAGATACAAGACTCAAGACTTCGTCCCGTGTCCGGGTCGGACTCTCCTTTGCGTGGAAGACAACCTTGGCGATCCAGATGTTAGATCTCCTTCTTTCTAACCGACTCTGTGTAACCCTAGCCTCCTCCGATGTCTATATAAACTAGAAGGTTTAGTCCGTAGAAGGACAATCATAATCATCATAGGCTAGCTCCTAGGGTTTAGCCTCTATGATCTCGTGGTAGATCTACTCTTGTAATACTCATATCATCAAGATCAATCAAGCAGGAAGTAGGGTATTACCTCCATCGAGAGGGCTCGAACCTGGGTAAAACATCATGTCCCCTGCCTCCTGTTACCATTAGCCTTAGACGCACAGTTTGGGACCCCCTACCCGAGATCCGCCGGTTTTGACACCGACATTGGTGCTTTCATTGAGAGTTCCTCTATGTCGTCGCTGCAAGGCTCGATGGCTCCTTCAATCATCAACAACAACGCGGTCCAGGGTGAGACTTTCCTCCATGAACAGATCTCCGTGTTCAGCGGCTTCGCACTGCGGGCCAATTCGCTTGGCCATCAGGAGAAGATCGACAACTATGCCCCTGGCCATCAGGTCAGGTTCGGAAACTTGAACTACAAGGCCGATATCCGCGGAGACTTGATCTTCGATGGATTCGGGCCTACGCCAGGAGCGCCGAACAGTCACGACGAGCACGGCTTAGACCTGCTGTCAGACAATATTCGGGATATCGCACCTGCCATAGCTCCAGACTTAAATCCGGAGCATATCGCGTCGTCCGAGGACGGGTGGATGGACCCCGCCCCGGAGGCTGCATACTCATTGGCGGTAGAGCCGAACACAGACTCCACCCCCAAGGAAGTCTGTGTCACCGGACCCTCGAACGTGTGTCCGGCTGTAGGTTCCAAACCGCGCGCCCCCAGGCCCACCAAATTTGGTTGGCCTCGGGTAACGGAGTTCACTGTTGTGGATATCTTTCAGCACTCGCCCTTCGACGACATGCTTAACTCATTAAGGTCTCTCTCTTTGTCAGGAGACTCTTGGCCGAACTATGTCCGGCTCGAGCGGGAAGCTGGCGACGAAGAAATTCGTTGCCCACCCACCACCCACTTCATAGCCACTATCGATGACGTAACAGACATGCTTGACTTCGACTCCGACGACACCGACGGTATGGACGTCGGCACAGGGGACGACTTGGAACCAGCGCCCACGGGGCGCTGGACTGCCACCTCATCATATGATATATACATGGTGGACACGCCTAAGGAGGACAATGGCAACAAAAAGGACCCAACGGAGGATAAAACCCCTGGACAAAAGCCAAAATGATGGCGCAGACGACGCTCTAAGTCCAGTCACAGCAAAAACAACGATAACTGTGCTAGAAAAATCGGCACCCCAGTCGACTCCAAAGGCAACAACGACCATATGGACCTAGCAATGGAGCAGGACGAGCCAGGTCATGCCAAACATAGCCCGGAGCAGACGCCCGATCACAGTGATCCCGAGGGCGGAACTCATCAACCTGCCTTGGGAGAAGAGCACAGTCCGGACGACGATGCATTCATCATCCCGGAAAAATGTTTGGAACGAGATAGCCTCCACAGAAGGCTTATGACCACTACGAGAAGCCTAAAGAACCAGAAGCAAAGGCTTAAGGCCGCGCAGGAAACGCTCAACCGCAGATGGAATAAAGTGCTAGACACTAAAGAAAGATATGGCGACGATCGCCACACGAAGAGCTACCCAAAGTGCAAGCTGCTAGGAGAATTCAACGATGAGGCCATTCCGCCGAAGAACAATACGGCCAGTAGGCCGGACCAACCACTTCATGACCACAATAGAGCAGCTACTAACGCCGCACACGATTTACGTGAGCTCCTAGACAAAAAGGCCAGCGCGACCAGGTCCATCTATGGATCTAGAGGACGTGCTCCGGCACGGGATTATGGTCAACAAAACGATTAGGCTGATCGAATACCAGTTCGAAATCAACACCGGACACAACAACAGTCGACAACATGCCACAACATGCCCAGATACAGAGGGGCTGTGCACCCTCTGTGCTTCACCGAAGAGGTACTGGATCACGAATTTCCACAGGGATTCAAACCTGTGAACATAGAGGCATACGACGGAACGACATACCCCGAGGTCTGGATTGAGGATTTTATCCTTCATATCCACATGGCTCGTGGGGACGACCTCCACGCCATCAAATACCTTCCCCTCAAGTTGAAGGGACCAGCTCGGCACTGGTTGAAAAGCCTCCCCGATAATTCAATCAGAAGTTGGGAGGACCTTGAGGACACTTTTAGGGCCAATTTTCAAGGGACCTATGTCCGACCTCCGGATGCTGACGATTTAAGTCACATAATTCAACAGCCCAGAGAGTCCACTCGTAAGCTCTGGAACAGATTTCTCACTAAAAAGAATCAAATTGTCGATTGTCCAGATGCCGAAGCCCTAGCGGCTTTCAAGCATAGTATCCGAGATGAGTGGCTCGCTAGACACCTCGGCCAAGAAAAGTCGAGGACGATAGCAGCCTTAAGAAGCCTTATGGCCCACTTTTGCATGGGTGAAGACAGCTAGTTAGCCTGTAGAGGCACCAGCGACCCGGGCACATCCGAAATTAGGGATGGCAACGGGAAGCCACAACGCAATAAAAACAAGTGTCAAAACAAGGAAGAAAGTCCGGACAACACGGCAGTCAATGCCGGATTCAGGAGCTCTCGACCCAGTCAACAAAAGAAGCCATTTAATTGCAGCAAAGAGGGACCATCCGGCCTGAACAAAGTCCTGGATAGATTGTGCCAAATTCATGGCACACCCGAAAAACCTATGAACCACACTCACAGATAATGTTGGGTCTTTAAGCAGGCCGGCAATTTAAATGCCTAACACAAGGGAAGGGAAACACCAAGTGAAGATGAGGATGAACCTCGCCAGCCAAACACTGTGGGACAGAAGAAATTCCCACCAGAGGTAAAAACAGAAAACATGATCTACGCGACTCACATACCAAAGAGAAGGCGCAAACACGCGCTCAGAGACGCATACGCTGTAGAGCCCGTCGCCCCAAACTCAACCCATGGTCGGCCTACCCGATCACCTTTGATCACAGAGACCACCCGACTAGTATCCGGCACGGAGGATCGGCTGCCTTGTTGCTCGACCCAATAATCGATGGATACCATCTCAATCATGTCCTCATGGACGACGACAGTAGTCTCAATCTAATATATCAGGACATTGTCCGCAAGATGGGGATAGACCCATCCAGAATCAGCCAAAGTAACACCACCTTTAAAGGGGTGATACCAGGCGTTGAGGCCCGCTGCAGGGGCTCCCTCGTATTAGAAGTGACATTCGGTTCTCCAGACAACTTCAGAAACAAAGAATTACTCTTCACCATCGCCCCCCTCGGAAGTGGTTATCATGCATTGCTCGGAAGAACAACCTTCGCTCGCTTCAACGCCGTACCGCACTACGCCTACCTTAAACTCAAGATGCCCGATCCACGTGGCGTCATCACCGTTAGCAGAAATACAGAGCGTTCCTTACGTGTGGAAGAGTATGCGGCGGCACTAGCAGCTGGACACTAAGCGGCCTCTCCTATCAGAACACATGATCGGTCGTTAAGACCACAGACATGGTTAGACGAGTCCGGCGCACCACCGTCAGTAACAGCCCAGATAAACCTGAGCTGGGTCCTATACACATAATCCCATAGAGGGCATCAGGGGCTGCAAACAGTCAATAAACCCCACCTTTTGGCTTGACCTTATTAACAGGCCAATGCCACACACTTCTACTATCCATTAATAATAACCAACTCTTCAGACGCTTATGCCATACTCTTTTACATGAGTTTTCCTTTTTACAGACACCATTCATGCGACACACTACCAGGGCACGGCACAATGGAGACAAAGGCGCAGACATGCAGTAGGGCCCCGCTCAAAGGTTTCTCTTTAGATTAAGCCCCTGTGTAAACCTTCTTTATTGTCTCTTGTTGCTTGACATCCCATGGGTACTCAATACACCCACAAGGGATACTGGCGTTATTGGCATTTCGCCACGGCAGATTAACGCATGTACCTGGAAATACAGGGTCCATAATCAAGGGCGCTACTCAGCTCAGTATATGTTACAAAGTCTGAATACCTTCGGGAGGGTTCGGCGTCGCGAGTTTGTCCCTATATGCATCTGCTTCGAATCATGTCTTTGGTCAAATGTTGGGTTTGCCCGGCTCCTGAGTTTGCTGCCTTACGTTCTGCTTCTATCGGCTAAGGCGGCCGAAGGAGAACTACTGCGATTGTGCCCTGGTTATTCTGGATGAGCACCTCAGTAGAGAAAGCCAAAAACTGTCTGTCATGATATAGCGAGACACTGGTCAACCACTCGAGGACTCATCAGAATCTTTAGGATTCCTCCGCATTAACAAAGGGCCGTTTCCCGGTCACGTACACACACGCCCGTATTCGGGTGCACGCGAAGGTACCAGGGGCTACATAGTAGCCCCACCGTCAAACTCCTATGGCTAAGTGAAAGTGTTAAAGCAATATAGTCTGGTTGCCTAGTTTGACGTGCACTCACCTCCTTAATGGACCAAGACATTGGATCAAGTGTGATTACGCATATTTTTGTGAACACCCCCGCATTGTATGCGTGGGGGCTGAAGCCAACGACTGCTAACTTTCAGATTATATATACACATCAAACGGCCGCACAGGAGGCACAATAATGCCTTCGGGCGAAAGTATAAACAAAGCCTCCATAGTTAAAATAGAATTGTTTTTATAAATGAACGACTTGTCACTCGAACATGACACTCTTCGAGCACTGAGCCTCTATTAAACGAGCACCTTCTGTCACCTGCTCAAAATAGTGCTTGGCTGGATCCTGGCTTCCTCCCGAATTCTGGGTTGCAATGATGGTGCCTTTCATATCCGCCCAATAAGTTTTAACGCGGGCAAGAGCCATCCGTGCACCCTCTATGCACGCCGACCTTTTCATGGCATCGATTCGTGATACGGCGCCAAGGAATTGTTACACTAAACCAAAGTAATTGTCCGGCCTCGGTCCCTTCGGCCATAGATGGTCTATTACAGAGCTCATTGCAAGACTGGACAACCTATGGAGCTCGGCCACAACAGCCATCCTCTCACTCAATGGCAACGGGCGCGTTGGAGCACTGAATTGCGACCAGAACAACCTTTCTACTTCACTATCTTTTTGATCCTCGAAAAACTTGGTCGCATCAGCCGTACTTTTTGCCAGATCCGCATACGCGTCTGTAGCGCTCCAGCGCCGATCCAGAGGAGCGTACTCTGGATCTAAGAACTTCATCCGCAACAAATAGGGGCTTCTAGCCGCGATTTCTCCGGCCTGTCGAAGCTCCTCCCTCGCATCCCTAATTTCGGAATGCGTCTCCTTGGCCGCATAAAGGGCCTTCTTCAGGTCAGCCGACTTTGCCTGATTCTCCTTTTCAAGGAGCTCATATCGGCCGGCGGCGTTTTTCAGCTCCACAGCCATCTCGGCTATTTTATCTTCGCTTCGGTGATGAGCAGCCTGTTCGGCTCTCACATCTTCGGCCGCCTTTAGGGCAATCGCATTGCTAGCCCGGGCTTGTTCCTTGGCTAGGGCAAGCTCCGCCCTCAGGACCTCCACCGCAGCAGCTCCGCCTACCGTCGAAGCATATCACATTAACATTATGCTCCTCTTAATAATTCCTATAAAAACAAGGAAAATAGAGCACATATTCTATGACTCGTTAAGCCGCTCGTTCACAAGCGTGATGTTGGCGTCCACAACTTCAATCTGTCGCCTCAGTTCAGCGACTTCAGCGGTCCGGTCGTCCGCCGGACCCTTAGCCACCTGCGCATGAATGCAGTACAATCATTACTTAAGAGTGTGATCCTCTGTTTGCCGCCTAGGGCTAGCAACCAGAGTCTCAGGGGCTACTATCTATACAGAGCACACCTAGCGCGTGCGCTACAACCAAAAAATTATGTATTTCATTATATACCTCAAAGACTTTGAGCAGGCTCATAAAAGCTTCATTCAATCCGCTTGTGGCAGATGAAATCTTCTCAAGCGCGGTGCCCATTAATGAACGGTGATCCTCCGAGAGAGCAGCTTGCTCCAGAAGGCCCATCAGTGTGTCCGGCTAGTCGCCGGACTATGCCGGACCCTTCTTATTGCCCCCTGTGGGAGCCGAACTCTGCGGGCTCAGGGCGGCCAAAGTATTAGCTTCTGGCCTCGACGAATCTGGACTCCTCCGTAACGACACCTCGGGGTCGCCTACCCCATGAGGCAGAGAGGCAGGTGGGGTTTCACTCTCCATCATCTCCGAAAGAAGATCCCACGAAGACAAACTCTGTCGAGAAGAGCTGTTAGCCGGACTGCAAAGAATGGATCCTGGTTATTGTTCTCGGAGGAGGAAGCAGTAGCTTTGTTTTTATGATTTACTTACAGCTCGGCTGAGGGCTGACCCGTTTGCGGGCATGGCGCGGTGAGGATGCCCTCCATGGCAGGGCCCCCTGGTGAAGTTTTCTTCCCTCGTCTAGGCACCTCCATCTCCAAGTCTTTGGAGGCGGCCCTCTTCTTCCCGCGGGGGGTGAAGACCATAGATTCCCCTCCCCGACTATCCTCCTTCATGGAGATAGTAATTCCCCCAGTTTCGATGTGCAATGTGTGAAGCTCTGCTTCTCTGTTCTTCCATTCGTCTTTCCCCAAGGGCACTTGACTTAGCACACGACTAAGCAAGACTAGGCGAGCCTTCGGGAAGCGGTGCCGGACACCTGATTCTCTCCGCCTTGCTGAGCCAATCCTGGTCGCGGCTGGTTTTCAGAATAATGTTATGATGAATATAAACATTACTTACTTGGGTATCTGGGCGGTTGCAGCTCAGGCCCGCATCCTCGGTGGTGTCCGGACACTTTACTTGTGGTCCGAAGAATAGCTTACACATCCCTTCGAGCGTCATGCCGAAGAAGTGCTGAATAGTTCGCGGACCTTCCGGGTTGAACTCCCACATCCGGAGAGGTCGACGTTTGCAAGGCAAGATCTGTCAGACTAGCACTACCTGAATTGAACTGACAAGACTGATGTCCCTCCCAAGAAGCTCCCGAATGCGGCTCTGCAATGTTGGTACTTCATTAGCAGGCCCCCAATCCAGTCCCACATTGGTCCACGATGCTAGTTGAGGCGGAGGGCCTGAGCGGAAGTCGGGGGCAGCCACCCACTTGGTGCCTCTCGGAGCCATGACGTAGAACCACCTCCGCTGCCATAGATTGGACACCTCCAGGAAGAAGCCCTCTGGCGATGGGGCATCGGTGTTTCTGCTTATTGCAGCGCCTCCGCACTCCGCGTGTCGCCCCTCAATCACCTTTGACTTTACATTGAAGGTCTTGAGCCATAAGCTGAAGTGCGGGGTGATGTGGAGGAAGGCTTCGCACACGACAATAAACGACGAGATGTGAAGGATGGAGTCTGGAGTTAGATCATGAAAATCTAGCCTGTAATGGAACATGAGCCCTCTCATGAAGGGATCGAGGGTGAAGCCTAAGCCACGGAGGAAGTGAGAAACAAATACGACGCTTTCATTGGGCTCGGGAGTAGGGATGACCTGCCCTGGAGCAGGAAGCCTGTGCTTGATGTCGGCGGTCAGATATCTGACCTCCCTAAGCTTCGCAATGTCCTCCTCTGTGACAGAGGAGGCCATCCACCGGCCTTGAAGGTTGGATCCGGACATGATTGAAGATCCGAAGTGCCTAGGCTTGGGGTTCGGGTGTTGGAACTCGAGATGCAGAAAGGCGCAAGCGTGGTAGGAAAGAGGGATAGGCCTCGGCCCCTCTATAAAGGGGGTGAATATCAAGCATCCTCGGCGTAACCACTTAGGACTTGCCTAAAAACACGGAGTCATACCAACAGGCGTAGTGGGGTTGCCCGCGCCCGTATTGATGGGAATCCCACAATAAGGGGAACACGATCTCTGCTTCAACGAGGCGTGCCAATAAAACCGCCTTGCAGCGCATGTCGTGGAAGGCTGAGAAAAACCGGTTCGTATTAAGCCAGGGCGCGGCATAAAGGCACACCATGAAAAATTGCCAGCGGATTAAATTTGTAAAGTGTTAGGCTCTCTACGGTGGTGTGCGGAAATTATCCATAGAGCCGGACACAATCCTTAATATACTTTGGAGTATTTGGAGAAGGAACCCGCCTTGCAATGCCGAAGACAATCTGCGCGCCGGACTCATCGTCATTGAAGCCTAGTTCAGGGGCTACTGAGGGAGTTCTGGATTAGGTGGTATCCGGACAGCCGGACTATATACTTTCTCTGGACTGTTGGACCGTGAAGATAAAAGACTCAAGACTTCGTCCCGTGTCCAGGTGGGACTGTCCTTTGCGTGCAAGACAAGCTTGGCGATCCGGATGTTAGATCTCCTTCTTTCTAACCCACTCTGTGTAACCCTAGCCTCCTCCGGTGTCTATATAAACCGGAGGGTTTAGTCCATAGAAGGACAATCATAATCATCATAGGCTAGCTCCTAGGGTTTAGCCTCTACGATCTCGTGGTAGATCTACTCTTGTAATACTCATATCATCAAGATCAATCAAGCAGGAAGTAGGGTATTACCTCCATTGAGAGGGCCCGAACCTGGGTAAAACATCGTGTCCCCTGCCTCCTATTACCATTAGCCCTAGACGCACAGTTCGGGACCACCTACTCGAGATCCGCTGGTTTTGACACCGACAACGGGCCCTATGGATGGTCTGATATAGCGCCCGCTGCTCATTCTGGAAGCCAGGATCATAGGATCATAGGGCCAGGATCATAGCGGGCCCTATGATCCTAGCTTCCAGAATGAGCAGCGGGCGCTGTATCAGACCATCCATAGGGCCCGCTGTCGGTGTCAAAACCAGCGGATCTCGGGTAGGGGGTCCCGAACTGTGCGTCTAAGGCTAATGGTAACAGGAGGCGGGGGACACGATGTTTACCCAGGTTCGGGCCTCTCTATGGAGGTAATACCCTACTTCCTGCTTGATTGATCTTGATGATATGAGTATTACAAGAGTTGATCTACCATGAGATCGTAGAGACTAAACCCTAGAAGCTAGCCTATGCCTATGATTGTTGTTGTCCTACGGACTAAACCCTCTGGTTTATATAGACACTGGAGGGGGCTAGGGTTGCACAGAGTCGGTTACAGAGAAGGGAATCTACATATCCGAATTGCCAAGCTTGCCTTCCACGCAAAGGAGAGTTGCACCCGGACACGGGACAAAGTCTACAATCTTGTATCTTCATAGTCCAATAGTTCGGCATAAGCATATAGTTCGGCTGTCCGAGGACCCCCTAATCCTGGACTCCCTCAATAGCCCCTGAACCAGGCTTCAATGACGATGAGTCTGGCACGCAGATTGTCTTCGGCATTGCAAGGCGGGATCCTACTCCGAATACTCCAAAGTAGATCTTGAACACAAGAATTGTGTCCGGCTCTGCAAACAAATTCCACTTACCACCGTAGAGAGTACAATATTCCACGAGTCTAATCTGCTGACAACTTTACCATAGTGTGACATCACGCCGTGGCCCAGTCATTATTCGAACCGTTTTCTCAACCTGCTACTACACATTTTGCGAGGCGGTTTTATTGGCATGTCTTGTCGAAGTAGAGATCGCGTCCCCTTATCACGTGATTCTCATCAATACGGGTGTGGGTAACCCAACCACGCCATTAGCACGACACTTGGGGAATAAGCGAGTTTCTAGGGAAAGTGGGGAGGTGCATGATTTCTGTGGTCTTTATAAAGAGACAAGGGTTCCCCTTTTTCACCCATGCCTTCTTCTTCTTCCGCCTACTCTCTCTCGCTCGAGCTCTAGCACCCAAGCATTCATCTTCTCCGCCCACAAAGGCATTCCAAAAATGTTCGGATCTGGAGCCGGAGGCAAGTGGATGGCCTCTACCATCCAGGAGAAGGATATTAACAAACTTTCGGAAGCCGGGTATCTAGCCAAGAAGATCGGCCACCGCCTTCCGACGGCGTGACAGATCGTCCCTACTCCGGAACCCCACGAGAGGGTTGTATTCCTCCCTCACTTTGTCCGCGGGCTAGGGTTTCCCATCCACCCATTTGTTCGCGGCCTTATGTATTACTATGGGATCGATTTTCATGATCTATCCCCCAATTCCTTCCTCAACATCTCGACATTCATCGTTGTGTGCGAGGCCTTCCTCCGCATCCATCCACACTTCGGATTATGGCTGAAGATTTTCAATGTGAAGCCCAAGGTGGTGAGCGGCGAGCACGCCGAGTGTAGAGGAGCCATGGTGAGAAAGATGCCCAATGTCACATGGCCATCAGGTACCTTCAATGATTCCGTCAAAGGGTGGCAACAACAGTGGTTCTATCTCACTGAGCCACGCAGCACGAAATGGGCCGCGCTCCCGAATTCCGATCCGGAGCTCCATTTCGGCTTACGTCCTGGCCCAAGAAGGGCCTGAACTGGTCTTCGCCAGACGAGCTGGCGGTGCTCTAGGCGCGTATCAAAGGTATGGAAGATAAGAACATCAAACTTGTCAACATAGTCCAGGTGATGTTAGTTCGCCGGACTCTACCTTGCCAACACAGGGCTTGCCATTTATGGGAATTCTACCCGGCCAAGCACCAGACCCTACTAGGGTTCCTCGACTCATCGCACAAAGTCATCTGGAAGGTTCTCTTTAAGTCCGACAAATCGTGGCCGGATTTAGCCAAGGACCATTACCAATTGTCCCGACCCGCGAGTTCGGTAAGTCTTCGTATGTTGGCAAGTCATATGCTTTATCTGCATAATCCAAGGGAAGCACTTAATGTATTTTCCAACAACTCTCCTAGGGCCGGACGAAGAAGGCAGGGCGGATCTACTGCCCGGCCCCGCTACCAGAAGAACAAGCCGGCCCACTTCTGACGAAGATGCTGGTCCCGGCGCCTTACAAGGCGCCGAAGAAGAAAGGCGAGAAAGAGGCCAAAGAGACCAGGTGCGTCCTTCATCGCCAGGGTACTTCGGACATAGTATCCGAGGACTCCGAGGCCCGCTCTTCCTCCAAATAAGACGAGGAAGAGGAGGAAAGCCGACCCCCCCCCCCCGCGAGGAGGAGAAGAAAAGGAGCGTCTTGTATGATATGAGTATTTTCTTTTTAGTTTACCACAATCATCCTTGATATACACACCTTTTGGGAGAGACACACATGATTCGGAATTTTTTAGAATACTCTATGTGCTTCACTTATATCTTTTGAGCTAGGCAATTATGCTCTAGTGCTTCACTTATATCTTTTTAGAGCACGGCGGTGGTTTTATTTTGTAGAAATTATTGATCTCTCATGCTTCACTTATATTATTTTGAGAGTCTTTTAGAACATCATGGTATTTTCTATGGTTATAAAATTGGTCCTAGAATGATGGGCATCCAATTTGTATAATAAAAACTATCATAGAAAGTGCATTGAACACTATGATCAATTTGATACTTGATAATTGTTTTGATGTATAAAGGTGGTAATGTTAGAGTCATGCTAGTTGGGTAATTATGAAATTGAAAAATACTTGTGTTAAAGTTGCCCATCATTGTGTTAACGGTGTGTGACAAATTTGAAAGCATGGGGTGTTCTTTGATTGCCTTCCTTATGAGTGGAGGTCGGGATCGCGCGATGGTTAACTCCTCCTACCAACCCTTCACCTAGGAGCATGTGTAGTAGTACTTTGCTTTGAGGTCTAATAAACTTTTGCAATAAGTATATGATTTCTTTATGACTAATGTGAGTCCATGGATTATACGCACTCTTACCCTTCCATCATTGCTAGCCTCTACGGTACCACGCATTGCCCTTTCTCACCTTGAGAGTTGGTGCAAACTTCACCGGTGCATCCAAACCCCGTGATATGATACGCTCTATCACACATAAACCTCCTTATATCTTCCTATAAACATCCACAATACCTACCTATTATGGCATTTCCATAGCCATTCTGAGATATATTGCCATGCAACTTTCCACCGTTCCGTTTATTATGAACGTTTCATCATTGTCATATTGCTTTTGCATGATCATGTAGTTGACATCGTATTTGTGGCAAAGACACCATGCATAATTTTTCATACATGTCACTCTTGATTTATTTCCCATCCCGGTACACCGTTGCAGCATTCATATAAAGTCATATCTTGTTCTAGTATCGAGTTGTAATTCTTGAGTTGTAAATAAATAGAAGTGTGATGATCATCATTATTAGAGCATTATCCCATATAAAAAAAGAAAGGCCAAATAAAAAAACGCCAAAAAAGGAAAGGCCAAAAAAAGGCCCCCAAAAAAGGGGACAATGTTACTATCCTTTTCCACACTTGTGCTTCAAAGTAGCACCATGATCTTTATAATAGAGAGTCTCTTATAGAACTTGGCTTGTATATTCCAATGATGGGCTTCCTCAAAATGCCCTAGGTCTTCATGAGCAAGCAAGTTGGATGCACACCCACTTAGTTTCTTTTTTTAGCTTTCATACATTTATAGCTCTAGTGCATCCGTTGCATGGCAATCCCTACTCCTCATGTTGACATCAATTGATGGGCATCTCCATAGCTCGTTGATTAGCCTCGTCAATGTGAGACTTTCTCCTTTTTTGTCTTCTCCACACAACCTCCATCATCATATTTTATTCCACCCATAGTGCTATATCCATGGCTTACACTCATGTATTGTGTGAGAGTTAAAAAATCTGAAGCACGTTAAAAAGTATGAACCAATTGCTTGGCTGAAACCAGGGTTGTGCATGATGGGAGTATTTTGTGTGATGAAAAAGAAACATAGCCTAACTATATGATTTTGTAGGGATAAACTTTCTTTGGCCATGTTATTTTGAGAAGACATGATTACTTGTTAGTATGCTTGAAGTATTACTACTTTTATGTCAATATTAAACTTTTATCTTGAATCTTATGGATCTGAATATTCTTGCCGCAATAAAGAGAGATTACATGGATAAATATGTTAGTTAGCATTACACATCAAAAATTCTGTTTTTATCATTTACCTACTCGAGGACGAGCATGAATTAAGCTTGGGGATGCTTGATACGTCTCCAACGTATCTATAATTTTTTTATTGTTCCATGCTATTATATTATCCATCTAGGATGTTCTATATGTGTTTATATGCTATTTTTATGATTTTCGGGACTAACCTGCTAACCTAGAGCCCAGTCCTAATTTCTGTTTTTCCTTGTTTTTGAGTTCTACAGAAAAGGAATGCCAAACGGAGTCGAATTGACGTGCCAATTTTTGACGATTTTTTATGGACCAAGAGAAGCCCCTGGAGTAAAAGAGTTGGGCCAGAAGAGTCCCGAGCCGTCCACGAGGGTGGAGGGCGAGCCCTACCCCCCTGCCTCGTCGATGACTCGGAGACCCCCTTGGCGTGAGATGATGACCCACAAGTGTAGGGGATCTATCATAGTCCTTTCAATAAGTAAGAGGGTCGAACCCAACAAGGAGCAAAAGGAAATGACAAGCGGTTTTCACTAAGGTATTCTCTGCAGGCACTGAAATTGTAGGTAACAGATAGTTTTGTGATAAGATAATTTGTAACGGGTAACAAGCAACAAAAGTAAATAAGCTGCAGCAAGGTGGCCCAATCCTTTTTGTAGCAAAGGACAAGCCTGGACAAGTTCTTATAATGAGAAAAGCGCTCCCGGGGACACATGGGAATTATCGTCAAGCTAGTTTCATCACGCTCATATGATTCGCGTTCGTTACTTTGATAATTTGATATGTGGGTGGACCAGTGCTTGGGTATTGCCCTTTCTTGGACAAGCATCCCACTTATGATTAACCCCTATTGCAAGCATCCGCAACTACAAAATAAGTATGAAGGTAAATCTAACCATAGCATGAAACAAGTGGATCCAAATCAGCCCCTTACGAAGCAACGCATAAACTAGGGTTTAAGCTTCTGTCACTCTAGCAACCCATCTACTTATTACTTCCCAATGCCTTCCTCTAGGCCCAAATAATGGTGAAGTGTCATGTAGTCAATGTTCACATAACACCACTAGAGGAGAGACAACATACATCTCATCAAAATATCAAACGAATACCAAATTCACATGACTACTAATAGCAAGACTTCACTCATGTCCTCAGGAACAAACATAACTACTCACAAAGCATATTAATGTTCATAATCAGAGGGGTATTAATATGCATTAAGGATCTGAATATATGATCTTCCACCAAATAAACCAACTAGCATCAACTACAAGGAGAAATCAACACTACTAGCAACCCAAAAGTACCAATCTGAGGTTTTGTCAAAGATTGGATACAAGAGACGAACTAGGGTTTGAGAGGAGATGGTGCTGGTGAAGATGTTGATGGAGATTGACCCCCTCCCAATGAGAGGATCATTGGTGATGACGATGGTGATGAATTCCCCCTCCCGAAGGGAAGTTTCCCCGGTAGAACAGCTCCACCGGAGCCCTAGATTGGTTCCACCAAGGTTCCGCCTCGTGGCGGCGGAGTTTCTTCCTGTAAGCTTGCTTATGATTGTTTCCAGGGTATGAAAGTGCGTTATATCGACTAGAGGGGGGGTGAATAGGCGATTTTTATGAGTTCTTCACTGAGGAATTTGCCGGCGAGGAAATTCCTTAGCGAAGAACTACTTGAAGCGGAATAAGTACTCAGAAATAAGCATAGCAGAATACACGCATAGTCAACATGATGAAATGAAGACAATCACAGAGTACAGAAAGCGTAAACACAGGATAACACAAGACGAAGACAAACAGACTGAACAAATTGAACTGAGGAAATTGAGAAAGTCTTCAGTCAAAGTCTTCAAACACAGATATGAACAACTACTCAATACAGTAATGAGGAAATGGAAGAGTTGAGGAAATAGAACCAGTAGGGTTGGTGAAGACAATGATTTGGTAGACCAGTTCCAACTGCTGTCTCAGTTGTACGTCTGGTTGGAGCGGCTGAGTATTTAAACTCGAGGATACACAGTCCCGGACACCCAGTCACTGAGCACGCAGCTCAGGACACCAAGTCCTCGCTGTATTCTCCTTGAACTAAGGTCACACAGACCCCGTCCAATCACTCGTGGTAAGTCTTCAGGTGACTTCAAACCTTCACAGACTTTGGTCACTCGGCGATCCACAATTCCTCTTGGATGCTCTACACCATGACACCTAACCGTCTGGAAGAAGCACAGTCTTCAAAGGTAACAAGCATCGGATCCACGCAGGATCAATCTCTTCAGTGATGCTCAATCACTTTGGGTTTGTGGGTGTTTGGGTTTGGATTTTCCTCACTCGATTATTTTCACTCAAAGTCCTCGGAGGAAGGGTTGCTCTCAAATGACAAGTGTCAGTTTCTCTCGGAGCAGCCAACCAGCTAGTGGTTGTAGGGGGCGACTATTTATAGCCTAGGGAGCAGCCCAACATGATAAGACATAAATGCCCTTCAATGATATGACCGTTAGGTGGATAAGATATTTGGGGCAGCTGGCGCATAGCACAGCGATGGTCGGAAATTTGACTCTCAAATTCCTCAGGGCTATCATGTTCCTCACTGTGTAGGCAATCCGCACTAGCGAATTCCTAACTCCTCAGTCAGAACAAATTCATCAACGACCAGAAGAACTTTGTCTCTGTCACTGAAGAAATTAACTGAACTGTATGAGATTTCCAATGGCTTCACTCGAAGGGATTGGTAGGTGTAGGATTTTGAGTTGAGCATCACATGGAAATTTTTCCTTAGTATTTCCTCGACCCCCTTTAACAGTACGGTGTTTCCTATGACTCAAGAAAGAGAAAAACAAAACTATGAAAACAAAAGTCTTCAAGCTTCATATTCCTTGCATGAATATCAAGTCTTCACGGACACACCAATTTCTTCACTTTCAAAGTCTTCATGAAAGTCTTCAGGAATACCAAAATCTTCAGTCGAAGATATTCATTTTTAGGGGTCGACTTTCTCTGTAAATATCAAACTCCTCATAGACTTATAGACCTGTGTACACTCATAAACACATTAGTCCCTTAACCTATAAGTCTTCAATACACCAAAATCACTAAGGGGCACTAGATGCACTTACAATCTCCCCCTTTTTGGCGATTGATGACAATATAGGTTAAGTTTTCAATGGGGATAAACATATGAAGTGTAAGTACTGATATTCAGGAATTTGATCGCAAGATATAGAAGAACTCCCCCTGAAGATGTGCATAGTGAGAAATTTGCTTTTGAAGCAATGCACACTTGAAGAGTTGAATCATGGAGATCTCCCCCTATATCTTGTAATTCATACATGCATTTGACATATAATATGAAGAATTTGAAATGCATGATGAAATATGGTGCCTGAAGAGATTCAGCATGCGAGCAATAATATTAATGAGGAACAAGCATGCAGAGTCACGCATCAAAAGCATCAGAGCACAATGCATAAAAAGTATCAGAGCACCATCAGTTTTAGGATTACAACTCGATCCAATAAATTTTTTAGAAGAGCGAGAGTTTTAAGTTAACAAAAAAACGCCCATATAATAGACCCGCTTGAAGACTAACTCAGATTTCTCCCCCTTTGTCATCGAATGACCAAAAGGATCAAAACTAAGGACTAACGCCCCTGAAGATTATTAAGTTGACGGAGGAGCGCCTGCGTTGTCGGGGTTGTTTGCCATAGTAGGGCCTGCCGCAGTGTCGTCCAAGTCTTCATTTTCATCAGTGGCGCGCGATGAAGAATAGGAGTTGGCTTCCAAGGAAGGAACCTTGACCTTCTTCAATTTTTTCAGTGGAGGTGCAGACCATTCAAATTCTTTCTTGAGACCCATGCTCTTTAGATCATCAGGGCTGTAGATGTGAGATAGCACAGCCCAGGTACGGTTGAAGGTTTCATGGAGGTAGTATTGGTTTTTCCTCACTGCATTGTGGGTTGAGGTCATGTTGTGAAGAATTGAACCAAACTGACGCTTGACCCATTTATGATTGCGGTCAACTTTCTGATGAAGACTGAGGAGTAACTCACGATTAGTCATCACCCTGGGAGCTGTGGCTTGAGGAATTTGCTTGGCAGAGGTGTTGGCGGCAGAATCATGTGTGGCAGAGTCATCATTGGTGGAGTAAGATGTAGCTTTACGAAATTGACCATCCAATGGACGAATGCCTTCATCTATCACAGTAGTTGCCTTGCCTTTGTCATCAGCTGAGGAATATGTACTTTTGAGGACTTCAATTGGAGGCAAGAAGCTGCCATGGTTCAAAGTATCAGCCTTATAATTGAGTGAAGACCTTGTCCTGATGAATTTCATAATCCATGGTGCATAAGGCTTCAGCTCAAACGGTGACATAGCAATATTGGCCAGAGTCCTCATGAAGAAATCATGGAAGTTGATGGGAACGTCATGAATGATATTGAAAAGCATATTCTTCATGATGCCAACGACTTCTTCATCATTTGTGTCGTGGCCTTTGATAGGACTCATTGTCTTCGTCAGAATGCGATAGACAGTCCGAGGCACATACAGTAATTCCTTAACGAGGAATTTGGTTCGTGGGGCCTGCCCTGGCTTCAAGGGCTTCATCAGCACTTGCATGTAATGATTTGTAAGCTTAGGTTCATTGTAGATGCAACGAGCACCATCAAGGGGAGGACAAAGTGGAAGGACACAAAGCAATTCAGTTGCTGGTGCCTTGTAGTGAGTATTTTCAGACATCCAGTCCAGCACCCAAGTGTTCACATCTTCAGAATTTCCTGTGATGTGCAGCGTCGCATAGAATTGAAGAATGAGTTCTTCATTCCAATCACAGATGTCAGTGCTGAAATTCAGTAATCCAGCATCGTGAAGAACACTGAGGACTGGCTCGAAGCATGGCAGAGATTCCATGTCCACATGAGGAATGTGTGCATGGTCGAAGACTTTGTCTTTGTCAAAAAGCACAGAGGAATAGAAATTTGCTTGACTAGCAGTCCAGAAACGCCTCTTCCTTATGCGAGCAGAATCATATGGATTATAGTCAGTGAAGAACACATGCTCGTTGAAGAAATCAGCAGCCTTGAAATTTTGCTTCTTTGAGAATGGATCTTTTGGCTTGGGCACAGGAGTGTCAGTGATTTGCAACACAACCTCAGGAATCACAATCTCAGGTTCTTCAGGCTGAGGAATTTCTGGTTCCTCTTCAGTGGCAGTCTGCATGTTCAGGGTATCAGCAGTAGCAGTTTCTTCAGCACTAGTGGCTGGAATTTCTTCATGCACAGATGAGGTGGGATGAGTTTCTTCAGAGCCCATTTGAACAGTTGGTGCAGGGGACTGGGGTATTTGCTGTAGAGGGGTGAAGTGTGGAGAATTGGGATGCTGACTTTCCCAAAAGTCATCATTCATCACAGGCGTGGTGCATCCAATGTCCACATCTTCATCTTCAAGTTATTCAACGCTAGCCTCTTCAGCTGTGAACTGAGGCATGGGCGAGGAAGCAGCAGGTGTTGAAGGGATCGCATCCACTTCAATTTCTTCATCAATCTGCTCTGATGAAGCAGCATAATGATTTTCTTCATCAGATCCGCTAGGGATCACATATTCTTGACCATAAGCAACAAGTTCCCTTGAAGTCATGCTGGAAATCGGAATAGCATCAATAGGGTTCTCAAAAGAGCTGGTCATAGTCTTCATTTTCTTCGGAGCTGAAGAATATGAAGCGGATGATGCTTTACTTTTCTTCACTGCAGCTTTCTCTGCAGCCTTGGTCTTCCTCACATCTGATGCAGATGGAAGGGTAGGAGTTGGTGTAGGCGCAGGAGGAGCTGAGGAATCTGGTTGAATTTCCTCAGGCGCAACTGATGCAGTTGGCCTGACTTCTTCATTTTCTTCAGGCGCACCACTAGTGGATGCCCTGGCAGTTTCTTCAGCAACTGGAATGGCGTCATCAGCTCTGGAACTAGCATTTTCTTCAGCAGGCTGAAAATCATCAGCGGTGCTGGCATGTTCTTCAATTTGCTGAGCAGCGGCTTCAGCATGAGGAATTTCATGTTGCGATGGGTCTGCAACATTGGTGAACTTCTCAGTCAATTTAACAAACCTGACTTTGGCTCCTTGCCAATCAGCATAATAGGAATTGAAATTGTCGATGAGGGTTTTGATCTCAGACTGGATCTTGAGGAGTTCATCAGGTGTCATTTTGACAACATTGTTCTTCAGGAACTTCTCTTTCCTGAACTGAGCCTTCTTGATTTGCCTGGACTTCTCAAATTTCCACTTTTCTTCATTTATGAAGTGGGTCAGCACGTGACTTTGGCCAGGTGTCAGATGAAAATCAGGCATAGGAGTGTTTGGGTCCTTGTGCCAGAGATCAATGTAGTCAAGGATCACCTTAGGATCGAAAAGCAGTGGCACATTTGTGCCTTTTGCTCTAGCGGCCCTTTCCTTCCTGTCTCTGAGGATATCTGCAAGTTCTTCGTCATCAGCTTCATCATCAGATGGCACATGGAAGGCAACTTGTTTCTTCTTCGGACTAGGCCGAGGACCTCGTCTAGTAGTGGCCTTTGTCTTCAGCAGAGTGGGGCTAGATGAAGAATTTGGTGCAGCTGAGGAACTTGCTGAGACACCAGAGGCAATGGAGATGCCTGTAGTCCTTTGGCATGTGGCCAGGTGAACAGGTGTTGAGGACTTTTGAGGAGCTAGAGCAGCGTGAGGAATTTGATGTGAGGGCTTTGAAGATACTCGCTGTGAGGGCGTTGAAGATTCTGGCCGTGAGGGCATTGCTGAGGAACTTGGCTTGTGAGTGGGCTTCTTTGCCATCAATTTCCTAGGCTTGTCAGAGGCCTTTGTGGCAGCAGCAGAGTCTTCATTAAGTTTCCTCACTACTTCTTTGGCTTGTCTAGCCAACTTGGCTTGGCGCTTGGCCCATTCATCAGGAAAATCCTCACCACGCTTGATGCTCGTGGGATCAGCTACTTGGCCAGGTGCCAATGGAGCTCTTGGGCATGGATGATTTAGAGCAAATTTCGTCATATACTTTGGAGTTACATATCTGTACTCCTCCATTCTCTTGCCCATCTCCTTTCAATCCTCTGTATGTGCACCTTGCGCTGATTTTTGTTTTATTTGCCGAACTTGGCCTCATCAGGTGTGCAATAGTCCTTATAAATGTCATCAGGGATCTCAAAAGCAGTCATGACCTCAGGCTTCTTTCCTCCTTTCTGTGGTTTCTTACCTTCAGCCATATTCTTCAGATGAGGAATTTGAACAATTGAACACTATGAAGAAGTATGCAGTTTTTCTTCAAGGAACGCTGCAAATGAGTTAAGTTGATGAGAACCTAGTGATTCAGCAGCGGACATGAGTACCTGTGAACAGAGTATAGTTGCGAGGAATTTGAAGAGGTCATATGCGTTCTCAGAAGGTTTTCAAAATGAACAAGTTTGAGGAATTTGACCAGATGAGTCTTGAAGAATTTCACTAAGCGTACTTTGTCTTAGGTTCCAGAGTTGTATAGATCTACGATCCACACAATTGAGGAATCTTGAAGAAAATGAAGCTTAGGGAAACGAATCAAGAACAGATAATTTGTGAGGTGTTTTGTGTGTGTGAAGATTTGAAGAATAAAACACCTTTGAAGATTTTTTAGTGAAAATATGAATCAAAGAAGGCAGTAAAAGTAACTTTTAATTACCCTGGTTGAAGAACACGACGAAATGAGAAGAGTAGATCGGAAGCTCGTCAGTTCAGATCTTCCATGCCGTAACTTGGTGGACGAAGACAACTACGGCGGCGGCGGAGTGAAGATTTCCGCGGCCGGCGCGAGTACGACGGCGACGAGGTCAAGGCTGTGAAGCTCTTCCTCACCGGCGATGATGGAGTAGCGGCGGAGCTAGGGTTTGAGAAGCTCGAGTGAGGGAGAGAGCGGTTGAGCGGAGTAAAGGAAGTGAGGAAGGGTGAGGGGGTATTTATACTCGCAGTGAAAAACTGTTCACCCGAAGATTTAGGACGAACATGCCCCTGGCCCTTCTCATTCGCTTGACATGTGTCACCCACGTACTGAGTAGTGGAGATCGTGTTAGATCGTGGGTGAATAGATAAGACTATCATGGGAAACGGGACAGTTTGAGCGGCAAAACCGAAAAATTTGGATAAGATAGGTTTTAAAGTTTCATTCGCAATTTATTCAGCTGACAAGGACACAGTGAAGATTTTGAACGAGTTTCAAATAGAACGCACATGAAGAATTTGTGAATAGATTGGGTTGAGTATAGCATAGAGGGGGAAGGGTCCGATCACATTCACTTAGCAGAAAATGCAACTTGAAGAAATAGCCATAAGTGAATGCTGTAGAGGACATAAACCCATATATATATATATTATATATATATATATATATATATATATATATATATATATATATATATATATATATATATATATAGCCAATGAAGAAAGATGACGGAAACAGTGAAGATTTTGCAAAGTTGAAGAATTTGAAGAACTGAGGAATTTCAAAACTGAGGAAAAACTCAAATTGAAGATTTTCAACTTTTTGTGGTGGCGTGACCCACCGTATAAGAATGATGATTTCAGACACCGCGTACAATTGTCATAGGGTTCTGAGAATCAAATTCTTCATTAATTTCTTCACACTTAGAGTGTTATTCTTCATTGATTGAAGAAAAACGTTTCTTCATGTGTTGCACATCTAAGTCATCAATTTTGCATAAGTGTTAGGATGTGTGTCCTTTTCAAAGAACATTCGAAGATTCTAAGATATTTAGCTCACACCACAACTTGCTAAATTTCTTCTCATCCAAGGGCTTTGTGAAGATATCGGCTAGCTGTTCTTCAGTCTTCACATGTTCAATAGCAATGTCGCCCTTCAACACATGATCACGAAGAAAATGATGACGGAACTGAATGTGCTTTGTCTTCGAGTGCTGAACTGGGTTATGAGCAATCTTGATGGCGCTCGCATTGTCACAGTAGAGAGGCACATTCTTCATGTTGATGCCGTAGTCCTTGAGAGTTTGCTTCATCCACAGCAATTGAGCACAGCAAGAACCAACAGCAATATACTCAGCTTCAACAGTAGACAGTGATACGCAGTTTTGTTTCTTCGAGGACCAACATACCAGATTTCGTCCGAGGAAATGACAAGTACCAGATGTTTACTTGCGGTCCACACGATCACCAGCATAGTCAGAGTCAGAATATCCAATGAGATCAAAGGTAGAGCCCTTGGGGTACCATAGTCCTAGTGTTGGTGTGTGAGATAGATATCGAAGAATATGCTTCACAGCCTTATGGTGTGATTCGTTCGGTGAAGCTTGAAATCGGGCACACATGCAAACACTAAGCATTATATCTGGCCTAGATGCACATAAGTACAATAAAGAACCAATCATGGAGTGGTATACCTTGTGATCGAAGTCAATACCATTTTCATCAGTGCATAGATGGTCATTTGTGGGCATAGGAATTTTGACTCCTTTGCAATCTTGCATGCCGAATTTCCTCAGTACATCCTTGAGGTATTTCTCCTGAGATATGAATATGCCATTGTGTTGTTGACGAATTTGAAGACCTAAGAAGAATTTCAACTCTCCCATCATAGACATTTGATATTCTTCACTCATCATATAGGCAAATTCATCACTATAACGTTGGTCAGTACAACCAAGGATAATATCATCAATGTATATTTGGCACACAATCAGTTCACCATCATAAGATTTAGTAAAGAGAGTAGGGTCGAGTGAACCGGGTGTGAAGCCATTCTTCATGAAGAATTCCTTCAAAGTATCATACCACGCCCGAGGGGCCTGCTTGAGACCATAGAGGGCCTTGTTGAGTCTGAAGTCTTTGTCAGGATTCTTTGGATCTTCAAAACCTGGGGGTTGAGCAACATATACTTCTTCCTCAAGCTTACCATTGAGGAATGCACTTTTCACATCCATTTGATATAAAGTGATATTATGATGGTTAGCATAAGCAAGTAATATGCAAATAGCCTCAAGTCTAGCAACAGGTGCAAAAGTTTCATCAAAATCAAATCCTTCAACCTGTGTGTAGCCTTGAGCTACAAGTCGTGCCTTATTCCTCCGCACAAGGCCATTTTCATCTTGCTTGTTGCGGTAGATCCACTTTGTGCCAATGATATTATGCTTGCGAGGATCTAGACGTTTTACCAGTTCCCAGACATTATTGAGCTCGAACTGATGTAATTCTTCTTGCATAGCCTGAATCCACTCAGGCTCCAGAAATGCTTCATCTACCTTAGTGGGCTCTGTGATAGAGACAAAAGCATAGTGCCCACAAAAGTTAGATAAATGTGAAGCTTTTGAGCGTGTGAGAGGACCTGGTGCTTCAATGTCATTTGATTAGCATTTTCTTCAGCACCATTTTCTTCAGCATTTTCCTCAGGTACATCAGCTGGACAGTCTTCGCGTTCGGGAATTAATTCTTCAGTGGATTCTTCGGTAGGAATAACATCCTCGGTAGCCTTGAGCTTGATAGAATCTTCAGGTGCTGGTTCATCTATCACAGAAGGTAGGTGCTCTCTTTGCGAGCCATTAGTTTCATCAAACCGCACATCTACAGTTTCAACAATCTCGTGAAGAGCGATGTTGAAGACTCTGTAGGTGTGCGAGTCCTTTACATAACCAAGCATAAAACCTTCATGTGCTTTGGGTGCAAATTTAGCATTGTGATGAGGATCTCTAATCCAACATTTAGCACCGAAGACTTTGAAATAACTCACATTGGGTTTCTTGTCAATGAGGAGTTCATAGGCAGTCTTCTTGAAGAATTTGTGAAGATATACTCTATTGATGATGTGGCACACGGTATCAATTGCATCAATCCAAAACCGATCAGGTGTTTTGTATTCATCAAGCATAGTGCGAGGCATCTCAACAAGAGTTCCGTTCTTGCGCTCCACGACGCCATTTTGCTGAGGAGTATAAGGAGCAGATAATTCATGAGTAATACCAAGTTCATCAAGATAGCCATCAAGACCGGAATTCTTGAACTCAGTTCCATTGTCACTCCTGATGTGCTTGTTCTTCACACCAAAGTTGGTTGAAGCCCTCGAGGAAAATCGTTTGAAGACTTCCTGCATTTCATGTTTGTAAGTAACAATGTGTACCCATGTGTAACAAGAGTAATCATCAACAATAACAAAGCCATATAGAGATGCATCATTAGTCACAGTAGAATAATGATTAGGACCGAAGAGATCCATGTGAAGCAATTCAAATTGTCGAGTGGTGGTCATGATAGTCTTTGCTGGATGCTTGGCCTTGGTCATTTTTCCAGCTTCACAAGCACCACACAGGTGATCCTTGAGGAATTTGACGTTCTCAATGCCAATGACATGCTTCTTCTTCGCGAGCGTGTGAAAACTCCTCATGCCAGCGTGACCAAGTCGACGATGCCATAGCCAGCCTTCTGAAGCTTTTGCAAGTAAGCACACGACAGGTTGTGGTCCTGTAGAGAAATCAACAATGTACAAGTCTCCTCTCCTAAAGCCTTCGAAGACTTTGGAATTGTCAGCTTCCATGATCACAACACAATGATACTTACCAAAGACAACAACCATATCAAGATCACAAATCATTGAGACAGACATGAGGTTGTATCCCAAGGACTCAACAAGCATGACTTTGTCCATGTGTCGATCTTTAGAGATCGCAACCTTACCTAGACCCAATACCTGACTTTTTCCTTTATCAGCAAAGATGATATGCTTCAGATGTGACGGTGTTAATGGAGCATCCATCAATAGATTCTTTTCATCAGTCATGTGATTTGTACATCCACTGTCGAGGACCCACTCGTTTGCTTTGGGTTGATCATCCTGCAGATGAATTAGTGCATCTTACAAACTCATATACTTCATCAGTGAAGAATATGACATCAGTATCATCAGTTCAATTTCATCAATCAATAGCACAGATAAGCAGTATTGAGGATGTGTGAAATGAAGGTTCATTTCATCATGATTAGCCTACGTCCTTTCAGGCATTTTGTCAGGCCCCCAGCAAATTCTTTAGACGTTAACGCACATCTGGAGACCTGACCCTGCATAAGAGATTAGTTCTTTTTCTTCACCACCCACATCTGGAGGGGTGGCAAAGAGTTCATCACTCTGCGAGCACTATATGAGAAAGGTGGCAAAGATGCCAAACCATTTCGCTTCACATAAGAGGGGTTAGGGTAAGCATATGAATAAGCAGAGAAATTTTTCGAGGACTTATGAACATAATGATTTGAAGAATAATGCACATATTCATAGCCCTTAGCTCTACCCTGTGAAACAGAGTTGTTAGCATGATGATGTTCATATGAGGACTTTGATCCTTTTGAGGAATTTGATCCATGTAAGGAATTTGATCCGTATGAGGACTTGGATCCATATGAAGAATTTGGTCCATATGAAGAATTTGATCTGGGGTTCCTGAAAGTGCTAGTATCGACTAGAGGGGGGGTGAATAGGTGATTTTTATGAAAGTCTTCAGAACCTAGAAGTTTTGAAGACAAACAATAGAAATGACCTAGTCGATATGCAGCGGAAGATAAACTACCATAAGCAAGCCATAGTCAAGTATGCAATGTGGAAGTACAGGACTAATAGCAGCCAAGTAGTAAGGATCAGGATGGAAGATAGTATGAAGCCAATCAACAGTAGTAGTCAAGCAATGAAATCACACAGATACACAGATAGGCAACGACTTCACGAAGACAAACTTAAGTAAAGGATGGAAAGGGATAGAACCAGTCGCTTGTTGAGGACACATGATTTGTTGGACCAGTTCCAGTTGTTGTGACAACTGTACGTCTGGTTAGGGAGGCTGAGATTTAACTCAGAAGACCGTGTCTTCACCTTATTCCCCTTGAGCTAAGGACACCCAGTCCTTGCCCAATCACTCTGGTAAGTCTTCAAGGTAGACTTCCAAACCTTCACAGACTTCGTTCACCGGCAATCCTCAATGACTCTTGGATGCTCAGAACACGACGCCTAACCGGCTGGAGGATTCACAGTCCTCAAATGTAATAAGTCTTCAGGTCACACAGACAGAGAGACTTCAGTGATACCTAACACTCTTTGGCTCTAGGTGTTTGGGCTTTGTCCTCGCAAGGATTTCTCTCTCTCAAATGCTTCGAGGTGGGTTGCTCTCAAATGACAAAAGCCATGCGCAAACTCTGAGCAGCCACCAATTTATGGTGTAGGGGGTGGGCTATTTATAGCCACAAGGCAACCCGACCTAATTTTTCCGAAATGACCCTGGGTCACTAAGGAACTGACACGTATTCCAACGGTCAGATTTCAAAGACACGCGACAACTTTACTTGGGCTACAAGCAAAGCTGACTCATCCAGCTCTGGATAAGATTTGCTCTCATTGTCTTCGCTCGAAGACATAGGATTTGGGTTGAGCATCGCTTCAGTCACTCTGACTTAGTTCACTTGGACCCCACTTAACATTACGGTGGTTCCTATGACTCAACAAAGAAGAAAAGGATACAACGAAACCACACAGTCTTCGCGCTTCATAGTCTTCACGCAATGTCTTCTCATGTCATAGTCTTCAATATGAATATCTTCTCATACCACCATTGTCTTCAATGTCTTCATATATTTTTAGGGGTCATCTCCGGTAGGTAAACTGAATCAATGAGGGACACTACCTGCGTTATCCTGTAATTCTCACAAACGCATTAGTCCCTCAACCCACTTTGTCGTCAATACTCCAAAACCAACTAGGGGTGGCACTAGATGCACTTACAATCTCCCCCTTTTTGGTGATTGATGACAAACTGGTTGAAGTTTTCAACGGGAATAAAGTATGTGAAATTGTAAGGATAGGGAATTATCTTCACAAGTAGCAAGGTCTCCCCCTAAAGATGTGCATATAAGTAATTTGCTTTTGGAATGCAAATGCACATGGCAGGTTATACTTGTGGAGATCCTCTTCAACTTATGAAGATAATTCATCATGCATGAAATGATATAGCAAGTAGAATGACATGCATAATGAAAAATGGACGTCTGCAGAATGAACTAAGTGCGGAAGTTATCATCGCACATGCGGAATTTATCGTCGCATCACAGTAAAGCAAATAAGTAGCAAACTACCATCAACTTTAGGTGTTACAACTCAAAGAACCAAATGTTTCAAAAGCAAGATTTGTAAGCACGAGGCAAAATATAATGCAACCGCCCATATGAACCCGCTTGAAGACTATCAACTCATACGCTTCTCCCTCTTTTGTCAGTAAGGACCAAAAAGGTTTGAAGACATAGAGCATCTACTCGTCCTCATGAGTAGGTGAAGCAGCAGGGTTGTCGTCGTTGGTTGGTGGTGCAGACGAACTTGGTGCAGTGTCGATGCGTGCAGTAGTAGGAGGTGGTGAAGTAGCATCATCTTCATCATCGATCACTTTGGCATTTACAGTTGCTGTGGAGGAAGAATATTCAGAGTCTTCAAGAGATGGAGTGCGACGTAGGACAACAGTCCGTGGAGGAGTGGAGTCAAACTGGAATCTTTCATAGCCATCGTCTTGAAGATCTGCTTCAGCACTAAGCAGGGTCAAGCTCTTCCATGATCACCGGCAAGTCTCATGGGCAACAAAGGCATTCTTGGTGGCAAGGTTACGAATGTGATTGACATCCACCAGCAGGCTTTGCATCTGCCTCTTGAGCTAATAGTGATGCTTATCCTGTTTCTGATGAAGGGCCACAAGAAGTTCTCAGTCATTGAGAACGCAAGAACGCTTCCTAGGTCTTTGGGCAATGGTGCTTTCAGTGGCTTCAGTAGGTGCTCGATGAGGCAGACGAGTATTTCCAGCCAATGGATAGATTTGTGTTGCTGCTTGAACACCTTCAATGGGTTGAGTGAAGCTTTGGTGCTCGGCATTCTGAAGACAAAGAGGCCTCTTGGCAGGGTCAGATTATATAGCTTCAACTGACATATCAACCTCTGGCAAAAAGATCAGATGATTGCGAGTAGAGGGTTGATAGTTGACAGATGAGTGTCTCTTGATGAGGCGCATGACCCATGGAGCATAAAACTTCAGACCAAATAGGTCAGATCTAGAAGCAGCAAGTTGCCTGATGAAGAATTCTTGAGTATTGAAGTTGATGCCATTGAGAATGTAAAAGACCAAAGTCTTCATAGCTCCTTCAAGTTTGGCCGCTGATGAATGTCCTTTGATAGGCCATAGAGTTCGCCGGATAATATGATATATTGTGCATGGCAGATACTCAAGGTCTTCAACAAAGAACTCTGTTGGATATTCAGTGTCAGATGGCAGGGGCTTCATCATGCTCAACATCTGGCTCATGTTGGGTTCTGGCTTATGGAAGATGCTCTCCAATGCATTGTGGTGTAGCTGACAATCAGGTTCATATAGCTTTCTAGGAGTGGCTAGCCCTGTAAGCTCGATGATGTCAAGAGCTTTGGCTTCATGATGAACATTTCCGGTCATCCACTCGAGGACCCATGTCTTGATATCTCTGTTGTAGCCACGAATGTGTAGAGTAGCATAGAATTGAAGCAATAGCTCTTCATTCCAGTGTTCTTTGTCAGTCACAAAATTAGCAGACTAGCATCACGAAAGTAATCAAGTGTTTCTTCTAAGCATGGCAGTCCAGCAATGGCTTAAGTGTCAAGGCGCATATGAGGGAAAATGCACCCTTGATCATATAGAACGCAGGAGTAATAGCTTCTCTGCTGATAGCTCTAGAACCGATCTAATGATATCCTTGGCTTGGAGTAGGGGTTCTTGGCGCTATCAAAGAAGGTATTGTGGCTTTTGAAGCCATTTGCATTGAAGGACCCTGGTGAGTTTGCAGTACCTCGAAGCCTTGGCAGTCTTGGCTTTGGCTTCTGGACCTAAGGCCTATGCTCAACATGATAATCAAATTGAGGTCCAGAGGCAGTAGGTGGAGGTACCAGAATGGGCCAGCGGACAATGGTTAGTTGACCATGACTGTATGCTTGCTCGATTGTATGGGGCCTCGGTGGCGGAACAGGAGCAGGGGCAACAGCTGAGGCTTCAGCTGCACAACAGGTGCTTCAGGAGCAGTTGCCTCATTAGCTTCAGGTGTAGTGTCCTCATTAGCTTCAGGCTCAGTGGCCTCATTGGCTTCAGGCACACTGGTTGGTGCAGGCTCCACATTAGCGTCAGCCATGACTACGTCAGTGGCTTTATTGGCATTGGTTGTGGTAGCTTCAACATTCTCAACCTCCTCTTGATGAACAGGAGGGTCGGGCACTGGCACGTTCACATCAGGAACAGCTTCTTCAATCACTGGGGGAGTAGGGACACGTACGTCTTCTTGATTTTCCTCAACTGATGCAGTCGGAATGTCTTCAGCAGCTTGGGCTTCAGACTCGGAGATATTCACAGTTGGAGTGGGTTCAGAAAAGACTTGACGAGCAACAGGTGGACGTTGCACTTCTCCTTCTGGAACGCTTGACAGAGGGACTTGAGGCCTTTGTCCTTTGCGCAGCCTGCGAAATGCAGGCAACGCCTCAGGAGATGGAGTTGGCTGGGCCTCAAAGTCTTCATCTTCTTCTTGCACGGGAGGTGTAGCTTGTTGTTGTTGTTGTTGTTGGGGAGTACTGGGGGAGTCTTGTTGCTGTGGGTGATAAGCCCACGATGCATCTTGAGAAATTGGCGTCAGAGGACGACCAATGCTGATGAGTTTGCTGTTCGTAAGAACAAGCGATGATACCATGTTGTGTTCGATCTGAGGAATCATCATCTTCAACATTCTCATCATGACCAATGTCTTCAGCAGCGGTGGGTTCAGCTGCTGGAATATCTTTAGCTTCATGAGCCTCTGTGGAAGCAGGCTCATGGACTATCATCCTTCTTTCTTGATGTTTTGACGCAGGGCGAACCACTGAAATGGGTTCAACAACTAAGGGCTCTGTGGGAGCAGCCCTAGTCTTCTTGGTCTTGCGCTTCTTCTTGGAGGGAGCGGCATCAGAGGCTTTAGTATTTCTTCCTCTTTCTGGCTTTAGCCTCTGCAGCCCTCGTCTTCTTCTGTTCTGAAGTGGTTGTGGAGACCTTTGGCTTCGAGGCAGTCATGCTGCTTGGGAAGATAATGCGAGGGGCTTCTTGGCTTGAAGGTGCAGGCTAGTCAACAGGAAGCTTCTTCTTTTTCTTTGCAGCCATCCTGGGGTCAATGCCAGGACGGCCAAGTGACTTGCGCTTCTCAGCCTCATTGTAGGCAAGCACACACTTATCAGCCAAACTCTTCATGCGCTCTCGAGAGCCCTGAGCTTCTTCATGCTTCTTAAGAAAAGCTTCTTTAAGCTCATGCATCATGACCTTGAAATTTCTGACGTCTTGAACACTTAGCTTGGCCACATGCTTCTTGAATTGAGCCTTTTCATAATCAATCTTGTTCTTCAGCTCAACTATGCGCTGAGCGAGAGCTAGCTTAGAAGCAATGGCGCCATTGAAGGCGACACTGAGGCCAATGGGAAGCTGCAAATCTTCAAAGCTGAGATTGGGGGTGTCGAACCACTCATCAATGAAGTTGTGAATGATTGCCACATCAAAGAGAGGCAGGTTATTGAAGATTTCTGGTTCTTCCTTGCTCTTTATCAGTTGCTCAAGGTCATCATCAGCAAGATCTTCATCACTGGACAAATCAATGGGTTCTTCGCGCAGAATGGCGGCAGGAGTCAAGGCTTGATCAGTATGCCTGACAAGTTGATTTTTCTTCTCCGTCTTCTTGGAGATACGGGATTGATCTTCAGACTGCACACTGTCTTCAGGAGGTGTAGTGGCCAGTGGCTTCGCACGAGAAGTTTTCGAAGGTGCGGCTGATCTTGAAGCCTTTTGCTTCTTTTGCTTCTGTGGCTTCAGAGGAGGAGCTGGAGCTTCATCAGTGTCAGCATCATTATCAGAATGATCTAGTCTGGCACCCTGGACCAAGATGTAGGTGATGAGGCCGTCAAGGTTGGAGAAGGGGCCGATGACATTGGGTTCTGCATCACGGGAGCCGTCAACACGGGGAGCAGAGGGACCTGGGTTGAATTCTAATCCCAATGACTTCTTGTTTTTCTTGGCCGAAGCCTGAGCGAATTGAAGGTTGCGCTTGAAGAGAGCATCATCACGACACCAGAGTAATGAAGCGGGATCGGCATTCCCAGGCTGAGGTCCACGGACCATGCAAGGATAGAAGCCTTGCGCAATAGCTTCAGCTCTGTTCTTGGGTTGAAGGCCTCGATAGAGAATATCACCCCAAGGTCTCTTGATTGCATACTTCTCTGCATATTCCTTGGTTACAAACTTGTACTTGAACCATTCTTCAGCCCAATAGCGTCGAATCCACTGGATTCGTGCCTTGCACTGATGATAAGTCTCTTCAGGATCTGTCTTGTAGAGTTCTGCTAGGTCATCAGGCAGATCTTTGGATGTTCCTTCTCTGCGCTATCTGCCACCCTTCCTTGCTGATTTTTCTGCAGCCATGAACTTCAGACTGAATGGCTTCAATACATTCAAAGGCTTCAGAGACTTACGCTTGCTGGTCAAGCAGGAACTGGCTTCAGGAGAATTGATATGATGCTGTAAGTATTCTGCAAACGAATGCAGTCTATGAGAACCAAGGGATTCTCCCACAGACATGTACCTGTGACAGCATTAGAAATGCGAGGGAAGGGGAAGAGGTCATATGCATTCTCAGAAGATTTTGAAGATAAATCAGTTTGAAGACATTGACCTCATGATGCGAAGACATTCACTTATATAGGTGAGTTGGTTCCAGATTTGTACCAATCCGTGAATGAGTACAAGTGAGTAATCAAACTAGACAGGAAATCTAAGTGAATTGACTAGGCAGTATGAGATGCAGACAGAATAGATCTAACATTGAATAGGCAAAAACCACTTTCGGTAAACAGGATGAATCTTGAAGATCAAAAAGGTGGTAAAAATAGAGTTATAATTACCGCACGAAGAACTACTAGATGGGATAAATAGGAGACCGAGCAGTTCAGCCCACCGTGCCATAACTTGGCGACAGAGGACACCTACGACGATGGCGGAGAGGACGATGTCCGCAGACAGCATGAGGACGGCGTCGGAGAAGTCGCGGCAGCTAAGCGCTTCGTCGCCGGCGTCGTCGAGAGCTAGTGGTGGCGCTAGGGTTTTGACGGAGGTGGAGAGGTGGAAGAAGGATTTCTTTACCGCAGGGGACAAGTATTTATAAGTAGGTGAGCAACACAGCGCAATTATGCTGGTGCCCCTGGCGGTTCACATCTGAGGGGCACGTGGCAAGCATGCAACATACTCGGAGTTTTCCCACTTTCCCACGCCCGCCAGGCATGTCGGAGAGTTGTTCCGGCTTCTCCGGATTTCAACAATAAACATAAGTCATTTAAAACATATTTAATGTTTGTCTCTTTGCCTTCTGCTGACAAGGATGCAGAGAAGACATTCGATAGTTTCAATAGAATGCATATGATTTGGACAGATAGAGTTTGAGATAGAAAGCATAGAGAGGTTAGGGTCTGATCACATTCACTTAGTTCAAAAGATCCAACTTGAAGACATAGCTATAAGTGAATGCTGTAGAGGACAGAACACTAATATATTTATATATCAGAAAGCAATCAAATCATCATAGTGCAGAAAATCATGAAGATAAATTAAAACTGAAGACAAACCAAATGCGAAGTCATTGCAATATAACGCCATGAGTGAAACACTTCAAACAGAGAAATTTGGTGGTGGCGTTACCCACCGTATAGGAAGTATTAGACCCATACACGGCGCACAATTATCGTGGAGCTCCGAAGTCAAATTCCATGTTAATGTATTCACACTCAGAGTGTAAATCTTCATTGATTGAAGATATACATTTCTTTGTGTGTTGCACATCCAAGTCATCAACATGCATAAGTGTTAGGATGTGTGCCTGATCACAGGACATTAGAGGATTCCAAGATATTTAGCTCACACCGTAACTTGCAAAACCTTTTCTCATCCAAGGGCTTTGTGAAGATATCTGCCAGTTGCTCTTCAGTGTTGACATGAATGATATCAATATCTTTCTTCATGACATGATCTCTGAGAAAGTGATGACGAATTTCAATGTGCTTTGTCTTCGAGTGCTGGACTGGATTGTTGGCTATCTTGATGGCACTCTCGTTGTCGCAGAAGAGAGGTACTTGTTTTAGGTTGATGCCATAGTCCTTGAGAGTTTGCTTCATCCATAGAAGCTGAGCACAACAGGATCCAGCAGCAATGTGATCAGATTCAGCAGTTGAGAGTGATACAAAATTCTGCTTCTTTGAAGACCAACAGACAAGTGATCGACCAAGAAAATGACATGTGCCTGATGTAGACTTGCGATCCACTTTGTCACCAGCATAATCAGCATCCGAGAATCCAAGCAAATCAAATTTTGAGCCCTTGGGATACCATAATCCGAGTGTTGGGGTGTAAGCCAAATATTGAAGAATTCGCTTCACAGCTAAGTGATGCCATTCCTTTGGTGCCGCTTGGAATCGAGCACACATGCAAACACTAAGCATAATATCTGGCCTAGATTCACATAGATAAAGTAAAGAACAAATCATGGAGCGGTATACCTTTTGATCGAACTCTTTACCATTGTCGTCGGGACCAAGATGGTGTTTGGCTGGCATTGGCGTCGTGTAACCTTTGCAGTCTTCCATTCCAAACTTCTTTAGACAATCTTTGAGGTATTTTTCTTGAGATAAGAAGATGCCATTTCTTTGCTGACGAATTTGAAGACCAAGGAAGAACTTCAGCTCACCCATCATGGACATCTGATATTGCTCTAGCATCATGTACCCAAACTCATCACTATACTTCTGGTTGGTGCAGCCGAAGATTATGTCATCCACATATATTTGGCATACAAACAGTTCACCATCATATGTCTTCGTGAAGAGTGTGGGGTCGAGGGATCTTGGTTTGAAGCCTTTGCTCTTCAGGAAGTCTTTGATTGTATCATACCATGCACGAGGAGCTTGTTTGAGGCCATACAGTGATGTGTTTAGCTTGTACACCATATGAGGATGTTTTGGATCTTCAAAGCCAGGTGGTTGAGCGACATATACTTCTTCTTCAATCTTGCCATTTAGAAATGCACTCTTCACATCCATTTGATATAGCAAGATGTTGTGATGATTAGTGTAGGCTAGCAGTATGCGTATAGCTTCAAGCCTAGCAACAGGAGCAAATGTTTCATCGAAGTCAATTCCTTCAACTTGAGTATATCCTTGAGCCACAAGACGGGCTTTGTTTCTGACGACTTGACCATGCTCATCTTGCTTGTTTCGATATATCCATTTTGTTCCAATAATGTTATGCTTGCGAGGGTCAGGTCGCTTGACAAGTTCCCAAACATTATTCAGCTTGAACTGTTGAAGTTCTTCTTGCATGGCTTGAATCCATTCAGGTTCCATAAAAGCTTCAGCAATTTTCTTGGGTTCTGATATTGACACAAATGAAAAGTGCCCACAGAAGTTTGCTAGCTATGTTGCTTTTGATCGAGTGAGTGGACCAGGTGCATTGATGCTGTCAATTATCTTCTCTATTTGAACTTCATTTGCAACACGAGGATGAACAGGACGAAGACTTTGCTCTTGCTGATCATTATCATTATTGGGAGGATTGTCTTCGGTCTGAGCATTGTCTTCAGGTTGATTTGGTGCTGAGATGATAAGTTCCTCTTTAGGCTGTCCTTCAGAAGGCATGATTTCACCAGTTCCCATCAGTTTGATAGATTCGCTGGGCGGAGCTTCGTCTAGTGTACTTGGCAGAATCTCTCTCTGTGAACCATTGGTTTCATCAAATTTCACATCCACAGTTTCAACGATCTTATAGAGATAGAGGTTGAAGACTCTGTAGGAGTGTGAGTCCTTTCCATAGCCAAGCATGAAGCCTTCGTGAGCCTTAGGTGCAAATTTTGACTTTTGATGGGGATCCTTGATCCAGCATCTAGCTCCAAATACTCTGAAGTAACTGACGTTTGGCTTCTTGCCAGTAAGGAGCTCATAGGATGTTTTGTTCAGAAGCTTATGGATGTACACACGGTTGATGATGTGACAGGCTGTATCAATAGCTTCAGGCCAGAACTTTCTTGGTGTCTTGTATTCATCTACCATTGTTCGAGCCATCTCAATGAGGGTTCTGTTTTTGTGCTCAACGATGCCATTTTGCTGAGGTGTGTATGGAGCAGAGAACTCATGAGTGATTCCCATTGTATCCAGATACAGATCAAGTCCGGTGTTCTTGAATTCAGTGCCATTGTCACTTCTGATATGCTTGATCTTCACGCCATAATTGTTCATTGCTCGATTGGCGAAGAGTCGGAAGACACCTTGCACTTCAGTCTTGTAAAGAATTATATGAACCCATGTGTATCTTGAGTAGTCATCAACAATGACGAAGCCATAGAGACAGGCAGTTGTTGTGAGAGTGGAGTAGTGAGTAGGTCCAAATAAGTCCATGTGTAACAGCTCGAAGGGTTGAGATGTTGTCATGATTGTCTTCGAGGGGTGCTTTGCCCTTGTCATCTTTCCAGCTTCACAGTCACCACACAGATGATCCTTCTTGAACTTGACATCCTCGATGCCAATGACATGCTTCTTCTTGACAAGTGAGTGTAAGTTCCTCATGCCAGCATGCCCTAGCCTTCGATGCCAGAGCCAGCATTCTGAAGCTTTTGTGAGAAGACATATGGCAAGCTGTGGACCTGCTAAGAAATCTAGCATGTATAGATCATCTTTTCGATATCCTTCAAAGACTAGAGATTTTTAAGATTCCATTAGTACAATGCAACGATATTTTCCAAATAGCACAATCATGTTCAAGTCACAAAGCATTGAGACAGACATTAAGTTGAAACCAATGGATTCAACAAGCATCACTTTATCCATGTGTTGATCCTTTGAGATTGCAACTCTACCTAGACCCACTACCTTGCTTTTACCAGTGTCAGCAAATGTGATGTGACTCTTGTCGGATGGACGTATGGTTGAGTCCATGAGAAGACTTCGATCACCAGTCATATGATTTGTGCATCAACTGTCCATAATCCATTCTGAAGCTTTTGGTGATGTACCCTACAGTGCAGTTAGGAGGATAGGCTTCACAAGAGTGTTGTGAAACATAAGCATTTGACACATATAGGGATTGTCACAGCTTATATCAAAGTTAGGACATATACTATGACTGATAAGCGATTCAATGTAAAGTATATAGAATGACATTTCATCATGCGTCCTAAATGTGTTTTAGGTCCCCAGCAATAGTATCGGACGCCATTGATTGCTGGCTAGAGACCGTATTCTGCAAAAGAGAGTTAGTTCTTCTTTGCCACCCACATCTTCAGGGGTGGCTTAGAAGCAATGAGTCTAAGTGCAGCATCTGAGAATTTTGGCTTTGGAGCCCTAGCAAATAGCCTTGTAGGAGATGAACGATACTCATATGAATAAGCAGAAAAGTTCTTAGTCCTATGAACATAGCGGTTCGAAGATACACGCTCATATTCATAAGTCTGAGCATGATTTCCCTACAAAACTTTGGCGTTAGGGTGACTCAGGTGAGTCCTGTATCTGTATGAAGCCTTTGGACCATATAAAGCTATAGGTCTGGGGTTTGTCTTCTTCCTTGGTGGTGTCATGACGACATTCACAGGAAGATTCTCAATGTACTGCTTAGGTACCCAGATCTTCTTCATAGGTGGTCCATTCCTGCAGTTAGTACCAATGTACCTGGCAAACACTTCACCATTCTGATTCTTGAACAGCTTATAGTTTGCATCAAAGGATTCATCAATGATAATAGGATTAGCACAGGTAAAGCCAGATAAAGTGGATGGATCTACTGAAGGTTCCTTTGCAGCAACCCATGTGGTTTTGGGGTACTGCTTAGGCTTCCAGTACGAGCCATCAACATTCATTTTCCTCTCGAACCCAACACCCTCTTTCCTAGGGTTTCGGTTCAGAATCTGCTTTTTGAGGACATCGCAGAGTGTCTGATGTCCCTTCAAACTTTTGTACATCCCTGTTTCAAGAAATGTCTTCAACATAGTATTTTCATCAGCAATAGCAGTGGTATCCTCTGCTGAGGGGTTAGTAGCCATGTCAGTAGGTGAAGACAATGAAACAGAGGAGCAGTGGAACATTCAGCAACAGATGTAGCGTTATCACGCTCAATGCATTTTAGACATGGTGGTTCAAATCCATCCTGAGCGGGACTGATCTGTTGAGCGCGAAGTGACTCATTCACTTTTTGAAGATCTTCATGAGCCGCTCTCAATTTCTCAAGCTCTTGTTTCCTTTGAAGATAATCATAGGAGAGCCTTTCATAAGTAGTTGAGAGCGTTTCATGACGACCTTCAAGTTCTTGGTACTTAGCATGAAGATTTTTTATGTCTTCAACTAAGGACTGTGAATGTGTCATTTCCGCGTCAGGTCATTGCTTTTGTCTAACAGTTTTTGAGTATGTTCCATAGCCTTTTGTTGTTTAGTTGCAATTTTAGCAAGCGTTTTGTAGCTTGGTTTGGATTCACAATCAGAGTCATCTTCACTTGATGTTTGAAAGTAAGCATCGCGTGATTTTACCTTGGCACCACGTGCCATGAAGCAGTAGGTGGGAGTAGGATCGTCTTCGACATCAGCTTCAGCATTGGTGTGGAAGTCATTATATTCAATGTTGAAGATGGACTTGGCAACATAGGCTGTGGCTAGAGCAGACTTGCTACGCCAGGGTCAGACTCCTCTCCAGACTCCACCTCCGCCTCCTCAGAAGCAGACTCCTCCTCTGAATCCATTTCCTTGCCAACAAAAGCACGAGCCTTGCCAGATGAGCTCTTCTTGTATGATGAAGACTTGGAAGAAGACTTAGAAGAAGACTTAGAGGATTTCTTCTTCTTCTTGTCATCAGAATCATATTCCTTGCTCTTCTTCTTCTTCTTCTCATTATCCCACTGTGGACACTCGGATATGTAGTGACCAGGTTTCTTGCATTTGTGGCAAGTTCTCTTCTTGTGGTCATGGGTGGAAGCTTCATCATTCCTTGAGCTAGATCGTGAAGACTTTCTGAAGCCTTTCTTCTTGGTGAATTTCTGAAACTTCTTCACAAGCATAGCAAGCTCTTTTCCAATGTCTTCAGGATCTTCAGAACTGCAGTCAGATTCTTCTTCAGATGAGGAAACGACTTTTGCCTTCAAAGCGCGAGTTCGGCTATAGTTTGGGCCATAGATATCTCTTTTCTTAGAAAGCTGGAACTCATGTGTGTTGAGCCTCTCAAGTATATCAGACGGATCGAGTGACTTGAAGTCAGGACATTCTTGTATCATGATGGCAAGGGTGTCAAAGGAGCTGTCGAGTGATCTTAGTAGTGTCTTGACGATTTCATTCTTGGTAATCTCAGTCGTGCCAAGAGCTTGAAGTTCATTTGTGATATCAGTGAGGCGATCGAACGTGAGCTAGAAGTTTTCATTGTTGTTTCTCTTGAAGCGGTTGAAGAGGTTGCAAAGAACACTGATTCTTTGATCTCTCTGGGTTGATACGCCTTCGTTGACCTTGGATAGCCAGTCCCAGACTAGCTTTGATGTTTCCAGAGCACTCACATGACCATACTGTCCTTTGGTCAGATGACCACAGATAATGTTCTTGGCAGTAGAGTCTAGTTGAATGAACTTCTTGACATCAGCAGGCGTGACACCTTCACCAGTTTTGGGAACGCCGTTCTTGACGACATACCAGAGGTCGACATCAATGGCTTCAAGATGCATACGCATCTTATTCTTCCAGTAGGGATATTCAGTTCCATCGAAAACGAGGCACGCAGCGGAGACTTTGATTATCCCTGCAGTCGACATTGCTAAACTCCAGGTGGTTAAACCGAATCACACAGAAAAAGGGAGTACCTTGCTCTGATACCAATTGAAAGTGCTAGTATCGACTAGAGGGGGGTGAATAGGCGATTTTTATGAAAGTCTTCAAAACCTGGAAGTTTTGAAGACAAACAATAGAAATGACCTAGTCGATATGCAGCAGAAGATAAACTACCATAAGCAAGCCATAGTCAAGTATGCAATGTGGAAGTACAGGACTAATAGCAGCTAAGTAGTAAGGATCAGGATGGAATATAGTATGAAGTCATTCAATAGTAGTAGTCAAGCAATGAAGTCAAACAGATACACAGATAGGCAATGACTTCACGAAGACAAACTTAAGTAACGGATGGAAAGGGATAGAACCAGTCGCTTGTTGAAGACATAGGATTTGTTGGACCAGTTCCAGTTGCTGTGACAACTGTACGTCTGGTTAGGGAGGCTGAGATTTAACTCAGAAGACCGTGTCTTCACCTTATTCCCCTTGAGCTAAGGACACCCAGTCCTCGCCCAATCACTCTGGTAAGTCTTCAAGGTAGACTTCCAAACCTTCACAGACTTCGTTCACCGGCAATCCACAATGACTCTTGGATGCTCAGAACGCGATGCCTAACCGGCTGGAGGATTCACAGTCCTCAAGTGTAATAAGTCTTCAGGTCACACAGACAGAAAGACTTCAGTGGTTCCTAACACTATTTGGCTCTGGGTGTTTGGGCTTTGTCCTCGCAAGGATTTCTCTCTCTCAAATGCTTCGAGGTGGGTTGCTCTCAAACGACAAAAGCCGTGCACAAACTCTGAGCAGCCACCAATTTATGGTGTAGGGGGTGGGGTATTTATAGCCAAAAGGCAACCCGACCTGATTTGTCCAAAATGACCCTGGGTCACTAAGGAACTGACACATGTTCCAACGGTCAGATTTCAAACACACGCGACAACTTTACTTGGGCAACAAGCAAAGCTGACTCATCCAGCTCTGGATAAGATTTGCTCTCATTGTCTTCGCTCGAAGACATAGGATTTGGGTTGAGCATCACTTCAGTCACTCTGACTTAGTTCACTTGGACCCAACTTAACAGTACGGTGGTTCCTATGACTCAACAAAGAAGAAAAGGAAACAACGAAACCACACAGTCTTCGCGCTCCATAGTCTTCACGCAATGTCTTCTCATGTCATAGTCTTCAATATGAATATCTTCTCATACCACCATTGTCTTCAATGTCTTCATACATTTTTATGGGTCATCTCCGGTAGGTAAACCGAATCAATGAGGGACACTACCTGCGTTATCCCGTAATTCTCACAAACGCATTAGTCCCTCAACCAACTTTGTCGTCAATACTCCAAAACCAACTAGGGGTGGCACTAGATGCACTTACAGTTCCTGTTCTTCACTGGTGGTGTCATGAGGACATTCATCTGAAGACTTTCAACATAACTTTTGGGAACCCAGATTTTCTTCATAGGGGAACCATTCCTGCAGTTAGTCCCAACATATCTAGCAAATACTTCACCATTCTAATTTTTGAATAGTTTATAGTTGGAGTCAAATGACTCATCAGAAGAATAAGGAGATTCACATGTAAAGCTAGATAAGTTAGATGGATCAACTGGAGGTCCCTTTGCAGCAACCCATGAGGTTTTGGGGTACTGCTCAGGCTTCCAATATGTTCCATCAACATTGAGTTTCCTCTCAAAGGCAATACCCTCTTTCCTAGGGTTTCTATTGAGGATCTTCTTTTTAAGCACATCACAAAGAGTCTGATGCCCTTTGAGGCTTTTGTACATGCCTGTCATATACAATTCCTTCAGCCCTGCATTGTAAGTGATACTAGCAATGTCCTCAGATGAGGAATTAGTGATAGCAGAGGCAGGTGAAGAATTTGTAATATTTGAAGCATTTGAACATTCAGGTGAAGAATTAGCAGATTCACGTTCAATGCACTTTAAGCATGGAGGATCAAATTGTTCCTGAGTGGCGCTGATTTGTTGAGCAAGTAATGAATCACGCTCCTTCTGAAGATCTTCATAACTCACTCTTGACTTCTCAAGATCTTGCTTTCTTTGAAGAAATTCATACGAAAGCTTCTCATGATCAGTTAAGAGTGTTTTATGATGACTCTGAAGGTTGTCAAACTAAGACTGAAGTTTCTGAAGATTTTCAGTTGTCTTTAGTGCGGTCCATTTCTTCACCCAACATATCATCACTTTTGTCTAGCATGTTTTGAAGTTTTTCTATAGCCTTTTGTTGTTTCACAGCAATCTTAGCAAGTTTAGAGTAGCTAGGCTTAAGAGTTTCATCAGATTCATCCTCACTTGATTCAGAGGAGGGGTATTTCGTTACCTTAGCAGCCTTTGCCATGAAGCAATAGGTGGGGGCATAGTCATCATTGCCTTCATCAGCGTTGTTGGTGTTGCCATTTTCTTCAGAGTTGAAGATAGACTTGCTAAAAAATGCGGTAGCAAGAGCTAGACTCGCCACACCTGACTCAGACTCCTCGGATTCCTCTTCTTCCTCATTATCCTCAGATTCAGCCTCAGAATCCATTTCCTTGCCAATGAATGCCCAAGCCTTCTTGGAGCTGCTCTTCTTGTGGGATGAGGACTTCGAGGATTTTGATGATGAGGACTTTGAAGATTTCTTCTTCTTCTTGGCATCATCAGAACTGTAATCCTTGTATTTCTTCTTCTTTAGTTCCTTGTCCCATTGAGGACAATCTTGAATGTAGTGACCAGGATTCTTACATTTGTGGCATAGCCTTCTCTTATAGTCACTTGATGAGGAATCACTGCTCCTTGAAGATTTTCCAAAACGACCACGTCTTGAGAATTTCTGGAACTTCTTCACGAGCAGTGCTAGCTCCTGACTCAATTCTTCAGGGTCACCAAGGCTACTACCAGAATCTTCACACTCAGATTCAGACACTGCCTTGGCCTTCAGGGCACGTGGTTTGCCATAGCTTGAACCATAGAGATCTCTCTTTTCAGCAAGCTGGAACTCATGAGTATTTAGCCTCTCGAGGATATCAGCGGGATCTAGTGACTTGTAATCAGCACGTCTTGAATCATCAGTGCCAGAGTGTCAAAGGACGAATCGAGTGATCTCAGCAATTTCTTCACCACCTCATGATCGGTGATGTCAGTGGCACTGAGCGCTTGAAGCTCATTTGAGATATCAGTGAGGCGATCGAAGGTTTGCTGAACATTTTCATTGTCGAGTCTTTTGAAGTGGTTGAAGAGATTGCGAAGAACGTCAACACGAGAGTCACGTTGAGTTGAGAATCCTTCCTTTACTTTGGAGAGCCTATCCCAGATAAGCTTAGCAGTTTCCAAAGCACTCACTCTACCATACTGCCCTTTACTCAGATGACCACAGATGATATTCTTCGCTTGAGAATCGAGTTGCTTGAATCTCTTCACATCAGTAGCATTCAGGGAAGGTGTGACTGAGGGAACACCATTTTCCACAATGTACCAGAGATCGTTGTCAATTGCTTCAAGATGCATTCGCATCTTATTCTTCCAGTAGGGGTAGTCCGCGCCATCGAAGGTAGGACACCCAGCAGAGACCTTGATCATACCTGTGGTCGACATAACTAAAACTCCAGGCGGTTAAACCAAAATCACACAGAACAAGGGAGTACCTTGCTCTGATACCAATTGAAAGTGCGTTATATCGACTAGAGGGTGGGGGGTGAATAGGCGATTTTTATGAATTCTTCACTTAGGAATTTGCCGGTGAGGAAATTCCTTAGCGAAGAACTACTTGCAGCGGAATAAGTACTCAGAAATAAGCATAGAAGAATACAAGCATAGTCAAGATGATGAAATGAAGACAATCAGAGAGTACAGAAAGCGTAAACACAGGATAACACAAGACGAAGAGAACAAATTGAACTGAGGAAATTGAGAAAGTCTTCAGTCAAAGTCTTCAAACATAGATATGAACAACTGCTCAACACACTAATGAGGAAATGGAAGAGTTGAGGAAATAGATCCAGTAGGGTTGGTGAAGATAATGATTTGGTAGACCAGTTCCAACTGCTGTCTCAGTTGTATGTCTGGTTGGAGCGGGTGAGTATTTAAACTCGAGGATACACAGTCCGGGACACCCAGTCACTGAGCATGCAGCTCATGAGACCAAGTCCTCACCGTATTCTCCTTGAACTGCAGTCACACAGACCCCGTCCAATCACTCGTGGTAAGTCTTCAGGCGACTTCCAAACCTTCACAGACTTTGGTCACTCGGCGATCCACAATTCCTCTTGGATGCTCTAGACCATGACGCCTAACAGTCTGGAAGAAGCAATGTCTTCAAAGGTAACAAGCATCGGATCCACGCAGGACCAATCTCTTCAGTGATGCTCAATCACTTTGGGTTTGTGGGTGTTTGGGTTTGGATGTTCCTCACTCGATGATTTTCACTCAATGTCCTCGGAGGAAGAGTTGCTCTCAAATGACAAGTGTCAGTTTCTCTCGGAGCAGCCAACCAGCTAGTGGTTGTAGGGGGCGTCTATTTATAGCCTAGGGAGCAGCCGACATGATAAGACATAAATGCCCTTCAATGATATGACCGTTAGGTGGATAAGATATTTGGGGCAGCTGGCGCGTAGCACAGCAACGGTCAGAAATTTGACTGTCAAATTCCTCAGGGCTATCATGTTCCTCACTGTGTAGGCAATCCGCACTGGCGAACTCCTAACTCCTCAGTCAGAACAAATTCCTCAGCGACCAGAAGAACTTCGTCTCTGTCGCTGAAGAAATTGACTGAACTGTATGAGATTTCCAATGGCTTCACTCGAAGGGATTGGTAGGTGTAGGATTTTGAGTTGAGCATCACATGGAAATTTTTCCTTAGTATTTCCTTGACCCTGTTTAACAGTACGGTGTTTCCTATGACTCAAGAAAGAGAAAAACAAAACTATGAAAACGAAAGTCTTCAAGCTTCATATTCCTCGCATGAATATCAAGTCTTCACGGACACACCAATTTCTTCACTTTCAAAGTCTTTATGAAAGTCTTCAGGAATACCAAAATCTTCAGTCAAAGATATTCATTTTTAGGGGTCGACTTTCTCTGTAAATATCAAACTCCTCATAGACTTATAGACCTGTGTACACTCATAAACACATTAGTCCCTTAACCTATAAGTCTTCAATACACCAAAATCACTACGGGGCACTAGATGCACTTATAGGGTATACTACTGGAATCAGCTTCTTTGCCGTCCGCCATGGCGGACGACAAAGGCACGGATGCCGGATGGCAAAGTCCTTTGCGGTCAGCCAGCGGACGGCAAACCATCCGGCTGAACACGTGCCAGCAAAGGCCTTCTTTGCCATCTTCTTTGTAGCAACGGACGGCAAAGGATTGTGTCATCCGCCATCCGAGGCCAGCAGATGGCAACGACGACGGACGACAGCGGTTTGTGGTGAGAGCCATTAATTAGGGGGTTAATGGTGTTCTTTGCCGTCCGCCAGCTGACGGCAAAGAGGCAAAGCTCTTTGCCGTCCGCTGACGGACAGCAAAGAGCTTAGCTTGGGCAGCACTGGGATGCTGCCACGTGGCTAGCTATGCCGTCGGCCAGCAGACGTCATAGATGGCCCTGTTTGCCAGGCCTATTTGGTCACTTTGCCGTCCGCTTGCATACGGCAAAATGACCAAATAGGCAGCGAGTGTTACCGGTTTGCACAGGTGACTGCCATGTGTCCTCTTTGCCATCTGCTAGCGGACGGCAAAGAGCTTTGTCGTCCGCTAGCTGAAGGCAAAGAGGCTACACATCCCCTTTTTTTATTTAAATCCAATTAATTAGACATGGTTTCAAACACAGATATACATGCATACATATCCAACAGCATATCCAACAACATATTTGATCAAATCCAACAACATAGTTCAACAAAGTCCAACATATCCATATATACATAACCACAAACAAGTTTCCAACAACATATCCATATAGACATACATATCCAAACAAGTTTTCATAAACAACAAGGAAGCACCAGAAGAATAGTACACTCCATGAATCCAAGCCTTCCTCATGTAAAGCAAATCTGCAAATTGGGAAAGATGAAAGTTAGAAGAAGAAGTAGAAGAAGAAGAAGACTAGTTAGAAGAAGAAGAAGAAGAAGAAGATTTTTTCGTCTCTTTCTTTTTCTCCTCTCCTCTTCTTAGATCTAAGCTAGGTAAAAATGCTAAGTGTAGGTCATTTTAGAGCTAAGCTAGGTAAATAGGTCATTTTGGAGCTTAGTAAGGTCATTATGTCATTTTCAAGGAAAATAAGCTAAGTCTATATCATTTAGGTCGTAACAAAGATTATCATGCCATTTTTGACCTAAGTATGCTAAGTATGTCATAAATGAACTAAATAAGCTAAGTATAGCTCATTTTTTTATATAACTTTGGTAATTATGCCATCTAGAAGAAAATAAGCTAAGTTTCCATTTGTAAAGAAAAACATTAGAGAAAACTTACCCTCATCACAACAAATATGATGAAGATCACAACTAAGGTAACAACTGATCCGACGGCATAATGATACCAAGCCTCATTATCAATGGTATATTTTCTAATCTTCTTAAGCTTCAGGCGCATTGCATCCATCTTCAAGCGCATTGCATTCATCTTCATCTTGTGATCATCAATGACATCGACAACATACAACTCCAATGTTATCTTCTCTTCTTCAATTATTTTAATGTTTTCTTTCAAATACTCATTTTCTTTTTCAACTAAATTTAACTTCTCGACAAGAGGGTCGGTTTCAAATTCCGGTTCACATACCTCCTAGATTAAAATATCTCTATGTCAACTTGATGGCCATAATTGTCATAAATGCGAAATGCAACAAATAGTTATGAAAGAGAATTTACCACATCCGAATCATAAAGCAGGCGAGGGCCGATGGGGACGGAAATCAAGACCATGGCACTATGTATAAGAAACAATCATACAAAGTAAGAAAATTATACATACCAACTATATAAATCATACAAAGAACAACATAAAAATTTGAATACCTAAGAATCACTATCGGTAATGACGTGGTCATCATCATCATTAATAAATGCATCATCATCATCACTATCAGTAATGACGTGCTCATCATCATCATTAATAAATGCATCATCATGTGGAAGGCCACCTTTACATAATCGTTCAAGCATTGACAGGTCATCTGCAGCAGTAACTTCTTCTTCTTCCGGCTCTTCTTCTTCCGGCTCAGGGTCGGATTCACTATCGTTGTCTACTTCAATGTTTTGGGGTGGAGTAGAGCGTTTCTTGAAACGTTTTTTGGCAAGACGTGTTTCTTGGAAGAATTCTCCTTCGTCATATGTGTCTTGGTTAATGTGACGTTCATAATCCTCTTCATTGGGGGGAGGTGGTCTAACACGTGGTGGCACTTCATAAACGACATCCCAACCACTGAGTTTTTTATCACTTTGATAGGCCCACCGTAGATAGAAAACTTGGGTTGCCTGTTGAGCCGTAATATAGACATCAGGAACATCCAAATGGGTGCTCTGTTTGATTTCGACTAGCCCTATGTTCATGAGTCCTTCTAGTCTCCCTGGGCTGGAACCAATAACATCTGAAGAGTACGACATTTGGTGGGTTATAACCATGGAATTTGTCGTGGATTTGTCACGACAGATGTCCTCATGAAAGGACTTAGTCGTGGAGCCATCGCTACGGGTTAACTTGAAGGGGATAAAGCGGACACAAAGACACAAGGGTTTATACTAGTTCAGCCCCTTCGATGAAGGTAAAAGCCTACGTCCAGTTGTGATGGAATTGATGTGGTTTCGATGGCTAGGGAGCAAACAAGCTTCGCCTAGGCTCGAGTTGTTGTTGTCTGTCCTTGAACCACCGCTGGGTCGTCCCCTTATATACACGGGTGACACCCATCGGTCCACAGAGTCCCACACCGATTCATACTCGTATCCCGGTTGGTCTCTCTCTATTCCTAACTTACAACACAAGTTTACATGCCAAGCCGGTTTACGGCTACAGGTTCTAAACCGACTACAGGCCTTGGGCCTTTATCTGCTTAATCACCTTTACACTACTAAAGAAGTTAACCCGGCCCAGGTAGGCCGGTTCACGCCCAGTGGTAATATCCCCAACATTAGGCCCCAGATTGATTTGAACTGGTTCATGTCAATCCTTCACAAAAATCTTTGTCTTCAACATCTTCTGGTAATTGGTAAACTGCCATGTCGTCATCATCAGTGGTTGCTGTAAACCGGCATGACATCATCATGAAGTTAACATTTATAACGCCTTCTTTTATTAATAGACCTGCGATACCCAAGGCAGCAACTCCACATCCGAATCTTGTGGCTCCTGGATTCGCACGCCTGACACACGTCCTTTGCCTTATAAATAGGACCGAAGGGTCATTTCCTTTTCTCCCCTTTGTCTCTTTCTCTTCGTCTTCCTCGCGTCGCCAGCTTCGGAGCTCCGCCGTCGCCATTAACCTCTGCCTCGTCTTGGGCCGCTGCATCAACCTGAACGTTCCAGAGCACTGCGGTATCTTTCCGCATCTTCCTCGATTCCGGTAAGCCTTCTTCTCTTCTTCACATAGATCTGTTCTAGGGTTTCATGTTCTTGCTTTGCTCCTCACTTGTTCATGCTCGTACCTAGATTCCTGGATAGATCTATGAAACCCTGCTCTGATTAGCAGTAGCCTTTTAGCATCCACCTGTAGTTTCATGCTCAAGTCCGTAGATCTCATCTACATACCTGCCCATTGATTCACTTCCGCTCTCCTTTAATCTTTTGAATATTTTCTGTTTTTCTGAACTTGCTTCAGATCCATTACTACAATAGGACCATGTGAAACCTGTTTCTGCATACTTAGCCATCCGCAGCCTCAATTGCTTTCAATGCTTAGATCAGGCGGTTTAACTTAGTATAGAAAAAGTTAATAAACCGGTATATACCATTAGTCCCCTTGTTGAACCGCCAGAACTCTTTGGCCATATGATGCCTCTTCATAAAAATCCGGTTTAAGTATACTGCCCCCGGTTTAGCCTTGTTCATACCAGTGCCTTCTTTTATCCAACATGTTCTTGAACCGGAATCACCTATTTCTTGTAGATCTCACCATGGCCAAACAAGTATATGAGTGCAACTGGGTTCCTTCTCGTGTCACAGAAGCCCAGTTGGATGATTTAGTCTTGATCGGCGCTTTAGACAGCAAAGAGACTACCCACTGGAGGGTTCCTGGTAATGAATGTCCTCCCACACCTCAAGAGGGAGAGATTGTGATCTTTGCGGATCACTTAGCCCGGGGCTTCAAACCGCCCGGCTCCAAATTTTACCGGGATGTACTAGCCAATTTTCAACTTCGCCCGCAAGATATTGGCCCCAATTCTGTTACCAACCTATGTCACTTCCAAGTGCTTTGTGAGGTGTACCTTCAATAGAAACCCACAGTAGAATTGTTCAGAGACTCCTTCCACTTAAACCACCGCACAGAATTTACTGACGGTCCCAATACCGAATTGGGCGGTATGGCAATTCAGAAAAGGAAAGAAATCACTTATCCCCCTGCCAAACTACACAGTCACCCCAAGGAATGGAATGCAACATGGTTTTACTACAAAGATACTTCCCCTGGTGATGAAAATCTTTGCCTGGCTTTCATCCGGAACGGCTCAGCAATACACACCCCTTCCCACAAAGGTTAAGTGCCAAGGAGAGGAGTAAATATGCTCCGCAATTATCCAAACTCCGAGCCTTCATGGCCAACGGTTTAACAGGAGTTGATCTCGCACGCTCTTGGATATCATGGAGCATACTGCCTCTCAGCCGGCGCTTCGGTTTGATGTGCAAATATACTGGCAGCGTTGATGACCCACTCCGACACACCAACATCCAGCTCTCTGATGATGAAGTCACAGAGGCTGTGAAGAAAATGCTGAACGAACCGGAGCATCTCTGCGCTCAAACCGGCCTGCCCCCTTTCTGTGCTACCAACAAACCGCCAGCTGTAAGATTTTGATTGTACTTTTTACTGAACCTGTTATTGCTATCTCTGTCTGACATCAACTGCTGCTTACCCAGGGTGATAATCCGTTTTGGAGCAAGAAGCTTCCACAAGACAAACCGGAGAAAGCAGATCGGCCAATCCGGCCAAAGACCAAGGTCGTCAAGAAGCCTGCAAAAAAGAGGAAAACCACTGATTCATCTGATCCGGCTGTTGATGACGATGTGGGTAACTCGGACCCTGAGGTAGAAGTCGATTCACTAGGCCTACTTTTTACACGCCTTATTGATGATGATACTTGTCAGGACGACGCTGAAGCTAGTAATGCTGATGTCGCTGAGGTAATTACTCTTTCTTCCGATTCGGATCCTTTGCCTTTGCCAAAATTTCGCCAGGCAAACCGGAAAGTTAAATTTTCTCATCCCCTTTCTTATTTGGATCCCAAATTTCTTATGAAGACTCAGCAACATGAAGCTCGCCGCACAACCCGGCACTGCGGCCAGGTAGTTACCTCCACCGGTTTACCGAACAGTCCGGTTCGAAAACGCCGCTCCGAGGTCTCCAACCTTTTTATTAATTTATGTCCTAAAGCGGGTTTCATCCGTCAACCTCTTAATCCGTCCGACTCCGATTATCAGGTTACTTCCCATTCTTCCTCTGGTGAATCGTCGGCCACTCAGCTGCCACCACTTAAAATGGTTCTTGGGTAAGCTAGACTGAACATATGCTTCTGGTATACCACGTTACAACTTATGTTGTTCCTTGACTTTTTGTTTCTATTTCAGGGCTAAACCTAAACTGAGCAAGAAAGCCCGCCTGAATAAAGCGGCCGAGGAAGATGCTGCCCTTGAATAGGACAAAACACCAGATCTTGAAGCATTCGTTCCTGAAGATATTCCCAATGATCCTCCTTTGCAAGATGATGCTATTACTGATAAGAGGCCTATCGATACCTCAGTTCCTGTTGACCAGCCTGCCAGCTCCATCCGGATCGACGGATCCCGCAGTCCTTCAAAGCCTGCTGATAAACCGACCGCGCCAACGCAAACCGGCGAGTCCAAGGATGATGACGTTGTAATTACCGGCATAGGTCGCTTTGAACCAGGGAATCCCATCGCTTTGGCCAAGCATAGTGTGAAAGAAGATTCTCCTGGCATGAACAAAGGCAAATGGGATGTTGATCTGGAAACATATGCTGCTCTGAGTGCCCAAGATGTTCATTATGGTTACTTGAACCGGCTATATACTAGTCGTGACTGTGAAGCTGGCCTGGTAAAGATAATGAGAGACAAATTTGAGGTAACTTCCTTGCGCGTCTTCTTTCTTTAATTAGTGCTATTGTAGTAATCCTCCTAGCCCCCAAGGGCCGGTTTGTAATCTTCTTCAAACCGGGACTTGAATATAGTCGTCAATACTTTGAACTCCATCAATATAGCCCCCAAGGTCCGGTTCAACTTAGTATAGTTAAACCGGGACTCCAATAAAGATTAACATCAGAACATAACTGAGCAAATAGCCATTAGCCCCCAAGTGCCAAGTTGAATACCTGTATTGAGCTTGGGACTTTTGCGATTTAGTAATAGAGGAAAATTGAAGGTGCATTAGCCCCCAAGTATCAAGCATATAACTTGTTATGTGGTTGGTACTTCAAATTCTTGTACCGTTTGTTGAAAGCCAAGCACTGTCTTCATACAGGCTGAAGGGAGGATCAAAGAAGACCGGATTACTGATCTGCAGGAAATTTTGAAAACCCAGCAAGCTGAAACCGACAAGGCAAGGGAAGAATTAACCAGCGCTTTGAGTATGACAGAACAGCTGAAGGAGGGCTTTGAGAAGGAGCGGACTGATTGGGCCACTGAGAAGGCCCACTGAAAAGCTGCTCTTAAACCGGTGGTAGATGAGCTGACCGCCGTAAAGCGGCAAGTACATTCCATGACCGCTGCTATCTTTGGTAAGTTCCTTTTGGTTTCTTGGATAACTTTGGCCTGCTTATGATAGATCTGGTTTGTGATCTTTCCTGTATTGTTACAGGTACACGCATTGGTCACTTAGGGTCAGATGTTCGGAAGAAATTGAAGGCTGCCTACACTTTAATTGAACAGCTGTATACCGGAGCGCAACAGATCATCACCACTGCATCGCATAACAATCCGGCACCTTCCTTAATCCAAGACACTCTTAATAGGTTGTCAATGCTTCCTCCTCGGATTGAAGAACTAAAGAAATCTTCTGCTCGAACCGGAGCCATTAATGCCTTGATCCGGGAAAAAGCATGGGTGCCGGATTTCGATCCTGTTGAAGCAGCTCAAGGCTATCCCAGCTTGAAGGAAGATGGCTCAGAGTTCAATGAAGATGATTTGAGGGCGATAAACTGTGCAGTACGCCCTCTGGCTTGTCAATTTGCTGAAGAGGCAGACTTGTCGCATTATCAAGCCCAGTACAATGATCAGAACAAACGAGTGCCTGCACCAACTCCTGAAGCGGAGAATCTGATTCCTCCAACCCGTAAGCATACTTACGCTCCTGATATTGAACCGTCTTCTCTGATCCATGAAGAAGCTGTCTTTCAAGCTTTAATGGGAATCGACTGGACCATTGTTGATTTCCAGCCAATGGATAGAGATGAGGAAGCTGAAGCGGCGCGGGACGACCCACAACCGTCAGACCGGATTGATGAACAGACTTGAACCGGAAGCCGGTTTAAGTGGGTGCTTTATCATGATCCACCGGAACAACAATGATTTTATTTGGGCACCGGTTGCCTTGTAATAGGATAGTCAATACTTCTGCCTTAAATATGCCTTCGTGCATAAGTATTGATGCTTTTGCTTGAAATCCTTAATTATATTTCCTGCAATCAGAAAATCTTGAACTGCGGTGGCGGTTATACCGCCAACCGGTTTATAACCTTGATATATATATATATATATATATATATCAATGTATTTAAAACATATAATCAAATATGTGATACAAAATACCTGCCATCGCTGAGGCATGAGATTGGCTTAGCCAGGCTTGAAACGGAGTATTTATAAACCATTACCATCAAAGGGGAGAAAACAACTCCCATGTAAATCGTGATGGGTCATTATGAGCCCCCCTGCTACTTCATGATGTTAACAGGAAAGTTAAACCAGGCATATTTCTCCGGAATACAAATGAACCGATTTCCGTCAGCTGAACCGGTAAAAAAGTGTTGTTGGTTCAAAGAAAACACAAAAAAAATTGAAGAATAGTCATAAAAGAAATATGGCAGCAAAGGCAATGATAAAAGCCGTTTGCAGAAACATGCTTTACTGAGCTGATCAGATGGTGTTACCATGGTCGGACAGGACCAAGCCCCCAATAGGAGTGACAATGGTTCAAGTCAGCCAGGTCCCCAAATGAAACCGTGGCAATTATGCCGATCAAGAGGCGTGGCAATGGTTCGGGTTCGACCAAGCCCCCAAGTGATTTTGTGGCCTTAGGCCGATCAAGAGGCGTGACTGGTTCAGACTTGACCATGTCCCCAAGTGATCTGGTGGCTTTCGCCTATCAAAAGGTGTCGCGTTGGTTCGGTCACGACCAAGGCCCCAAGTGATATCACAAAGCTATTTGAAAAGCAAATTTCAAGGGGTAAACCGGAGGCCGTTTTAAAACAGAACCACTCCATGTAACCACGCATGATATGAAAGGACAGAGACCCCGCTTTAGTTGAGGCTCCAGTTTTATTATATGAATGATAATATATAGACTGCCATAATATGTACATAGATAGAGCCGATGGCTCAAGTGTAGTAAGGCCGAAGATGAGCTATATTCCACGGCCTGTTGGTCTCCTCCTCTGATGTGCGTGAGTCTTTATGCTCTCGAATATCAATCAGATAGTACGACCCGTTGTGCAGATTCTTGCTGACCACGAAAGGCCCCTCCCAAGGTGGGGATAACTTGTGCATATCCGTCTGATCTTGGATGAGCCGAAGCACCAAATCTCCTTCTTGAAAAGTTCTGGTTCTAACCCGGCGACTGTGATAGCGACGAAGATCTTGTTGATAAATCGCCGAGCGGGTAGCCGCTATGTCATGCTCCTCATCTAATAGGTCCAAAGCGTCTTGCCGTGCTGTCTCATTGTCCGCTTCAACATAAGCCGCCACACGAGGCGAATCGTGCCGGATATCACTAGGGAGAACCGCCTCTGCTCCGTAGACCATAAAAAACGGTGTGTATCCTGTAGATCAGTTGGGCGTAGTGTTGATACTCCATAACACAGATGGTAGCTCTTCAACCCAACATCCCGGTGTTCTTTGCAATGGAACCATAAGCCGGGGTTTGATGCCTCACAAGATCTCTTGATTAGCTCATTCTGCCTACCCATTGGACTGGGGGTGAGCCACTGATGATACATCAAGCCTGATGTGCTCACGTTCACAGAATTCCTTCATAGCACCCTTGGACAAATTGATACCATTGTCAGTAATCATACTGTGTGGAAAGACAAACCGGAAAATAACCTTTTTAATGAACTGCACCGTTGTAGCTGCATCACACTTGCTGACAGGCTCCGCTTCAATCCACTTGGTAAACTTGTCCACTGCCACCAAAAGGTGGGTTTTCTTATCCTTGGATCTTTTAAAAGGTCCGACCATATCCAGCCCCCATGTTGCAAATGGCCAAGTAATTGGAATCATCCTCAATTCTTGAGCCGACACATGAGCACGCCTTGAAAATTTCTGACAGCCATCACACCGTTTAACCAAGTCCTCCGCATCAGCATGAACTGTCAACCAGTAGAAGCCGTGACGAAACGCCTTAGCCACCAGAGACTTTGAACCGGTGTGGTGACCACAATCCCCTTCATGGATTTCGCGCAAAATTTCACAACCTTCCTCAGGAGAAACGCAACGTTGAAACGCCCCTGATACACTGCAATGATGCAATTCGCCATTGATAATTGTCATAGATTTGGACCGCCGGACTATCTTCCTGGCTAAAGTCTCATCCTCTGGTGACTCTCCCCGGTTCATGTACGCAAGATAAGGAACTGTCCAATCCGGTATAACACGCAGGGCTGCCACCAATTGAGCCTCCGGATCAGGAATAGCCAAATCCGCTTCACCTAGGAGCTTGACTGACGGATTGTGCAACACATCAAGAAAGACATTAGGCGGTACCGGTTTACGCTGAGAGCCCAACCGGCTTAAAGCGTCCGCCGCTTCATTTTTTCGATGATCCACGTGATCCACCTAATAACCCTTGAAGTGACCTGCAACAATGTCCTCCTCACGACGATATGCAGCCATGAGTGGGTCTTTAGAATCCCAAGTGCCAGACACCTGTTGAGCTACGAGGTCTGAGTCACCGAAGCACTTAACCCGACTTAAATTCATCTCTTTAGCCATCCGGAGACCATGGAGCAAGGCTTCATACTCAGCTGCATTATTAGTACAAGGGAACGTTAAGCGGAGAATATAACAAAACTTATCACCTCCTGGGGAAGTTAAACCGACTCCAGCCCCCGAGCCTTCCAATTGCCTGGATCCATCAAAATGGATAGTCCAATATGTGTGATCCGGCTTTTCCTCTGGTGCTTGCAACTCAGTCCAATCACTAATGAAATCAACAAGTGCCTGAGACTTCACCGTCGTCCGGGGTACGTATTTCAATCCGTGCGGCCCGAGCTCTATAGCCCACTTGGCAATCCGGCCGGTCACCTCCCGGTTCTGTATGATATCGCCCAAGGGAGCTAAACTGACCACTGTGATAGGGTGCCCTTGGAAATACTGCTTCAACTTCCGGCTTGCCTTGAAAACTCCATATACCAGCTTCTGCCAATGCGGATACCTTTGCTTGGATTCAATAAGCACCTCGCTGATATAGTAAACCGGCCGCTGAACAGGATACTCCTTGCCTGCCTCCTTGCGTTCTACCACAATAGCCACGCTAACTGCATGAGCATTGGCCGCTACATATAACAACAACGGCTCCTTGTCGACCAGAGCTGCAAGAACGGGCGGATTGGCTAATTGTCGCTTCAAGTCCTCCAACGCTTCATCAGCAGCTGGACTCCAGATGAATTGATCTGTCTTTCTCAACATCTGGTATAAAGGGATGGCCTTCTCCCCGAGGCGGCTGATAAACCGGCTCAGTGCGGCGATTCGACCCGCCAACCGCTGAACATCGTTGATACATTTCGGTTTAGCCAGGGAGGTGATGGCTGTAATCTTCTCCGGATTAGCCTCAATTCCTCTGTTGGACACACGAAAACCCAGTAACTTGCCTGCCGGAACACCAAAGACACATTTGGCAGGGTTAAGCATCATCTTGTAAACCCGCAAGTTTTCAAAGGTTTCCTTTAAATCATCAACCAGCGTCTCCTTCTGCCTTGACTTGACTACAATATCATCCACATAGGCGTGCACATTGCGGCTGATCTGTTTATGCAGGCAATTCTGTACACACCTTTGATAAGTGGCTTGGGCGCTCTTGATCCCAAAAGGCATAGATACATAGCAGAAGGCTCCAAAGGGAGTAATAAACACCGTCTTCTCCTGGTCCTTAACCGCCATTTTGATCTGATGATACCCAGAATACGCATCCAAAAAATTCAAACGCTCACAACCCGCCGTGGCATCAATAATCTGGTCAATGCGGGGGAGGGCAAAAGGATCCGCTGGACAAGCCTTGTTAAGATCCGTATAATCCACACACATACGCCAAGTGCCATTTTTCTTAAGGACAAGCACCGGATTAGCAAACCACTCTGGATGGAACACTTCAACGATAAAGCCAGCTGCTAAGAGCCTGGCCACCTCCTCCCCAATAGCTTTGCGCCTCTCTTCATTGAACCGGCGGAGAAATTAGTTTACCGGTTTATACTTGGGATCAACATTAAGAGTGTGCTCAGCGAGTTCCCTCGGTACACCTGGCATGTCAGAAGGCTTCCATGCAAAAATTTCCCGGTTCTTACGGATGAACTCGACGAGCGCGCTTTCCTATTTAGGGTCCAAGTTGGCACTGACAGTGAACTGCTTGGACGAATCACCGGGTACGAAGTCAATAAGCTTGGTCTCAGCCGCTGATTTGAACTTCAGATCTGTATCATGCTCCGTAATTGGCTTCTTTAAAGGGGTCATGTCCGCCGGATCAACATTGTCCCTATAATATTTTAACTCCTCCGTGGCACAAACCGATTCTGCATAGACCATGTTTGTAGTCCTTGTACACCACGTTGCATTTTGTGTTTTTTGGTGCTTGCATCATTTAGTATTTATAATATGAACTACTTTGGATCATTAGCTAGTTATCAAAGTGCATGTAGCTTCACATTTCTCAAGTTATGTTGATTTCCGGAGTGCAAGTGCCTTATTTTTTTAAGTTAAATGTTCGCCCCTGGTAACTTGAATTCGTGGATCCGCCACTGCGTACAAATCATACACGAATGCTAGTACGAGTTAAATGAAATGCAGGGACTTACGCTAGCTCGTTGTATAGGCTCATTGCAGCTTTGCTTGCGCTTGGGATGTTCCATGTACAAGTCCATGTTACCGCTTGCTTGGATGTGCAGGGCTTGTGCTCCTTGCATCCCCCTTTGCATTTTTGACACGGTGAATGGTTGATCAAATAAGAGGAATCGACCTTGATGTTGTACCAGAGGACAGATACTTACAAGGTTAGACGGGTGTGCAGGATGTGTACCAGATCCCGTAGCGCCGTCAAGCTTCGCTAAAAAATGGATTTGCTTGTTTCAGATGATATCTCCAGAAGAAATAAGAGTTAAAGTCAGAGTTGCATAGGCGTGTAAGCTAAGAGAGCAGTGAAATGATATCCAAACTTTGTCAGAACAGGGCACAAGGGAGTGATGTCTGGATACCTAGTTTGGGTTGGCGTTTGGGCATGCTCGCCTAGCTAGAGTGTGGGTCACTTCAGAGCCGTTGAGGGTGATGTGCTGGCTTTGGCTGGACGTGCACGGATGCAGATATTGAGTGGCAGCGGAGCGCTATGATACGATGGACGAGACCGTTGGTGAAGCCTCAACGGCCTCGGGGGCGGAGGTGTGACGATGTGCTCGGTGAAGTAGCCCCGGTGAGCTGGGAGATGGCGTCGGTGAAGCGCACCTGATGCGGTGGAAGTTGGTGTCTGTGAGGCATGTCGGTTGCAGCGGCTGACGTTGTCGGTGGACCACCCGGTGCGGTGGACGAGGGTGTAGATGAGGTAGCTCCAGTGTGGTGGTGAAGCGCAACCGTCATCTTCGTAGTTGTCGTCCGGCACAGAGGTGGGGAAAGAGATGAGACGAGGGGCGATTCAAACTTTTCTTAGGTTGGCAGCGAATTAGGGATTTGAGCAATCTGGGCGCGGAAGGGGACGGTGGAGAAGAGAGATTTTGTAGGGCCAGAATTGGGGCCACCAGATATTTCAATCTGAAACGTGGAAGCGTGAACTTATTTTGTCGTCGTCCTTTTGGGGGGGGAGGCTGGGTGCTACGCGTCCGTCCGACACACGCCACCAAAGGCAGGTGGGTGGGTGGGTGGCTGGGTGCTACGCGTTCGTTCGATAGGACTATGCTTCGGTGCCTTAAGGCACCTGACTTTGTGTCTGTGACATGTGGGCCCAACAGGTGGCTGGCCCACATGTCAGTGACCCAAAGGCAGGTGCCTTTAAGGCATCAAAGCAGCATCCACCCCGACACGACCCTGGTCTGCCTGGTGTGCCTACATTTGAGAATGCAAACGAATCTTCCTTCATTTGCAAACGAATCTGCATGTATTACCATGCCCGTGTTTTCCTTGCAATAATTAGTCATTCGAAACGAGATACTCTCTCCGTTCACTTTTGTAAGTCATTTCAGACAACTTAAAATGAACTGTTTTGCACATTGTCTGAAATGTCTTCAAGGTCTTATAAAAGTGAACAGAGGGAGTACTATAAATTAATTAATGAGGAGTTATTTGAAAAAAAATCAAAAGGGTATCCACGCTAACGTGGATTAGAGTGTGTGTCACATAATTAGTTATTTGAATTAGAGTGTGTGTCACGTAGCGATCTCCAATTCTAACGTGGATTTCGCATTTCACTGTATCCGTGGTACTTTTTTAATACAAATTCATATGTATATGATGAACACCATGGTAGTGAGAAAACTTTTGGATGGATTCAAACATATGACCTACAAAAAAGCACAATAAATTGAGTCAATGCCAACTTTTCGAAACTTGGTATGGCACGAATTCGAAATAATTACCCGTATGCATGGTCCTCAGTTCAAATCTTACAATGTACACTGAATTGAAACATCGACACTAAGTCTCATACTATGTACATTCAAATGTTGTTTTTAGCCCCCCCCCCCACACACGCTATATACTTCTTGTATCGGTCAATCTTCCTCTCCTAACCACCTTAGGAAGTTATCGGTTTCCAACACACGTCCATTCTTTCTCTCCATGTTTCGATCTCTAAGTCTCTCAACTACACAACCCCTTTTTCCACTCTGTTACTAAATGTATTTACCTCACACACCTGCCATTGCACCCCATGCCGAGCTCTCTCTCTCTCTCCCTCCCTCTCCCTCTCACCCT
>NC_041391.1:483877311-483905197 GCF_002162155.2 Triticum dicoccoides
CGAGACTGTCTCACTCTTTCTTCCGCACGGCGGGCCACACTCGCTCAATCCCACTCTCTTTATCTGAGTCTTGTTTAACCTCGTTTTCTTTCACACACAAATGATATATCTCCCTGTTCAGGCCTCGATCGATACAGTCTATACTCTCTCACGTAGATTGTCTATCTAGGTCAGTCCATCCAAGCCGTCGGCACTCTTTCGACATCATGGCGGGCCACGCTCACTCAATCTCTCTCTCTCTCTCTCTCTCTCTCTCTCTTTGTATGTCTCGATTGACCTCCACCTTTCTCGGACAAAAACAATATATCACCATGTTTGAGCCCAATTCGACCTATTCACATTGTATACTCTCTCATACACATTGTCTATCTAGGTCACTCTCTCCAACCCATCTCACTCTTTCGATCGCACGGCGACCCTATGTGATCGATTGACCTTGCTTCCTCCCACGCACAAAATTTATCTACACGTCTGTGACTGGATCATCTCTCAAGCTCTATCTTACAGCCCTCACCCTTGCCAAAAGCTCAATCGGATAATATATCTCCAGAGCATATATATCTGTTCAATGAATGTTGGACCAACTCACTTTGTCTCTCTATCTATATGTCTCTCGATTGACCTCGCTTTCTCACACCGTATCTTCCACGCATTGAAGCTACCTCTCCATCCCTCGCAAAGCCGGAGCTATTTACATTGCGAGGGGCACTCCAACCTTGGATTAATTTGTGTAGGCATTTATTCTGGTCGGTTTAGATTATATTTTCATAGCATTCGGCCCACAACTATTCCAAACACCGTTGCAACCCCCGCAACTCCCCTAGTTGATTTCCCTCTGGCTCGGTCATCGCTCTCTCGCACGTCCTATCTCGCCTTCAACGTTGCACCATGGTATTATTGCAAAAAACTCTGTTGTTCTCTTTAATTATTATAAATAAGCTACAAAACTACACACCGATAGTCCACTTGGAACAGAACAAATTTCGACCCACAAATTAAAGTGCTACAAACTACACACCGAGGGGCCCACATGTCATGAAACAAATTTGGACCCATATAAAAAATTAAAAAATAAAGGACGAGGATTGAACATGCGACCGGGCCTTCAAGCCGCACGTCAATAGGCAACAAACGTAGAACAACAATGTTTGTTGTACCCCCTTTGTTCACATAATGTTTTTATATTACCATAGCCTATTTAATGGATAACATGCAATATTATTTTTAGTACTATTCGCCTTCACTTACTGGTGGGTTCCATGTGTGCTCTCTCTCTCCTCCCCTTCTGTGTTTAGACGCACGGGCAAGCACGAAGAACTCGCGGGCGATGTTGCCGTTGACCATATCTGGACGCGTTCACAAGTCACGGCACCAGTTTCACATAGTAGCAGCACTAGTCAGTGTGTACGTGCAATGCACGTTAATTTGGAACTGTATTAAGTGCATGCAGATATTAAGTAGGATATTATTTGCATGTTATTATGTGATTAGCACTATTTTTGGCATGAAATTAAGTGCATGCTAAACGTGTAGAGCGCTCGACATTGAAGCAGTCTAGGTCATTGGATGACAAGGAATACATGTGGCTTGATGACGTTTTATATTTAATTTGATACGGCTCTAGCAGAACATTCAATCGATCAAACCATAGATTTCATTCAGTCTGACTCCGACTTTAAATTATACGATGATCGATATAAAATAAACGGAAATGATAAACATTCGGATTTTAAGCATGGCAATCCGAATGTTTCTCATGGAAAATTTAGATTACGCGCGGTGGCAGGGACGTCTTGCAGTGGGAAGTGGCTCCTCTGCCATGCTCTGTGTGTCGTCGGGCCACTGACCGACGGCGACGGCGGCGTCTTGCGCCATTGTTGGTGTACTCCTAGACGTTGGCCTAGCTTCAAGGAAGGCCAAAATGTTCTGGACTTCGGAGTGAGTCAATTGGCGGGAGGAGGCAACTGGCATTGGTGCAAGGAAGAGGTCGACAGCGGCCATCCATGCCGCTAAGAGGGGCACTGGCACCCGCGCAGGGACAGGTGCTGTCAACGGCGCGGCGGAGACATTCGTGTGCACGGGCACCAGCACGGGCGCACACGTCAGTGCACGCGCAGGCGCATGCACTGGTAGGTGCAGGGGCACCGGCACGAGCGTGCGCGTCAGTGCACGTGCAGGCGCATGGGCTGGCAGGTGCACAGGCGCGTGAAAGTCGATGGAGACCTCGTGGAACCCCATGGTATCAAGCTCGATGACAATGTGCGGCTCCCAGCCCATCAATGCCACGGGGATGGGCGCTGGAGCAGTCGAGGCGACAGGAGCCAGAACGGGAGCGGGGACAGGTGCGGCGTCTTCCCGCAAGGCCAGTTCAAGCTCGTCCCAAAGCACCTTATGTTCTTGAGACTCCGCCTGGGTGTCTTCCTCAGGAAACTGGAAGACTAAGGGCAGACCATCGTGATGCGGCATGGCGTACGTTTAGGTCAGGCTAGTTGGAGGTAGACGATAGGAGAATCGGAAGGATGAGTGAAGATTGTAGCGATACCTGGTAGTGCGGGGTTGATTTTAAACTACATCGCTGGCGACATTAAAAGTGGGAGCAGTTGGGACAAAGGTGGGCGGTGGAGCCTGGTCAAAGGGCTCGCCTCCCGGTGAGCCTGCACAGCAATCTGCTCGCACGCCTCCCTGTCAGCCGACACAGCGGTCTACTCGCACGCCTCCCGTCAACTCACACGCTTGCTCGGACAGCACCTGCCAATGAGAAGCAGGAACTCATGGCAGCATGTAAAAGCCCACGGTTTCAATAGTGAAAGTGTTCGCCTTAACGTGACAGGTCTTTGTTCCAAAATACCTTGGCTCTTCATTTGTGCAACTTGTCATAAGCAGCTTGTCTCAAATTGAAGAAAAACTTATGAAGTAATATTTGTGCCATATCACGTGACTATGCTCAGTTTCAAGAATTTATGCTCACTTTTCGATTTTCTGAAATTTAAGATCCAGGATTCGAAACAATATCATAACCTGCATCATGCAATAAATTTTCAAGCCGTACATCTGTCCTGTTGTATTTCTTAAGAAAGGATTTGGTCAAACATTTTGCTTAGTTAGACTTCAGACAAGTTATAGATGCAGAGTAAAAGGATAATCCCTCCGTACCAGTGCATTGCCTGATATATTAACTAAAGTACTAGGCACGAACAAACGGGCTCAATCCTGTGCTCATCCTGGTGTAGTACTAGTAGTACTAGGCAACGCAGTTGATGGGTGACTGAGGGAGTCCCGGACTAGGGGCTGTCGGGATAGCCGAACTATCATATTCGGCCGGACTCCTGGACTATGAAGATACAAGATTGAAGACTTTTCGTCCCGTGTCCGGATGGGACTTTCCTTGGCGTGGAAGGCAAGCTTGGCGATACGGATATGTAGATCTCCTACCATTGTAACCGACTCTATGTAACCCTAACCCTCTTTGGTGCCTATATAAACCGAAGGGTTTTAGTCCGTATGAAGAATAACAGTCATACCATAGGCTAGCTTCTAGGGTTTAGCCTCTCTGATCTCGTGGTAGATCTACTCTTGTACTACCCAAATCATCAATATCAATCAAGCAGGAGTAGGGTTTCACCTCCATCGAGAGGGCCCGAACCTGGGTAAAAACATCGTGTCCCTTGTCTCCTGTTACCATCCGCCTAGACGCACAGTTCGGGACCCCCTACCCGAGATCCGCCGGTTTTGACACCGACATTGGTGCTTTCATTGAGAGTTCCTCTGTGTCATCATCTTTAGGCCCGATGGCTCCTCCGATCATCAACAACGATGCGGTCCAGGGTGAAACTTTTCTCCCCGGACAGATCTTCGTATTCGGCAGCTTTGCACTACGGGCCAATTCGCTTGGCCATCTGGAGCAGATTGAAAGCTACGCCCCTGGCCATCAGGTCAGATTTGGAATTTTGAACTATATGGCTAACGTCCGCGGAGACTTGATCTTCGACGAGTTCGAGCCACAGCCAAGCGCGCCGCACTGTCACGATGGGCATGATCTAGATCTGCTGCCGGACAGTGCCCTGGAGGCCGCACAAGTGTCCGCTTCGACCCTTAGCTCAGAGTCGACTGCGCCGATCGAGGATGGGTGGCTGGACCCCGCCTCGGGGGCTGCTATCTCTATGATGATTGAGCCGAACACATACCCTGTCCTTTGCGAAGCTCGTGACTCCAAGGTGGCGGACTCCTCTCTGGACTCCAAACCCCCCGCGCCCTGCCAATCGAATCCGATTGGGCGTCGGTCATGGAGTTCACCGCCGCAGACATATTTCGCAGACATATTTCAGCACTCGCCCTTTGGTGACATCCTGAATTCACTAAAGTCTCTCTCTTTATCAGGAGAGCCCTGGCCAGACTATGGTCAGGAAGGTTGGGATGCGGACGACGAATAAATTCAAAACCCACCCACCACCCACTTCGTAGACACTGTCGATGATTTAACCGACATGCTCGATTTCGACTCCGAAGACATCAACGGTATGGACGACGATGCAGGAGACGACCAAGAACCAGCGCCTACAGGGCACTGGAAGGCCACCTCGTCATACAACATTTATATGGTGGACATCCCAAAAGATGGGAATGGCGATGGAACAAAGGAGGATGACCCCTCCAATAAACAGCCTAAGCGCCAGCGTCAGCGGTGCCGCTTTAAATCCCGCCACAGCAAAAACGGTGATTCCGGCACGGGAGACAATAACACCCCGGACAGTGCCGAAGACAACTCCCTCCAGCAGGATTCAGTGCAGGAGGATGGAAAAGCCAGCCCTCATGAGAGAGCGGCAGGCAGAGAGGTAGAGGACGATAATTACATGCCCCCCTCCGAAGACGGGGCCAGCCTAGACGACGACGAATTTGTCGTGCCTGAGGATCCCGTCGAACAAGAGCATTTCAAACACAGGCTTATGGCCACGGCAAGCAGCCTCAAGAAAAAGCAGCAACAGCTTAGAGCTGACCAAGACTTGCTTGCCGACAGATGGACAAAAGTCCTTGCGGCCGAAGAGTATGAACTCGAACGCCCCTCCAAGAGGTACCCAAAACGCAGGCTGCTACCCCGATTAGAGGAGGAAGCACCTAAACCTACATCACCAGCGCATAATACGGCCAACCGGCCACCTCGTGGCCGCGATAGAGAGGCTTCTCGGCCCTACACTCAAGCCGCACCGCGGCGCCGCTCAAAAAATACCAAGGCGCGGGAAAATGCGCCAGACCTGCGGGATATACTTGAGGACAAGGCAAGACAAACAAGATCGATCTACAGATCACGTGGGCGCCCCACGATACGTGATGATAACCGTCACGCCGGATATGGCAATTACGGCCGGGCCGCACACAGTAGACAAAGCTCATTTGAGCTACATCGTGATATAGCCCAATACAGAGGCGCCGCACACCCACTATGCTTCACAGACGAAGTAATGGATCATCAAATCCCTGAGGGTTTCAAACCCGTAAACATTGAATCATACGACGGCACAACAGATCCTGCGGTCTAGATCGAGGACTATCTCCTTCATATCCACATGGCCCGCGGTGATGATCTACACGCCATCAAATACCTCCCACTCGAGCTTAAAGGACCAGCTCGGCATTGGCTTAATAGCTTGCCAGCAGAGTCAATTGGTTGTTGGGAAGATCTGGAAGCCGCATTCCTCGACAACTTCCAGGGCACCTATGTGCGACCACCAGACGCCAATGACCTAAGCCACATAATTCAGCAGCTAGAAGAATCGGCTAGAAAATTCTGGACACGGTTCCTAACCAAGAAAAACCAAATCGTCGACTGTCCGGATGCAGAGGCCCTTGCAGCCTTCAAACATAACATCCGCGACGAGTGGCTCACCCGGCACCTAGGACAGGAAAAGCCGAAATCCATGGCAGCCCTCACAACACTCATGACCCGCTTTTGCGTGGGAGAGGACAGCTGGCTAGCTTGTAGTACAACATGACCAAGAGCCCTGGTAATTCGGATACCAAGGACAGCAACGGCAGGTTCCATCACAACAAGCACAAGCGCCGCATTAATGGCGATAACACAAAAGATACGATAGTCAATGCCGGATTCAGAGGCTCTAATCCTGGTCAGCGGAAAAAGCCATTCAAAAGAAATACTCCGGGCCCGTCCAATTTGGACCGAATACTCGATCGCTCGTGCTAGATACACGACACCCCCGAAAAACCAGCCAATCACACCAATAGGGATTGTTGGGTGTTCAAGCAGGTAGGCAAGTTAAATGCCGAAAACAATGACAAGGGGCTACATGGCGACGACGAGGAGGAGACCTGGCCGCCGAACAATAGAGGACAGAAGGGTTTCCCCCCACATGTGCGGATGGTGAACATGATATACGCAACCCACATACCCAAAAGGGAGCGGAAGCATGCACTAAGGGACATATATGCGATGGAGCCAGTCACCCCAAAGTTCAATCCGTGGTCCTCCTGCCCGATCACTTTTGATCGAAGGGACCACCCCACTAGCATCCACCATGGAGGATTCGCCGCGATTGTTCTAGACCCAATCATTGACGGATTTCACCTCAATAGAGTCCTGATGGACGGCGACAGCAGCCTGAACCTGCTTTATCAGGATACAGTGCACAAGATGGGCATAGACCCCTCAAGGATTAAACCCACAAAGACGACCTTCAAAGGCATCATACTAGGTGTAGAGGCCAACTGTACAGGCTCAGTTACACTTGAAGTGGTCTTCGGATCCCCGGATAACTTCCGAAGCGAAGAGTTAATCTTTGAAATAGTCCCGTCCATAGCGGCTATCATGCACTGCTCGGACAAACCGCATTTGCAAAGTTCAATGCGGTGCCGCACTACGCATACCTCAAGCTCAAGATGCCAGGCCCTCGAGGAGTCATTGCCGTCAACGGAAACACCGAACGCTCTCTCCGAACGGAGGAGCATACAGCGGCTCTCACGGCGGAAGTACAAAGCAGCCTCTTAAGGCAATTCTCGAGTCCGGCTATTAAACGTCTGGACACCGTCAAGCGCGCCCGAGTAACCAACAACAAGACCGCCTGGAACGTTCCGAGCAGGCGTAGCAATGCGGCCCCAACCCCAGCCCTCGCGAAATTGTGAAACCAGTACTACGCGTACATAATTACGCTCTGGAAATACCATGGGCATAGGGGGAGGGGCACGACCACGGCAGGCCCATAATGCGGCTCAACCGCACCAGGGGCTCCCAATTGTGTCATTCTTCTTTTTTCTCTTACTTTCAGGACTCCTTTTCCAAGAAGCCCTGTCCGGCAGTAGAATTTCCGAACACACGATGCAACAGCCAGGGAAGCAGAAAGCTACGTCGAGTGTACATGTGGTCTCTATAATGAGGAGTATACTTGTTTTACATATCATCCCGCAGCACGCTCCTAGAGGGGGACATGTCAAATAGTCCCGTCACTTGCTTATCGCACTATTTGTATCGTTCTGCTTTTACCGCAGCTTCTTTAATAAACAATGCACTGCTTTTGCCTATTATTGCATTCCTTTTTCTTATCTATATATGTTCACTTATGACATGTTGCATCCGTACGCTTTGGTACGGCCAAATACACCAGGGGCTTAAGTGCCCCAAAATATGGTGTGATAAGTCCGAACACTTCCACAAGTGCGGCACCCCGAACTTATAGCATTATATGCATCGGATCTGAATCATGTCTTGAGTCAATAGTTGGGTTTGCCTGGCTCCCATGTTTTGGTACCTCACGTTCTGTTATATCGGCTATGGTAGCACTGGGAGAACCACTACGATTGTGCCCCAGTTGAGCTGGGTTAAGCACCTCAGTGGAGAAAGCTAAAACTGACAGTCATGATAGGGCGAGAGTCGGTCGCTGTTCGAGAGGTTTCTTCGAGTCCCTAAAGACTTATGCCGCTTAGAGCGAGGAGTCGGCTTTGTCCGGCCTAGGCGTGGATAGCGCCCCGAACTCGATCTTCCGAATACTAGGGGCTTCGCCAAATTTAAAATTATAGAATTCTATGGCTAAGTGAGAGTGTTCAAGCATTATAGTCCGGTTGCCTTGTTCGTTGCGTTGAGCGCCTCCCTCGAACGACCCAAAAATGGGAAAAAGAGCGCTCAAGTTTATCCCGAACACCCCAGCACTCGTGGCATGGGGGCAGAAGACGACGACTCGCCATCTCTCAAATTTAATAAATGGCCGCACAGAAGGTAATATTTTAAATTCAAAAGTGTTGCTTAGCGCATATGAACAAGTTTTCAAGCGTACAGGATAACAAATGCAAGTTTACTCAAAAATTACATCTTTGGAGCATTCACCCGCTATAAGGCGGGCACCCTTCAGGACACCCTGATAATACATCTCGGGCTTGCGATACTCCCTGCCCGGCGGTGGAGCGTCCGTCACATACTTCTCAGCGTCCATCTTGCCCCAGTGCACTTTAGCACGGTCAAGGGCCCTACGGGCACCTTCGATGCAGACGAAGCGCTTGACGACTTCAATCCATGGACAGGCGTCCACCAGCCGCCTCACCATCCCGAAGTAGCTCTCAGGCATGGCTTCTTTAGGCCACAGCCGAACTATGAGGCCCTTCATGGCCTGTTCGGCCACCTTATGGAGCTCGACCAGCTGCTTCAGCTGGTCGCTCAAGGGCACCGGGTGTCCGGCCTTAGCATACTGAGACCAGAACACCTTCTCCGTCGAGCTCCCCTCCTCGTCCCAATAGAAGGCGGCAGCGTCGGACACACTGCGGGGCAGATCTGCGAATGCTCCTGGAGAGCTTCGGATTCGGGTAAGTAACAAGTAATTAACTTTCACGTGCTTGCTTTGCATGAAGAAGGCCTTACCCGCCACTATCTTCTTTATCGCCTCAATTTCCTGGAGGGCTTTTTGGGCTTCGGCCTTAGCGGCTTTGGAGCTCTCAAGAGCTGAGGCAAGCTCGGACTCTCTAGTCTTCGAGTCAAGCTCCAAACTCTCATGTTTTTCCACGAGAGCCTGGAGCTCTTGCCTCACCTCCGCCACCCGCGCCTCCTGCTTCTCTCGCTCGGTGCGTTCCGCGGCCGCATTGTTTTCGGCCTTGGACACTGCTTCCTTCAGGGTCGCCACCTCATTCGTGGCCCCTGCAATTCTCACGTTATTACTGTAATTTTTTGCAACCACATCTTTTATATACTTCCATATGGTATTACTTACCTTCCTTGTCCTCGAGCTGCTTCTGGGCAAGGCCGAGCTCGTTCTCGGACCGCTCGAGGTTCTGCTTCAATGCGTTGACCTCCGCAGTCAGTGCGGCAGAGGTCAGCAATGCATCCTGCATTCCCATATTGACATGCTTATGTTAGACTCCTGCGTATATCTTTTTAGATCCTCGGGTCAGCTTTTCTTTCCGAACACCAAACTGAGCATCAGGGGCTACTGTCTATGCGGTAATATTTTTACATATCTTAACTACATACCACAAAGCCTGTTAGAAGGCTAGCACAGGCTTCAGTTAGCCCGCTCTTGGCGGACTGAACTTTCTGGATCATAGCACTCATAACAGTGCGGTGCTCCTCGTCGATGGAGGCGTCGTTAAGCGCCTCCAGCAAATTATCCGGCGCCTCCGGTTGGACGGAGGTCACCGGTGTCGCAGTCTCGCCCTTCTTATGAAGGGGCCGCCCGCCGGACTCCGGAAGCACTAAAGGTTCCGGTGCGGAGTCCGGCCCAGGGCCGAACTCAGAACCCTTCGGGGTCTGATCCCCCTCGTGCCCAAAGTCCGGGAGGTTGCCTTGCGGCACCTTCGGGACCTCCTCCTCCTGGCTGGGGCCCTTTTGGGAACCCACCTCGGCGTCATCCGCAGCGCGAGGAGAGGAGACGGCTGGAAGTGAAGTGCTATTCACGTCTGACGATGCCAGGGAGCCGCTCGTTGAAGTGTCGAGCCCGTCCTTGGGAAGGCTGCAGGGTTATGTTCGGCGTTAGGAGATTCTGTACGACAAACAAAACGCCATGAGTTATTCTGGTATCCGGACACTTACGATGTCGCCAGGGGCTTAGTCCTCGGTGGCCACTCCTCTTCGTCGTCGTCGGCGTTGGTGGAGTAGTCCGAAGGGAGGGTCCTTTCCTTCTTGGACCCTTCGGCCTCCCCCGTTGGGGCGGCCTTCCTTTTCTTCTCTTCCCCCGCTGGAGGAGAGGCCTCTTTTTCCTCCTCCCCGTCTTCGCGGGAGGAGTCCGCCTCGGAGTCGTTGGACGATGAGTCCGACAACACCTGGCGCTGGGAACTCCTTCGACCTCTCGTGGCCTTCTTCTTGGCCTTCTTCTCTGGCACCACATAAGGCGCCAGAACCAGCAGCCCCGTCAATCGGGCGTCCACTTGGTCTTCTGGCAGGGGAGCCGGACAGTTAACCTGCCCGGACGTCTTTTGCCAGGCCTGTCAAAGGCAAAGGGAGTTTTAGATCCCGCATAGAGTCAAACTATGAAAAACATGTGTCCTATAAAGGGTAGAATAGCTTACCTCGCCGGCTTGACGCTGCGAGCTAAATCCGCGATCGTCGGTAGCAGATGCGGGAGCCTCAGCGCCCTTGAACAACACCTTCCAGGCATCTTCGTATGTAGTATCGAAGAGCCTGCTCAAGGTTTGGTGCTGTGTCGGATCGAACTCCCGCAAATTAAAGGCCCGTTGTTGTCACGGGAGGATCCTTCGGATGAGCATGACCTGGACTACGTTGACGAGCTTGAGCTTCTTGTTCACCAAGGTTTTGACGCAGGATTGGAGTCCGGTCAGCTTTTCCGAATCACCCCATGATAGGCCCTTCTCTTTCCAAGAGGTGAGTCGTGTAGGGAAGCCACGTCGGAATTCGGGGGCCGCTACCCATTTAGGGTCATGCAGCCCGGTGATGTAGAACCACCCCGATTGCCACCCCTTTATGGTCTCCACGAAGGAGCCCTCGAGCCATAGGACTTTGGGCATCTTGACCACCATGGCACCTCCGCAATCCGCTTGGCGGCCGCCCACTACCTTCGGCTTGACATTGAAGGTCCTCAGCCATAAGCCGAAGTGGGGCTGGATGTAGAGGAAGGCCTCACACAAGACGATGAACGCCGAGATGTTGAGGATGAAATTCGGGGCCAGATCGTGGAAATCCAGGACGTAGTAGAACATGAGCCCCCGGACAAATGGGTGAAATGGAAAACCTAGTCCACGGAGGAAATGGGTGAGGAACACCACCCTCTCATGGGGCCCGGGGTGGGGATGAGCTGCCCCTTGTCGGGCAGCCGATGCGCGATGTCGCTGGATAAGTATCCGGCCTTTCACAACCTCTTGATGTGCCCCTCCGTGACGGAGGAGGCCATCCACTTGCCTCCCGCTCCGGACATGGCTGGGGAAGGTTGAGGCGAGATGTGCGGACTTGGGTGCTGGAGCTCAAGTGCGCGGAAATGGATAAGCAAAGGAGGAAGAAGGCGTAGGTAAAAAGGTGGATCCTTACCCCCTTATATGGACGGACGAAACTATGCGTCCCCACCAGCCTGGTAAAACTCGCTTATCTCCCAAGCGCCGTAATCAATGGCGCGGTTGGGTTACCCACGCCCGTATTGATGAGAATTCCGGAATAAGGGGACATGATCTCTGCATTGACAAGACGTGCTAAGGAAACCGCCTCACTAAACGCGCTGAGGTGGAACAGTAAAAACGATTCAAATAAAGGCTTGGCCATGGTGTGATGTCACGCCACGGAATACGTCAGCAGATTGAACTTGTGTAAATATTATTCTCTCTACGGTGGTATGTGGAACTTATTTTGCAGAGCCAGACACTATCCTTGTGTTCAAAATCTTCTATGAAGCATTCGGAGGAGGAACCCACCTTGCAATGCCGAAGACAATATGCGCGCCGGACTCGTCATCATTGAAGCCTGGTTCAGGGGCTACTGAGGGAGTCCCGGACTAGGGGGTGTCCGGATAGCCGAACTATCATCTTCAGCAGGACTCCTGGACTATGAAGATACAAGATTGAAGACTTCGTCTCGTGTCCGGATGGGACTTTCCTTGGCGTGGAAGGCAAGCTTGGCGATACGGATACGTAGATCTCCTACCATTGTAACCAACTCTATGTAACCCTAACCCTCTTCGGTGCATATATAAACCGGAGGGTTTTAGTCCGTAGGTAGAAAAACAGTCATACCATAGGCTAGCTTCTAGGGTTTAGCCTCTCTGATCTCGTGGTAGATCTACTCTTGTACTACCCATATCATCAATATCAATCAAGCAGGAGTAGGGTTTTACCTCCATCGAGAGGGCCCGAACCTGGGTAAAAACATCGTGTCCCTTGTCTCCTGCTACCATCCGCCTAGACGCACAGTTCGGGACCCCCTACCCGAGATCTGCCGGTTTTGACACCGACAGCGACCTTGACGAGCGGCGACCGAGGGAATTGAACCGTGCTCGACACGGTAGGTAACGTTGTCTAGTTACTAAAGCACCCCTTCGTTGTTCATCGGTAGTCATTATGGACCGGGGACATGAGGGTAATTTCCTAGGGCTGGAATTCTGGCCGCCAGATATTTCGACTTGAAAAGCTGAGGCTCGACTGGTTGGGGTTGCCTAATGTTTGTACCACGCACGCCACCCAAGGACACGAGCCTGTTTTTTTTATTTTTTATTTTTTTAGGATCAACACGAGCCAAGGTCTGGCTGGTACACCGTTGGGTCCAACCATTCGAGAATACGAAAGGAACCTTTTAAATTGCCGAACGAATCTATGTGTATTACAATACCCGTATTTTACTTCCAAATACTAATCCCAACATGGTAATTGATTTATGACAAGTTGTTGAATTAGAGTGAGTTTGTGATATAGTGATCTCAACGTGGATTTCACATTTCATGGTATCCCTAGTAAGTTTTCCAATGCAAATTCAAATTTAAAAGATGAACAATGTGGAGGTGAGAAAACTTTGTATGTATCAAGCATATGCCCACACACACAGAGAGAGAGACACACACGCAGGAACACAACAACAATCCAATAAGTATAGTGCACCTATTTTTCCAAACCATGCATGTATGACACGAATTCAAAAATACTCCTTCTATTCCTAAATATTACTCTTTTAGAGAGTTCAACAGGTGACTACATACGGAGCAAAATGAGTGAATCTAGACTGTAAAATATGTCTATATACATCCGTATGTGCCAACCAATTTGAAATCTCTATAAAGACTAATATTTAGGAGTGAAGGGAGTAAAATGGCATGGTCCTCAGTTCAATATTTAAAATGAACATGAAACCGAAATATGAATATTAAGTCTAGTACTACAGTACATGCAAATGTTGTGTTTAGGCGGAGCTATGATTGTCGGGGGTCAACCCCTCAACCTTAGATAAAATTGTTGAGCTCTGTTTAGGGTTGTTTAGATTATATTTGTCCCCACCCTCCCAACCACCGATTGGTTGTGCACCCCCCACCCCTCCTCCCCGGGAGAATATCATGTGCCCCCATACCTTAGATGCTATATGCCGATACGAGTTGCTTGGAGCTTGTAGATCTGAGATATAGCACCTCACATGATGTGTCTTAATATGTTTTACAAGAAACCTTGATGAGTTTGAGAATTGCACACAATTTGTACAAAAACTACTCAGATGCCCTTGGATCCCATATCCAATGACCTCGAAGCTCGTATCACCGTAGCATCTAAGATGAAGGAGGACAACATATTCTCATATATGTAAGAATATCATGTGCTACCACACATTAGATGCTTTGGTGATACAAGATCTTCGGAGCCGTTGGATTTGTGACCCAACACCTCCTTGGTGGTTCGAATGATTTTTTGCAGAAAAGCCCCAAAAGTGTTCGGCCACTGCTTACAAGCACAAAGACTGCTCAGATGCCATTGGATCTCAGATCAAATGACCTCGAAGCTCGTATCACCGTAGCATCCAAGCTACGATAGCACCTTATGTTTTCTTGCACGGGAGAATATGAAGTGCTCCCGCACCGTAGATTCTATGGTGATACGAGTTCACTGAGATCTAACGGCCCACAATAGGAGGTTTGAATGTTTTTGCAATATACGGCTGATAGAGTTTGGGAAATGCGCAGAAAGTACAAGTACTACGCATGTGCCATTTGATCACTGATCATACGACCTAGATGCTCATATCACCGAAGCGGGTAATTAAGCTACAGGGAGCACCTAATATGAGCAACGGGGAGCCGTTGGATCGAATATGCGGCGGCACACACGAGGCCTGAATGTTTTATTTGCAAAAAAACCTTTGGAGAGTTTGGAAATTGTGCATAATTACAAAAACTACTCCCAAGCCATTGGATCTCACTTCCACCGGTGTAAAAACTCGTATCACCATAGCATCTAAGCTGTGGGGTGGATGTGATATTCTATGCTATTACTTGTCTAACCGCGCAAAGTGTTTGTTCAAAAAACCCATCCTACACTGAAATATCGGAACAACACAGGGGGTCCCACTTGTCATTAATCAAATTTAGACCTAAAACTAACAAATCTGAAAGACGAGATTCGAACTAGCAACCTGGACTACAAAGCGTAAGTCGATAGCCTGAAACAACAACGGTTGTTGGCTTTGTCCCATAACTTGATTTTATACAGTATTACGGTGACTAGAGTAGAGGGAGTGCCTCGTCAACACGTGCATGACTGTTGACTCACTTACTGGTGGGTCCCAGGTCTGCGATCTCAATCTCTCTTCTCTCCATCGTCTAACCTTTGCACGAGCACACACGAAGAGTGGCGCTAGCTTGCCGTGGTGTTATTACAACTAAAAAAAGCTTGGAAAATAGAAGAATCACCTAGAACAAGAGACGTTGTGGCTGGTCGAGACGGAGCTAACCACATCTATCCTCCGTGCCACGTTTGCATGATGAAGTTGTGTGGCTAGTGGGGTGTTTTCGACTGACTGGCTGGGTCTTGAGGTCGAACCATAGGTACTACGTCTGAAACAGTATATTTTTACATGCACAATTTTCCTCCGTGCCGAGACGTGGCACACCCTACCGTGCGGTTTCGGGGTCCTCCCGGGTGATGCACGCATATATTCTTCCTGACGTGGGACGCCCTACCGCGCGTTTTCTGGGTCCTCCTCGGTCGTAGCACCGAAGCAATTAAATGAGTCATCAAATAATGAAAGACCACCTTTCCCGCCGAGTACATCAGTGAAGCACGGTGGCTAGCTAGTTGGGCTAGTTCGACCGATTAGCTAGGCCGCTGCCACATTTGTTTTTTCACCCCTTATTTTATCTACTTGCCTGTAGGTAAATTTAAATATCCACCACAGTGTTGCTCTGGTGGTTGGGTGTGGCAGGATTTTTAGTTTTTTGATTGATGGGAGCAGGCATGGCAGGATTTTTAATTTTTTGATTGACCGGAGCAGGCGCGGCAGCAATTAGTCACGATGACTCCGCCTGTAAAACCCACTACTCCCTAATGTGAGAATTCGTCGACTGGTGTTTTACCATGGTGAAAACCAAAAGATTCCTCGCTCCTCGGCTGGCTCCCTCCGCCTTCCCGTAGATTGCATTGCCTTTCAGCCGTTTCGGCCCCTTTGTTTCCTCTCCCGATTGCTTCTACCTGGTGCCATGGCGGCGCAGCAGATCATGGAGTCTGAGGTGAGGCGCCTGACACATGAGCTCCATGCCAAGGATGCGGAGCTCAGGGCCAAGGACATGGAGCTCCGTGAGCTCAAGGAGGAGAGGAGTGCCATGCCCAAAAGTGGGTCGAGAAGGGAACTTTTGCTCCCATCTCGTGCACCCTTCATACACCCTGCCTAACACTATCCGTGCTTCATATGGTTCATGTTTCATGGAGTACTGTAGCACTTTAATCTCCGTGCGCTGTAGACCTAGTTCTATTAACATTGATCTCACCGTTCATTCTCAACCGGACAGTCGAAAAAGAGGTACTATGTTACATATAGGAGTAGTTGACATGCGCACAACATCATTTGTTATCGTCATATCTTACTACCCTAGCAACACGATTTTGTAGTACTAACGTATGAACCACTGCACATGCCTAGTAGTAGGAGCACTGTGTATGTTCAAGTGGCTGCCGTGTTTCGCACTCCTCCGTCGTAAGAGTGGAAACGCTTGCTATAATCATTTTTTTCTTCTGAAAAACAGTGGACATGCTCTACCGTGCGGATCCTCCTCCAGCCATGCACTAAATTACTCACTTTTGCCAACGTGTGGGACAGCCAGCACCTGGGTCAACCACCCATGCACTAAATTACTTCATATTAGAGTGACGGTAGACTACCTCGATCGAAGCGTCGTAGTAATGCCCAATGAGCCATAAAATCACAAAACCCCTTCCTTTCCGGCAGAAAGTTGGACGGATGAAGCAACCATCATTTCACTCTTCTCTCTCAGCTTCCTCTCTTGAAGAAAACCCCCACTTGCTTTGCTTCTCCCTCATTTCGTTCCTCCTTTCACTCTTCTCTCTCAGCTTCCTTTCTTGGATGGACGCTGGAGCACCGGCCGACGTGATGTCTATGGCTCTGGCCAAAACCGTCGAGGCTCATGGTACGAAGAAGCGCAAGCACCCTGCCGAGACTACAGTAGACAAGCTCAAAGCCATCGCCTTGTCCAAGCCCCCCTCTCCAGGATCTCTCATTCAGCAAGTCCAGGTAATGTCTCTTGTTGACGATCTTTTTCTCGATCTTGATCATGTTTTTTCATCTAACACGCAGTACTAGTACTGGTAGTACAACTTTCTGGGTGATCCTGCATGTGATTTTAGTGTGCCAAATGACGGTTCTAAATTCCTCTTGTGACCAAAACATGCGAGAGGTTGACATTGATTTCTTATAGATTACTTTTAACTACTCCCTTTGTCCCAAATTTCCTGTCTTAGATTTGTCTAGATACGGATGTATCTAATACTAAAATGTGACTTGATACATCCGTATCTAGACAAATCTAAGACAAGAATTTTGGGACGGAGGGAGTACTTTATGAACATCAATGCTACCTTTGAAGAGGGTATATTGCCTCAATAACTTGTGTTATGGATATTGCAAGTAATCCCTCTGCTCTGATGCCTTTGAAGACATGTTCTAGTGTCTTTGTTCACTCATTTCTATGCGTATATGTAGTCATATATGGAGTATAATATCAAAAATCATCTTATATTTCTGAACGGAGGTAGTAATAAAATATGGTTTCTGTTTGAATTAGAACCAGGTCCGCGGTGGAGATGAAGTTCTCAAAGTCATGTCATGTGAACTGGAAGACTTGATGATGAGTTCTACTGCTAAACTATCCAGCTGTTGTGTCCTTGTCGCCATGTGTCCTGAACTAGTGTTTTCTTGTAGCATTGTTGTCAGGCGTGTTCTCGAGGTTGTACTAGACCACAACAATTTCCTGGCTGTGCCTTCAATTACGAAGGGTGTGGTTCTTGTAAAGCTTCCCAACAAATCTGATGTGTCTTTTCTTCATCATCATGTTTATGAGTGGAAAGACCACTCTGTTAGGTTCTCCAAGGTTGACGAGATGGTGATGGTGCATGTAGACATCTCTCACGAAGTCCATGGCCTAGTCAGTTATGCGGGGTTCATCCCGTAGGTCAGTGGCAAGAAATAGTCTGCAGAGTTTAATTAGTGCAACTTTGCTTGTCTATAGTAAGTACTATTGTTCAGTACTTGATTTGTGTTTGTGAACCCTGTATTGTTTATTAGTACTACCACTTTTGGTGTGTGGTCAGTCCTGAGAACGGTCTATGTTAATGTCTGTCCACTCAATTCAGTGTGTATATTTTGAAGTATCCAGATCATCTTTTTTGTGAGGACGGTTTATCAATTATGGTTACACTCTAATATCTCTATGCATTGCAGGGTTTATCGCACCCACCAAGATTTCCAGTCCCCGGATATTCTATCCATACGATTTGTCACGACCTTTGGAATATCCTACTTGTGGGAGTAGGCGGGGCCCTTGCATGCCACCCATAGTTGGACGACCAATCTTCTGTTTAGTACCTCAACATAGTGATTTCCTGGTAAGGATTCACTCGTGTCACATCAAGTAAATCTTATTGATTTACTGTCTAAATCTTATTGATTTAATGTCATGTTTTCTTTCTTTTCCTGCAATTTTACGATGCAGGGTTTTCCATGTGACATTCATCACAGAATAAACCGTTTGGTTTGCTCTGCGATGGCTATTTTTGCAGGTTTCACTTCTTATGTCGTGTCAGTAACGAAGGCACTGTCCATCACTTATATTACTAGAAAAAATTGGATCAGTCTGTTGTCTGAGTACAAGCTGAATCCCTATGATGAACTGCAGTTTGGTTTAGCTAAAACGCCACAATTAGTCCTTCTCGCGTTTAAAAAGAAATGAAGAAAAAAACTGGATCACGGTCACGGAACCTAGTCAAGTTAGAAAGCTGATTATAGCAGACCAGACACGATTGCCGCTGTCTCGCACATCGGTACCACCTTCAGCAACGGATCGAGCACCGGAAGTTGCTCTAGCACTGACAGAGGCAACAGCTCAGTCTGATCCAGCTGAGGATTGGGCACCGACCGCGTCAGCGGATCAGTCTGATCTACCGGAGGATCGGGCATCGACACCGGCACCTGCTCCGACACCAGCAGCAGTTCTACAAGGAGCACCATCTCCGGCAGTAACAGCGGCTTTGGCACCTGCACCAACACTTGCACTTGCATCTGCTCTAGCCCGTGCAGCGGCAACCGAACGAGTAGTTGCACCGGCAACAGACTAGGCTGCAGTTTGCACTTCATATACCAAAGTCCTTACAAAAACCGACATGTTCACCTTCTTGGTAAGCATTGGCCGCCCAAGTGCTTCGTTCTTTTTTCTTTCCATGTTGTTTCACATGATTCACTGTGTTGATCTAACTATTTAGGTATGTCTTCTTGTTTTCAAACAAAGAATTTCTAGAGCAATGAGGGAATCGTTCAACAATCCGGGCGACCGCGGCCAAGTTTCTCTTACCATGCGCAGCCTTGATGTGAATGAACCTGCTCAATATACCGTAAGTACAAAGGATGGTCGCATGATGATTGATGCTAAAGGATGGTCAAGGTTCAAATCTAAATCATATCTTGTGGTAGGGGATGATGTCAAAATTGAAGTTTCTCGGCAAGGATAGCTTGTCAAAATCAACTTTGAAATTCTTCAGTAGCAGCACGCAACTGCCGAACTGATCTATCCTCCGAGAGATATTGATGTAATAATTTGGCATGGTAAAACAAGTGTCCTTTTTGTATAAGTAGTATGATAGTATTATTTATCACATGGTACATCGTTGATAGAGTTGCAACTCTCATTGCTGGTTAGGAACTGTCGTTCGATTTCATTCCAACAGATGCCGTGCTTTATTCAATTTTGTGTATTCGCCTTGCGACAACATGTAAAACCAGCACCATACGGATCGCTTGCAATTTCAAAAGCGCTGAGGTAGAACACATGGGCCGCAAAACATGCAGGGTGGGCCTGCGGCCCAAAGTCCAGAACCGTGAGCCTGTCTGAGTATTATATTCTCAGCTGAACCCCCATAATGCCCGTGCTTTGCACGTGACATCAAGATGCATTTGTATGAGTATTTTATCTTGTGAGCGAAAAGGATGAACGTGGGAAGGCCTTATTTGTAAATGTGGAGAGGTGTGTGGGTACCTTTTTGCAAAATTACCATAGTTTACTTCCTATTCGTCAGATATAAATCGGACGACCTATATTGCAGGATGCCAGACACACCATCATCACCAACTCGTCTATAATGTGTTAAAAACAACTCTGTTTCTATAATTATATATGTTATATATATTCCCCTTGATTTTTCTTATGTATAAAGTTGTGATATAAAAGATGTGTATATTTCTTTAAAGAGGGAGTATCTCTCTGTCAAAAATATATTTATGTGTAACTAGTTACTCCTGTCTTTCTACTTCCTTTCGCTGATATGTGGGGCAACTGGCAATGGGGTCCACGTGCCATATGCACAAACTAGAGTGCACAACTGCACGGTAGACACACCCCGGTGTAGCGCCGCAGTAATGCCCAATGGGCCGTCAAATCACAAACCCCCCCTTTCCAGCTTTAGCAGTAAGATGGACGGACGAAGCGGCAATATTTCACTGGGCCTGAATCCCATTATCTCTCGCCTGCTTGTTAAGAGAAAACCCCCTCTCGGCGATTGCATGGGGTTTTCTCATGGAGAACCAGGTACGAATTCTTCATCCATCCCAGATAAATCCTAGTCCCTTCGTCGCAGGTAATCCAAGGATGGCAGCCTCCATCGTTGTTGCATTTTTCTTCCTACTGAATCTAGTGTGTTTCATTTGCAATGCCCAATGTGCGAGGACCCTACAGGTTTCTGCGCCCTCGGCGTGACGCCACACTTGTTACTTCTCATCCTAACATAGGATTTTAAAACGCGCATAGTATGTTCCAATAATCCTCTTTTGTATCCGGGAGGGTGGGTTTTTTGAACATGCTGTCGACTAATTTAGAAATTTGGATTCCTATATTTGGATAAAAGGTACTACTATTATGATGGTCAACACTGACGTGAAGGAGGAAGTTATTTCGAGATTTTGTTAGGGAATACATTGTGTTCTCATATTATTTTCCCTGTAGTGCATTATTTGCTCTGCCATAACACATGTACTCAAGATGCTCGGCCTTGCCATAACTGAATACACTAGTTTAATGGTCACAAAGAAGACAAGCCATGGATATAAGTTCCGAGTTGGGTTCATGAACCAAGAAGATTGCTGCCTTTTTTATGGCCGAAATTGGATAAACTTTCTCAAGTGTTACATACTGAAAGTTGGCGCACGAATGTTGATGGAAATAGCAGAACCTGGTCTCATCTTCACTGCGATCTTCCACCCCGACGTTGTTCCAATTGTTCATCCATGTAAGTTTGTATTTGGTTCTTGCTTGTTGCCTCGATTACTTCTTAATCCACCTATTCTATCTAACTAATCACAATTTAACTGTAGAAGTAGCAACGAATCTCTCACAAAGATGCTACTTCTAACTAATATTTTCTTATAATTGGTGGCACGTGTAGGTTTTTTCAGAGTTAAGCAGGCTGCTCGTTTGTTATTCTGTAATAACTCGGCTCTTACTGATGGCACTGAAGTTAATTGGGACGACATCCACAAGTTCCTACACTTTATTGATCGTCTTGAGGTCCTTGTGGGGCGCTTCAATGGTGGAAGGCCACGTGGGATATGTGTGCCACTTCTGCACTCGTTGAACAGGTCCAACTGTGTCGAGAAACTTATGGTACGAGCTGTTTTCTGTTATATATGGTGTTCATAAACTATTGCTTATACACAGTTTTACAGCTGTGATCTTCTTGAAACAGAAACTGCCCAGTTCTATTGTTCCTATATAGATGACTGACCATGGTCGGGTCCGACTTGCGCGTGGTCACAACATGATGTTTATGTCGACCTACTCCATTCCCCTTGGAGGTGAAAAGATACTTATTCAAGGGTGGTCTCAAATAATGAAGGCCCGTCCATCTTGGAGAATAGGACAGAAGATTATGTTCATGCTTTTCCATGGCTCTAAAGCGAATATCCTGTTTATTGACCACATTACGAGATGAAGCCACTTTCAAAAGGTTGTGGCTGCGCGGGGTGGCGCCTGGGCCTTGTCCTGGGGCTTGGCGGCCACACCCTAGGTTAACTGTAGGCAAAGTAGCACTGTTCGATGCATGCTTTGTACGGTTGAACCTGTATAAGTACTCATACTGCTTTCAGCTTTGGTTGTTAAGTGCCCCTACTGGTTTTAGTTAAGGTTGTTAACTACTCCTGCTGATTTTACAGTCTGTCGTGTTTCTTCAGTGCTATCTTCCTCCAGCCGCCAAAACCAAACCAACGCCAGCGGGGCCGCCTGCTTCCGCCTCCCATGACTGGCTGCGCCTCAGTGCATGCATCGCCGCCCCACCATCTCCTAAATCGTTAACGCCGACGTCCTCTGCGCGCTTTGGTGCGCTCGCCGTGGCGCCGCCCTCTCGCATTGTCAACATGGTCACCAAACAACAGGAATCGGCAGAAGTACGTGGAGAGGATGACAGTAGGGGCCCACCATGTCAGCTTATGGAAAATTAAAAAGGTTCCTCCTAGTGTTTTCCTGACATCTGGGCCCCACGACATTGTGAGCGTATACAGTCAATAGACAAGAGAACAACACAAGATCGGCTGACAGCTGGGACATAGCTGCTCGAGCAGTATTTTTTTTGTTATTGTTGAGACGGAGCAGGGTTTGAACTTGGTGTGGCCCGTCTAGCCCAGGCTTATATTTTATGTTCACCATGTGACCAGCCCAGCTATTTTTTCTTTGTGAAAATGAGCCCAGTTTATTTTTTCGGAAGAATACCCAATCCAGGCCTACTTATTTTTCTACGCCCTGATGGGCTACAACTCTTTCAAGACGCATGCAAATCTTGAAAGTAATATGAAATGGGTTGTAAATATAAAAACAGATGACAAATTGGCAATTACTTTATAATTTCTGAATTTTTTAACATTTCTAGATTCCTATTTCACTGGGCATTAACCTAATTTAAATATATCTTCAAAGTACTTTAAATCTGGCTCGACATTTCGTTGTTAAAAATAGTTTGGAACCCACAGAAATATGCGAAATTGGCCTTGGCCAACAAAAAAACGACTGCAATAAATTGCATAAGAAGTTGCCATGAGCTATATATAAATTATTAAAAAGGAGGGAGTGGTCTGACTTGTGGGCCTGTTTAGTTGATGCGTATGCAAGATTTTTTTAGTTATTACATATGTCAACAAGCGATTCTAGCAGACGTAACCCTTGGATGTCAATCCAACGATCGTCGTGTTTCTTCAATCTCTGATCTTCTTGCTCCAGCTGCCAAAGCAGCGCCGGTGGGACCGCTTGCTCCCGCCTCCCGTGGCCGGTTGTGCTGCCGCGCAGGCCTCAGCGCCCCCTACTACTCCCACCGCTGGCCAGGGCATCCCTCTACTCACCCACATCCCCTGTTATTCTGCGGCGATGGCAGCCTCACACCGCAGCCGAACCGGTGAACCCTCGTACTCCTCTCTGCGCGGGCTTCCACTGTCGCGTCTTCCCTAGCTTCGCGTTGTCCCCTTCCTAGGCCTCGCTGTCGTCCACCGCCATGGTGCTCTCGGCGCACCGTGGTCAATGTGGTCAACTACTGACTTCCATGGGAAGAGTACTGTATGTGGAGAGGCTGACAGCTGGGTCCACGGTAGCCGCAAGGAAGTGCCTCCTTATTACGCGGAAAATAATTATTCCTCCACCTGATAGCAGGGACCCACCGGATGGGCCACCAGTATTTCAGGAAAAAACGTTTCCCCCTGACTGCTAGGACCCACCGGACAAGCCACCGTATTTTGCGAAAAAAACGTTCCCCCCGTTGTCAGCTCGGACCCATCGGCAGTGCCTCCTTATTATGCACAAAAAAATGAATACCCCCTGTTAGCTGGGATCCACCTTGGTGGGAGGCTGACTTGTGGGCCCTCTAAGTTGCCTAGGACGGAGTAATTTGTCAACTTTAGTCAATATATGAACGATTCTAGCTCCAATGATCGTACGATGTCCATCCAACGGCCGTAGTGCTTCTTCAACCTCTGGTCTTCTTGCTCCAGCCGCCCAAAGGTCGTGCCGCATGCTCCTGCCTCCCGTGGTCGGCTGTGATGCCACGGAGGCCTCACCGCCCCCTACTACTCCCACCGCTGGCCAGGCCATCCCTCTACTCACCCACACCCCCTAGTATTCTGCGGCGACGGCAGCCTCACACCGCAGCCGAACGAGTGAACCCTCATACTTTTCTACGCGTGGGCATCCAATGCAACGTCTTCCCCGGCTCCGCGTCATCCCCTTCCTAGGCCTCGCCGTCGTCCACCGCCGTGGTGCTCTTAGCGCGGCGTGGACAACCTGCTCAAGGAACGACTTCCATCGGACATGGATTGTACGTGGAGAGGATGACAGCTGGGTCCACGGCCGTGGCAAGGAAGTGCCTCCTTATTATGCGGAAAATAATGATTCCTCCACCTGACAGCGGGGACCCACCGGACTGGCCACCGTATTTCGCAAAAAAACGTTTCCCCCCTGACTGCTGGGACCCACCATCTACATCTTCACAGGCAAGGAAGTGCGTCCGGGAAAAAAACGATTCGCCCCCGTGACTGCTGGGACCCACCAGCTACATCTTCGCATGCAAGGAAGTGCGTCCGGGCAAAAAATAAAAAAACGATTCGCCCCCGTGACTGCTGGGACCCACCATCTACATCTTCGCACGCAAAAAAGTGCCTGACAACCGGGACCCACCTGGTCGAAGCATACGTAGCGTTGTCATTCTAGTCGCAAACGTGTACGTACATACTGGTGGATGTAGAGGCGCGCACGTGTCGTGGTAGAGGCACGCACATAGCATGTACACGTACGTACAGCGGCCAGTGTGCAAGAAAGAAAATACAGCCACATACATACATACGGGCGGGGTCTCGAACGCCTACTCGCACATATGTACGTACGGCCAGGGCTTATGTACATGGCTGGGTCGGGACGGAGAAACAACATCGTCGTCGTGTTCATGGGGAGCCAACCGGCTGGATCGAAATGGAATGCGTTCTCGTGTTCATCGAGAGGGCTTCGACGGAATAGGCGATGGAAACGAGGTCTGGCGTACAACAGAACGGAGGAAACGGCCTTGTGTTCAACCGGCCATGTTCAAAATGGGATCCTGTTCATCGGGAGGGGTCTGGCGTACCGCCAAACGGAGGAAACGAACCTCTTACGGTCGAAATGGGGGTCCTATTGATCAGGCGGGGTGTGGCGTACTGCAAAACGGACGAAACGGACTTGTGTTGGAGTGCGGTTGAAACGGGGTTCCTGTTCATCAGGAGGGGGTTTGGCGTACCGCAAAACGGGACTTCACGGGATACTGTTCATCTCCACCGATGACCTGCTCTAGCCTCCACCGGCTACTGGTCATCCACCGTCGACCTCCTCCAGCCTCCATGGGCTCCTGTTCATCCAGCCTCCACCTCGCGCTACTCCACCTGCTACTGTTCAACCACCCCTCTCCACGGGCTCCTGTTCAACCACCCCTCCACGGGCTACTGTTCATCCACCCCTCCACTGTCTACTATTCATCCAGCCCTCCACGGGGTCGTCGTGTTCATCCAGCCCTCCACGGGGTCCTGTTCATCCAGCCCCAACCGACTCGATCGATCGGGGTCCTGTTCATCCAGAGGCAACACCACGGCGTCATGTTCATCCACCCCCACCACTCACTGTTCATCCACCCCCCCTGCAATGCTCACTGTTCATCCAGAGGCAGCATCGATCGGCTTCAGTTAGTAGCAGTAGCGAAGGAATCACTCGATTGGGTTCAGTTAACAGCCATCGATCGATCGCTCGGGTTCAGTAACGTGTAGCCTGCAGTGCAATCGCTCAGGTTCAGTTAGAGCCAAACGCCTCGCTCGGGTTCAGTTAGAGCCAACCATTCGCACACATGCACGTACGTGTACGATAGAAACGTGCATCGCTTGGCCCCGACCTCCCACCGTAACCGGGAACTCGCCGAAATTTTCCTCGCCCTCGCTTCTACCATGGTTTTTTCCGTCATGGGAGGCCCAAAGAATGTCATGCAGCTGCATCTACTGCCCGCCGAGGACGAAAAGCCCATTTTCTGTCATGATTTTTTGTCACAGAAGTAGGAGCCCACCACATCTATGTCGTACCGGGTTTTGTCACAATTATTGTCATAGAAGTGTCATAAGTAGGACAGAAAAAATTTCTTTCGGCCCAAAATGTCACAGATGTGTCTTCTTTTTGTAGTGATCATCGCGTCGTAGCATTCTCTGCCCAAGTTGAATTGAGCCTTCAAAGCCATAATTTGTGAGATGGCATCCAGCTGACAAAGCTCAATGTGCTCGTGGAGTGGATGTTTTGAGGACTTCAACATTTCAGTGAAGGCCTTTGTAGATTCCTCCATCTCCTTGTCCGAGTCCCGAGCATCGTCAAAGTCTTGCACCATGTCTGCGGTCCCAGTACCATGCTCGTCGGTGCGATGACGAACCACCTCGGCTCTGGCACGTTGGGCAGACTCACCATGTAATGTCCAGACTGTGTAACCATGGGTAAAACCAAAATTCTGCAGTTGTTTACTCATTTGAAGCTCGTCCCTCTGATTATAGTTGTCGCACTGGACACAGGGGCACCAGCTAAATATCTGGCCATTTGCAAATGCGGCTCTAACAAACCCCTTAATTTCTGTTAACCATTCCTCGGTCCAAACATACTGACTAGTGTAACCGGTGTACATCCATGCATGATCACTCATATTGACTTCCTACTGGACACACAAGAAATATATACATAATTAGGCAAACCATATCCATCAATTAATGGAGTTTGTTAGTTTATTACGTCCATGCAACCTACACGGTAATAGGTAAGGATAGGTCCTAATCCCACCCGAGTATGTGTAGATCGGGTTCGTTTTCCCGTGCTCTGCTCTGGATCCGACGCAAAATTTCGGCGGCACCTCCCCACTATTCTCTTGATATACGTCTCGGCAATAAGCAGAGAGGATGTGTACCCGGATAACAATAGGGAGGCACTGACGAAATTCCGCATCGGATCCGGAGCTGAGCATATGGGAAAACGAACCCGATCTACACATACTCGGGGTGTCCATGGATAACTTTGGACAATTCGAAAGAATCACGATTATAAATATGCAAATGCATGCATATTTATAGATGTAACCCTTTCGAACAGGAGACGCATAGTGGTTACGCATACTGATGATTGACACCTATAGCTAGCCAGTTTCATCGGCACGAAGACCAGAACAGAGCAAATGAAGGGGGGAGGAGGAGATGTCATTTGTGCTCACCAATGAACGCAGGGGCGGAGCTCGTCGAACACTAGATCCCGCAACGACGAAATAACTGCATATTTAAATCAAAAGATGAGTAACATAGCAAGTATTCGACACCGATGGCCATATGTACCTCGCACTGACGATACTTGCTATTTATGGTACCATCGACACCGAGGAACCATCTAACCCGCTCGTCCCCAGGTAAACTAAATAGCAACTACCATCGGTGCAAGGTACATGAGGCGGTCGTCATTGAACACTAGATCCACATCCCACAAGTGAAGCCGGCGCCCGGCGTCCCGCAACTATAGTTCTGGTGGCCGATGATGGTCGAACACCTTGGCGAATTTGTCTGGTAGACTCTGCGATGAGGATTAAAGCCAAGTTATGAAATTTTCAAACAAGCAAACCGACTTGAGTTAGTTTGGGTGTTTCAAGTTTCAACACTTAGCTTTCAATCGTCATCTCTGAGGCTGCCAGACAAATTTGCAATGGTGTTTGACCGCCATCGACGCCGAGAACTGTTGCTGCTGGACGCAGGACCTCAGTGTCACTTGTGGGACATGGATGTAGTATTTGACACCGACGGCCACATGTACCTCGCACTGATGATACTTACTATTTAAGGTACCATCGACACCGAGGAACCCCCTAATTAACCCCCTAATTGCAATGGTGTTCAACCGCCATCGACACCAAGAACAGTCGACGCACGGTCGACAGGTCAGCACTCAGACCGGGGGTTCTCGGCATAGGCGTCGGGACCGGCGGGACCCACTGGCTCCACCATCTATCCCCTCGGCAACCCTCTTCCTTTTTCTCTTTTTCCTCTTCTTCTACTTATTTTTCTTTTTTCAATTATTTTCTTCTTCTAACTATCAAAACCTAAATTAGGCAGTAACCTAATCCTACCACCAAAACCTAAACCTAAACACAAAAAACAGTAAAAAAATCAGCTTCGGCAAGCCTTGGGCGGCTCAGCGGTGGTGGT
>NC_041391.1:483905470-483926734 GCF_002162155.2 Triticum dicoccoides
GATGGGGCGGGGCGCCGGGCCGGGGCAGCGTGCTGGCGGGGCGGTGGGGCGATGGGACGGGGCGGCGGGGCGGAGTGGAGGTCGAGGGCAGCGGCCCAGGTGGTGAAGAGGAGATCGAGAGAGAGAGGGAGGGGCCGCGGCCCCTTTTGTATAGTAGGTCAGTTCTTTGTCGTCTGCTAGCAGACGACACAGAACGTACCAAGTGGGGTGGGGCCGAGGGGAAACGAACGACCTAACGGTCGTTCTCTTTGCCGTCTGCTGGCTTACGGCAATGAAGTTTTGCCGTCAGCCAGCAGACGGCAAAGAAAACGGCCGTTAGGTCGTCCCCATACGTCCACCACCCACGCTCTTTGCCGTCCACTAGCGGTCGGCAAAGATTTGCTGATGGCAAAGCCCTCCGTTGCCGTCCGATGCCTCTTTGCAAAAGATGGGCACCGCAAGGCTGCCAGGGGGCCCACGAGGCGGGAGGGGGGAGGGGGGCGCCCTGTAAGGGTTGGCGCGCCCCCACCCTCGTGGATGGTGTGTGGCCCCCTCATGTATTTCTTCCTCTGAATAATTATTATTAATTCCAAAAATGACTTTCATGGAGTTTCAGGATTTTTTGAGCTGTGCAGAATAGGCCTCCAATATTTGCTCCTTTTCCAGCCCAGAATCCCAGCTGCCAGCATTCTCCCTCTTTATGTAAACCTTGTAAAATAAGAGAAAATAGACATAATTATTGTGACATAACGTGTAATAACAGCCCATAATGCAATAAATACCGATGTAAAAGCATGATGCAAAATGGACGTATCAACTCCCCCAAGCTTAGACCTCGCTTGTCCTCAAGCGGAAGCCGATATCGAAAAATATGTCCACATGTTTAGAGGTAGAGGTGTCAACAAAAATAAAATATGGATATGAGGGCATCATGATCAATCTTATAACAAGAACATATATATATATATTGTCATATGATTTCTTATGCTCAAGTAACAATCTATTCACAATGTCAAGTATGAATCAGAAACTTCATTGGGAACTAAACAAACTATAATCTCAGTCATTGAAGCAATTGCAATTTATCATAACATCGGAAAGAGTCAATATAAGAGCTTTTCAGCAAGTCCACATACTCAACTATCATTTATTCTTCCACAATTGCTAACACTCACGCAATACTTATGGTTATGGAGTTTTAATCGGACACAAAGAAAGATAGGGGCTTATATTGTTGCCCCCCAACATCTTACCTCAAGGGTAATGTCAACAATAATAGTTCATGCTAACTTACATCCAATTGGATATATATATATCAGGATCTTTCCAACATGAGGTGCTTGCTAAAGGATAAAATAAAAAGGGAAAGGTGAAGATCACCTTGACTCTTGCATAATGTAAAAGACATAAGGTAAAAGATAGGACCTTCACAGAGGGAAGCAGAGGTTGTCATGTGCTTTTATGGTTGGATGCACAAAATCTTAATGCAAAAGAACGTCACTTTATATTGCCACTGGTGATATGAACCTTTATTATGCAGTCTATTGCTTTTATTACTTCCATATCACAAGATCATATAAAGCTTATTTTCTCCGCACTAATAAGTCATACATATTTAGAGAGCAATTTTTATTGCTTACACCATGACAACTTACTTGAAGGATCTTACTCAATCCATAGGTAGGTATTGTGGACTCTCATGGCAAAACTGGGTTTAAGGATAATTGGAAGCACAAGTAGTATCTCTACTTGGTGCAAGGAATTTGGCTAGCATGAGGGGGAAAGGCAAGCTCAACATGTTTGAATGATCCATGACAATATACTTTAACTGAGATGTGAGAAAACATAACCCATTATGTTGTCTTCCTTGTCCAACATCAACTCTTTAGCATGTTATACTTAATGAGTGCTCACAATTATAAAAGATGTCCAAGATAGTATATTTATATGTGAGAACCTCTCTTTCTTTATTACTTCCTATTAATTGCAACGATGACCAAAACTATGTTTGCCAACTCTCAACAACCTTTCTCTATAATACTCTTTATGTGTGAAGTCATTACTATCCATAAGAACAATATGGTCTCTTTTATTTCTTTTTATTCTTTTTCTTTCCTGAAGATCATAGCAAGATAGCAAAGCCCTTGACTCAAAACTAATCTTTATTATATAGAGCTCACGAACTCGATTACATAGAGAGATCACAAAGCAAAACTCAAAACTAATTCATACCAAAACTTTATTCTACTAGATCAAGATATTACCAAAATGATCGAAGTAAGAAAAACAGTAAAGATAGGAGTGTGGTGGTAATACGATATCGGGGCACCTCCCCCAAGCTTGGCAGTTGCCAAGGGGAGTGCCCATACCCATGTGATTATGTCTCCTTCTTTGGAGATGATGGCGTGATCTTCTTGGTGATAATGCCCCTCAGGATACGATTCTCATCCTCGAGCTTATTGACCTCCTGCTTAAGGTCCATATTTTCCTTATGGAGTTTACCAGTGACAGCTAAAGCTCCTTTCACCCATGGATGTTGCATAGCTGCTAGAGAACAAGTGACACTCTTTTCTTATTTTCATAAGAAAGAAATTTAACATTGGAAGGGATGACCGAGTTTGGAATGGCTGAGCTCTGTAGTTCCCCCATCGTCAATCCAGCTTGGAAATGAGAGGTAACTTATTGATCCTCCTTGATGGCATCTATCCTTTACAAGTCGGCCTCCATCTCATCCTCTATTGATGGCCCAAAGTAATAAGCATCGTTGTTTGCTCCTGGTCCTGGCGTCAGGTGAGACACCCAACTCTCCCCGACTGACTCTTGAGAAGACATCTTGCTCTAAATCTGTGACAGAAACAACTCGAAACAAAGACAGAGGATATTTGCGTGATACGGTGGTCAAAACCTTTGGGAGATTATATAATGAATTTTTACCGACCAAAAGAAGTAACGTGCAAGAAAATGGAGCCCGGAGAGCACACGAGGTGCCCACGAGGCAGGGGGCGCGCCCAGTAGGGTAGGGCGTGCCCTCCACCCTCGTGGACGCCTCGTTTCCTTCCCGGACTACTTCTTATTTTTCTATTTTATTAAATATTCCAAAACCTAGAAAATATCTATCAGAACTGTTTTGGAGTCGGTTTACTTACCGTACCACATACCTATTCCTTTTTGGAGTGTGAAATGTTCTGGAAAGCGTCCCTAATGTATTCCTCCCGGATTGCAGTTTCAATAATATTAGTTTCAACATTTATGGGATTACCTGAGATAAAATGTTTGATTCTTTGACCGTTCACCACCTTCGGATTTGTGCCTTCGAAATTGTTGATTTTTATGGCACCGAAACGATAGACCTCCTCAATAACGTAAGGGCCTTCCCATTTAGAGAGAAGTTTTCCTGCAAAAAATCTTAAACGAGAGTTGAATAGCAACACATAATCACCTACGTTAAACTCACGCTTTTGTACCCTTTTGTCATGCCATCTTTTAACTTTTTCTTTAAAGAGTTTGGTATTCTCGTAGGCTTGGGTTCTCCATTCATCAAGTGAGCTAATGTCAAATAACCTCTTCTCATAGGCAAATTTGAAATTATAATTGATCTCTTTAATATCCCAATATGCCTTATGTTCAAGTTCGAGAGGTAAGTGACATGCGGGAATCTTTGAAGAGAATAGGCAAATAAAAACAGGATTGCAATACCTTATGTGCAGTTCTATCTCCAGTGTGGTGTCCTCCTTATGCTTCGGAGTGACACTTGCGTAGGATCTATTCCTGTTCATGCTCAGGTACACAACATCTAATAACACCATCTACTACTTCTTTATAATGGTGTGGGTCATCCCAGAAGTAATGTCTTAAATCATAAAAGAACTTTCTCTTTTGCTGGTATGTGAAACTAGGTGGTATAAATTTAGAAACAATGTAATTAGCATAATCAGCATACCATGGAGCAGTCCGAGAAGCATTTATGACAGCTAATTGTTCATCAGGAAAGCTATCATCAATAGGTAGTGGGTCATCAAGAACATTCTCTAACCTAGATAAGTTGTCTGCAACGGGGTTCTCAGCTCCCTTTCTATCAATAATATGCAAATCAAATTCTTGTAGCAAGAGAACCCATCTAATAAGTCTAGGTTTAGCATCTTTCTTTTCCATAAGATATTTAATTGCAACATGATCAGTGTGAATAGAATCAACAATATAAGGTCTGAACTTATCACAGGCAAACACAACTGCTAAGAATTCTATTTCAGTAGTAGCATAATTTCTCTATGTAGTGTCTAGAGTTTTACTAGCATATTGAATAACATTTAATTTCTTATCAACTCTTTGTCCTAGAACATCACCTACAACATAATCGCTAGCATCACACATAATTTCAAAGGGTAAATTACAATCAGGTGGCTGAATAATAGGTGCAGTGATCAAGGATTTCTTAAGTATTTCAAATGCTTCCACACAATCATCATCGAGGACAAAAGGAATATCTTTTTTTCAATAAATTAGTCAGAGGCCTAGAGATTTTAGAAAAGTCCTTAATGAACTCCCTATAAAAACTGGCATGACCAAGGAAACTTCGTATACCTTTAATGTGTTTGGGACACATCATCTTTTCAATAGCATCAACTTTAGCTTTATCAACTTCAATACCTCTTTAAGAAATTTCATGCCCCAAGACAATGCCTTCATTAACCATAAAGTGGCACTTCTCCCAATTCAAAACAAGACTAGTATGTTCGCATCTCTACAAAACTCGATCAAGGTTTCTCAAGATATCATCAAAGGAGGATCCATAAACGGAGAAATCATCCATGAATACCTCACAAATCTTTTCCCAAAAGTGAGAGAATATAGCCATCATGCATCTTTGAAAGGTAGCAGGTGCATTACATAAACCAAAAGGCATACGTCTATAACCAAAAGTACCGAAAGGGCATGTAAAAGTAGTCTTTACTTGATCGTCCGCTGACACAGGTATTTGAGAGAAACCAAAATAACCATCTAGAAAGCAGAAATGTGTATGTTTGGATAGTCTTTCTAGCATTTGATCAACAAAAGGTAAAGGGTAATCATCTTTTTTAGTAGCCTTATTTAATTTACGAAAATCAATTACCATCCTATAACCTGTAATAATTCTTTGCGAGATCAATTCATCTTTATCATTAGGAACAATAGTAATACCTCCCTTCTTAGGGACACAATGGACAGGACTTACCCACTGACTATCAGCAACGGGATAAATTATACCTGCCTCGAGGAGCTTTAGTATTTCCTTTCTTACCACTTCTTTCATCTTAGGATTTTACCGTCGTTCATGATCTCTAACTGGTTTGGTGTCTTCTTCCAATTTTATTTTGTGTTGGCATAAGGTGGGACTAATGCCCTTAAGATCATCGAGAGTATATCCAATGGCAGCACGGTGCTTCTTCAGAGTTTTCAATAGTCTTTCCTCTTCCTGCTCTGAAAGGTTAGCACTAATAATAACAGGATATATCTTCTTTTCATCAAGATAAGCATATTTAAGAGTATCAGGTAAAGGTTTAAGCTCAAACATGGGATCACCCTTGGGTGGAGGGGGATCCCCTAGGATTTCAACAGGCAAGTTGTGTTTCAAAATAGGACCCTGTTTGAAGAATACTACATCTATCTCCCTTCTTTCATTCATAAACATATCATTTTCATGGTCTAGCAAATATTGTTCTAAAGGATCAGTAGGAGTCACAACAATAGAAGCAAGACCAATAATTTCATCCTTACAAGGCAATTCTTTATCATGGGGTTGTCTATGAAACCTAGAAAAATTAAACTCATGAGACATATCTCCCAAGCCAATTGTAACAATATCCTTTTCACAATCAATCCTAGCATTGACAGTATTCAAGAAAGGTCTACCAAATATAATGGGACAAAAGCTATCTTGTGAGGAACCAAGAACAAGAAAATTAGCAGGATATTTAACTTTCCCACACAAGACTTCAACATCTCTAACAATCCCAATTGGTGAAATAGTATCTCTATTGGCAAGCTTAACTGTAACCTCAATTTCTTCTACCTCAGCAGGTGCAATATCATGCATAATTTGTTCATATAAGGAAAAAGGTATTGCACTGGCACTAGCACCCATATCACAAAATCCATGATAACAATGATCTCCTATTTTAACAGAAATAACAGGCATGCCTACAACAGGTCTATGTATCTTAGCATCGGGTCTAGCAATGTTAGCAGCCTGTTCACAGAAATAAATAACATGCCCATCAATATTATCAGCCAAGAGATCTTTAATAGCAAAACTAGGTTCAACTTTAATTTGCTCAAGAGGTGTATATGTTCTAGTATTACTCTTACAAACCACAGTTGAATCTTTAGCATGATCCTTTATCCTAACAGGGAAAGGTGGTTTCTCAACATAAGTAGTAGGAACAATAGGATCATTATAAGTGATAGTCTTTTCTTCAACTGTAACTAGTGCAACTAATTTTACTTCGGTGGGAGGATTACAATTAAACCACTTCTCCTTAGGGAGATCAACATGCGTAGAAAATTATTCACAGAAGGAAGCTACTATCTTAGAGTCAAGTCCATATTTAGTGCTAAATCCACGAAAAGCATCGGTATCCATAAAAGATTTAACACAATCGAACTTAGGTGTCATACCTGACTCCTTACCATCGTCGGAATCCCAATCTTCAGAGCTGACTTTAATTCTTTGCAATAAATCCCACTTGAATTCAATCGTCTTCATCATATAAGAGACAACACAAGAAGTATCGAGCATGGTGCGATCATTGAGAGAAAGCCGAGCATAAAAATTTTGAATAATCATTTCTCTTGAGAGCTCATGATTGGGGCATGAATATAACATTGACTTAAGCCTCCCCCAAGCTTGAGCGATGCTTTCTCCTTTGCGAGGCCAAAACTTATATATATAATTACGATCAGGATGAACAAGATGCATAGGATAAAACTTCTGGCGAAATTCAAATTTCAATCGTTTATAGTCCCAAGATCCCATATCATCACATAGCCTATACCATGTCAATGTGTCTCGCTTCAAAGATAAAGGGAAGACCTTCTTCTTAACAACATCTTCATGCATACCTGCAAGCTTAAATAATCCACAAACTTCATCCACATAGATAAGGTGTAAATAGGGATGCAATGTTCCATCTCCTGCAAAGGGGTTAGCTAGCTAGCAGCTTCTCTACCATACCCGAAGGAATTTTGAAGTAAACATTTTCAGTAGGTTGAGGAGAAACTCTTTGCTCTACTGGTCAGGGTGAAGATACCCCGAACAAGCCCCTCAAAGGATTAGTTTCCATAGTAACAAGTGATAGTAAATTTCAGCAGACTATATAAATGTTTCCTTACCAAGTTCCACTCACCAAAGGTGCTTCACTCCCCGACAACGGCGCCAGAGAAGAGTCTTGATGACCCACAAGTGTAGGGGATCTATCATAGTCCTTTCGATAAGTAAGAGTGTCGAACCCAACGAGGAGCAGAAGGAAATGACAAGCGGTTTTCAGTAAGGTATTCTCTGCACGCACTGAAATTGTAGGTAACAGATAGTTCTGTGATAAGATAATTTGTAACGGGTAACAAGCAATAAAAGTAAATAAGGTGCAGCAAGGTGGCCCAATCCTTTTTTTTAGCAAAGGACAAGCCTGGACAAGTTCTTATAATGAGAAAAGAGCTCCCGAGGACACATGGGAATAACGTCAAGCTAGTTTCATCATGCTCATATGATTCGTGTTCGTTACCTTGATAATTTGATATGTGGGTGGACCGGTGCTTGGGTACTGCCCTTTCTTGGACAAGCATCCCACTTATGATTAACCCCTATTGCAAGCATCCTCAACTACAAAATAAGTATTAAGGGTAAGCCTAACCATAGCATAAAACAAGTGGATCCAATTCAGCCCCTTACGAAGCAACGCATTGTTGGGGAACGTTGTAGAAAATAAAAAATTTCCTATGGTTTCACCAAGGTCCATCTATGAGTTCATCTAAGCAACGAGTCATGGGAGAGAGATTGCATCTACATACCACTTGTAGATCGTGTGTGGAAGCGTTCAAGAGAACGGTGATGATGGAGTCGTTCTCGTCGTGATCCTATCACCGGAGATCCTAGCGCCGAACGGACGGCACCTCCGCATTCAACACACATACGGTCAGCGTGACGTCTCCTCCGTATTGATCCAGCAAGGGGGAAGGAGAGGTTGATGACGATCCAGCAGCACGACAGCCTGGTGGTGGATGCAGCAGAACTCCGGCAGGGCTTCGCCAAGCTGCTGCGGGAGAAGGACAAGGTGTAGCAGGGGGGAGGCGCCAAGACACAAGGGTGCGGCTGCCCTCCCCCCTACCCTCCTTTATATAGGCCCCAAGGGGGGCACCGGCCCTGGGAGATTCAATCTCCCAAGGGGGGGCGGCCAAGGGGGGTGGAGTGCCCCCCAAGGCAAGTGGTGCGCCCCCCCCCCCACCTAGGGTTTCCAACCCTAGGCGCGGGGGGGCCCAAGGGGGGGTGCACCAGCCCACTAGGGGCTGGTTCCCCTCCCACTTCAGCCCACGGGGCCCTCCGGGATAGGTGGTCCCACCCGGTGGACCCCCGGGACCCTTCCGGTGGTCCCGGTACAATACCGGGTGACCCCAAAACTTTCCCGATGGCCGAAACAGCACTTCCTATATAGTTTTCGTTACCTCCGGACCATTCCGGAACTCCTCGTGACGTCCGGGATCTCATACAGGGGTTCCGAACAACATTCGGTTTGCTGCATACTCATATTCATACAACCCTAGCATCATCGAACCTTAAGTGTGTAGACCCTACGGGTTCGGGAGACATGTAGACATGACCGAGACGGCTCTCCGATCAATAACCAACAGCGGGATCTGGATAGCCATGTTGGCTCCCACATACTCCTCGATGATCTCATCGGATGAACCACCATGTCGAGGGTTCAAGCAACCCCGTATACTATTCCCTTTGTCAGACGGTATGTTAATTGCCCGAGACTCGATCGTCGGTATCCCAATACCTCGTTCAGTCTCGTTACCAGCAAGTCACTTTACTCGTACCGTAATGCATGATCCCGTGACCAGACACTTGGTCACTTTGAGCTCATTATGATGATGCACTATCGAGTGGGCCTAGTGATACCTCTCCGTTATCCGGAGTGACAAATCCTAGTCTCGATCCGTGTCAACCCAACAGACACTTTTGGAGATACCTGTAATGCACCTTTATAGTCACCCAGTTATGTTGTGACGTTTGGTACACCCAAAGCACTCCTACGGTATCCGGTAGTTACACGATCTCATGGTCTAAGGAAGAGATACTTGACGTTGGAAAAGCTCTAGCAAAACGAACTACACGATCTTGTGCTATGCTTGGGATTGGGTCTTGTCCATCACATCATTCTCCTAATGATGTGATCCCGTTGTCAACGACATCCAATGTCCATAGTCAGGAAACCATGACTATCTGTTGACCAACGAGCTAGTCAACTAGAGGCTTACTAGGGACGTATTGTGGTCTATGTATTCACACGTGTATTACCATTTCCGGATAATACAATTATAGCTTGAATAAAAGACAATTATCATGAACAAGGAAATATAATAACAATCCTTTTATTATTGCCTCTAGGGCATATTTCCAACAGTCTCCCACTTGCACTAGAGTCAATAATCTAGTTACATTGTGATGAATCGAACACCCATAGAGTTCTGGTGTTGATCATGTTTTGCTCGCGAGAGAGGTTTAGTCAACGGATCTGCGACATTCAGATCCGTATGTACTTTGCAAATATCTATGTCTCCATCTTGAACATTTTCACGGATAGAGTTGAAGCGACGCTTGATGTGCCTGGTCTTCTTGTGAAACATGGGCTCCTTGGCAAGGGCAATAGCTCCAGTGTTGTCACAAAAGAGTTTGATCGGCCCCGATGCATTCAGTATGACTCCTAGGTCGGTGATGAACTCCGTCACCCAAATTGCTTCATGCGCTACCTCCGAGGCTGCCATGTACTCCGCTTCACATGTAGATCCCGCCACGACGCTCTACTTGCAGCTGCACCAGCTTACTGCTCCACCATTCAACATATATATGTATCCGGTTTGTGACTTAGAGTCATCTAGATCTGTGTCGAAGCTAGCGTCAACGTAACCCTTTACGACGAGCTCTTCGTCACCTCCATAAACGAGAAACATGTCCTTTGTCCTTTTTAGGTACTTCAGGATATTCTTGACCGCTGTCCAGTGTTCCTTGCCGGGATTACTTTGGTACCTACCTATCAAACTTACGGCAACGTTTACATCAGGTCTGGTACACAGCATGGCATACATAATAGCTCCTATGGCTGAGGCATAGGGGATGACGCTCATCTCTTCTTTATCTTTTGCCGTGGTTGGGCACTAAGCTGAGCTCAATCTCACACCTTGCAGTACAGGCAAGAACCCTTTCTTGGACTGATCCATTTTGAACTTCTTCAAAATCTTATCAAGGTATGTGCTTTGTGAAAGACCTATGAGGCGTCTCGATCTATCCCTATAGATCTTGATGCCTAATATATATGAAGCTTCTCCAAGGTCCTTCATTGAAAAACACTTATTCAAGTAGGCCTTAATTCTGTCCAAGAATTCTATATCATTTCCCATCAAAAGTATGTCATCTACATATAATATGAGAAATGCTACAGAGCTCCCACTCACTTTCTTGTAAACGCAGGCTTCTCCATAAGTCTGCATAAACCCAAACGCTTTGATCATCTCATCAAAGCGAATGTTCCAACTCCGAGATGCTTGCACTAGCCCATAAATGGATCGTTGGAGCTTGCACACTTTGTTAGCATTCTTAGGATCGACAAAACCTTCCGGCTGCATCATATACAGCTCTTCCTTAATATAACCGTTAAGGAATGCCGTTTTGACGTCCATCTGCCATATCTCATAATCATATTATGCGGCAATTGCTAACATGATTCGGACGGACTTAAGCTTCGCTACGGGAGAGAAAGTCTCGTCGTAGTCAATCCCTTGAACTTGCCGATAACCCTTAGCGAAAAGTCGAGCTTTATAGATGGTGACATTACCATCCGCGTCCGTCTTCTTCTTAAAGATCCATTTGTTTTCTATCGCTCACCGATCATCGGGCAAGTCAGTCAAAGTCCATACTTTGTTTTCATACATGGATTCTATCTCAGATTGCATGGCTTCTAGCCATTTGTTGGAATCTGGGCCCGCCGTCGCTTCTTCATAGTTCGAAGGTTCATCGTTGTCCAACAACATGATTTCCAGGACAGGGTTGCCATACCACTCTGGTGTGGAACGTGTCTTTGTGGACCTACGAAGTTCAGTAGCAACTTGATCAGAAGTACCTTGATCATCATCATTAATTTCCTCTCCAGTCGGTGTAGGCACCATAGGAACGTTTTCCTGAGCTGCACTACTTTTCGGTTCAAGAGGTAGTACTTCATCGAGTTCTACTTTCCTCCCACTTACTCCTTTCGAGAGAAACTCTTTTTCCAGAAAGGATCCGTTCTTGGCAACAAAGATCTTTCCCTCAGATCATAAGTAGAAGGTATACCCAATGGTTTCCTTAGGGTATCCTATGAAGACGCATTTTTCCAACTTGGGTTCGAGCTTTTCAGGTTGAAGTTTCTTGACATAAGCATCGCATCCCCAAACTTTTAGAAACGACAGCTTAGGTTTCTTCCAAAACCATAATTCATACGGTGTCGTCTCAACGGATTTAGACGGTGCCCTATTTAAAGTGAATGTAGCTGTCTCTAGAGCGTATCCCCAAAATGATAGCGGTAAATCGGTAAGAGACATCATAGACCGCACCATATCCAATAGAGTGCGATTACGACGTTCGGACACACTGTTACGCTGAGGTGTTCCAGGCGGCGTGAGTTGTGAAACGATTCCACATTTTCTTAAGTGTGTACCAAATTCGTGACTTAAATATTCTCCTCCACGATCCGATCGTCAGAATTTTATCTTTCGGTCACGTTGATTCTCTACTTCATTCTAAAATTCCTTGAACTTTTCAAAGGTCTCAGACTTGTGTTTCATCAAGTAGACATACCCATATCTACTCAAGTGATCAGTGAGAGTGAGAACATAACGATATCCTCCACGAGCCTCAACGCTCATTGGACCACACACATCAGTATGTATGATTTCCAATAAGTTGGTTGCTCGCTCCATTGTTCCGGAGAACGGGGTCTTGGTCATTTTGCCCATGAGGCATGGTTCGCATGTGTCAAATGATTCATAATCTAGAGACTCTAAAAGTCCATCAGCATGGAGCTTCTTCATGCGCTTGACACCAATGTGACCAAGGCGGCAGTGCCACAAGTATGTGGGACTATCATTATCAACTCTACATCTTTTGGTATTCACACTATGAATATGTGTAACATTACGTTCGAGATTCATTAAGGATAAACCATTGACCATCGGGGCATGACCATAAAACATATCTCTCATATAAATAGAACAACCATTATTTTCGGATTTAAATGAGTAGCCATCTCGTATCAAACGAGATCCAGATACAATGTTCATGCTCAAACTTGGCACTAAATAACAATTATTGAGGTTTAAAACTAATCCCGTAGGTAAATGTAGAGGTAGCGTGCCGACGGCGATCACATCGACCTTGGAACCATTCCCGACGCGCATCGTTACCTCGTCCTTCGCCAGTCTCCGCTTATTCCGCAGCTCCTGCTGTGAGTTACAAATGTGAGCAACGACACCGGTATCAAATACCCAGGAGTTACTACGAGTACTGGTAAGGTACACATGAATTAAATGTATATCAAATATACCTTTAGTGTTGCCGGCCTTCTTGTCCGCTCAGTATTTGGGGCAGTTCCGCTTCCAGTGACCCTTCCCCTTGCAATAAAAGCACTCAGTCTCAGTCTTGGGTCCATTCTTTGACTTCTTCCCGGCAACTGGTTTACCGGGCGCGGCAACATCTTTGCCGTCCTTCTTGAAGTTCTTCTTACCCTTGCCCTTCTTAAACTTAGTGGTCTTATTGACCATCAACACTTGATGTTCTTTCTTGATTTCAACCTTTGTTGACTTCAGCATTGAGAATACTTCAGGAATGGTCTTCACCATCCCCTGCATATTGTAGTTCAAGACAAAGCTCTTGTAGCTCGGTGGGAGGGACTGAAGGATTCTGTCAATGACCGCCTCTTCCGGGAGGTTGATCTCCAACTGGGACAGGTGGTTGTGCAACCCAGACATTTTGAGTATGTGCTCACTGACAGAACTGTTTTCCTCCATCTTACAACTATAGAACTTGTCGGAGACTTCATATCTCTCGACCCGGGCATGAGCTTGGAAAACCATTTTCAGCTCCTCGAACATCTCATATGCTCCGTGCTTCTCAAAATGCTTTTGGAGCCCCGGTTCTAAGCTGTAAAGCATGCCGCACTGAACGAGGGAGTAATCATCAGCACGTGATTGCCAAGTGTTCATAACGTCTTGGTTCTCTGGGATGGGTGCTTCACCTAGCGGTGCACCTAGGACATAGTCTTTCTTGGCTGCTATGAGGATGATCCTCAGGTTCCGGACCTAGTCTGAATAGTTGCTGCCATCATCTTTCAGCTTGGTTTTCTCTAGGAACACGTTGAAGTTCATGTTGACATGAGCGTTGGCCATTTGATCTACAAGACATATTTTGCAAAAGTTTTTAGACTAAGTTCATGATAATTAAGTTCATCTAATCAAATTATTTAATGAACTCCCACTCAGATTAGACATCCCTCTAGTCATCTAAGTGCTACACGATCCGAGTCGACTAGGCCGTGTCCGATCATCACGTGAGACGGACTAGTCATCATCGGTGAACATCTCCATGTTGATCGTATCTTCCATACGACTCATGTTCGACCTTTCGGCCTCTGTGTTCCGAGGCCATGTCTGTACATGCTAGGCTCGTCAAGTTAACCCTAAGTGTTCTGCATGTGTAAATCTATCTTACACCCATTGTATGTGAACGTAAGGATCTATCACACCCGATCATCACGTGGTGCTTCGAAACGACGAACTTTAGCAACGGTGCACAGTTAGGGGGAACACTTTCTTGAAATTATTATAAGGGATCATCTTATTTACTACCGCCGTTCTAAGTAAACAAGATGCACAAAACATAATAAACATCACATGCAATTATATAGTACTGACATGATATGGCCAATATCATATAGCTCCTTCGATCTCCATCTTCGGGGCTCCATGATCATCTTCGTCACCGGCATGACACCATGATCTCCATCATCATGATCTCCATCATTGTGTCTTCATGAAGTTGTCACGCCAACGACTACTTCTACTTCTATGGCTAACGCGTTTAGCAATAAAGTAAAGTAATTTACATGGCGTTCTTCAATGACACGTAGGTCATACAAAAAAGAAAGACAACTCCTATGGCTCCTGCCGGTTTTCATACTCATCGACATGCAAGTCGTGATTCCTGTTACAAGAACATGATATCATACATCACAATATATCATTCATTATTCATCACAACTTCTGGCCATATCACATCACATGACAATTGCTGCAAAAACAAGTTAGACGTCCTCTAATTGTTGTTGCATCTTTTACGTGGCTGCAATTGGGTTCTAGCAAGAACGTTTTCTTACCTACGAATAACCACAACGTGATTTTGTCAACTTCTATTTACCCTTCATAAGGACCCTTTTCATCTAATCCGCTCCAACTAAAGTAGGAGAGACAGACACCCGCTAGCCACCTTATGCAACAAGTAAATGTCAGTCGGTGGAACCTGTCTCACGTAAGCGTACGTGTAAGGTCGGTCCGGGCCGCTTCATCCCACAATACCACTGAAGCAAGAAAAGACTAGCAGCGGCAAGCAAGTTGACAAGATCTACGCCCACAACAAATTTGTGTTCTACTCGTGCAATAGAGAACTACGCATAGACCTAGCTCATGATGCCACTGTTCTGGAACGTTGCAGAAAATAAAAATTTTCCTACGGTTTCACCAAGATCCATCTATGAGTTCATCTAAGCAACGAGTCATGGGAGAGAGATTGCATCTACATACCACTTGTAGATCGCGTGCGGAAGCGCTCAAGAGAATGGTGATGATGGAGTCGTTCTCGTCGTGATCCTATCACCGAGATCCTAGCGCCGAACGGTCGGCACCTCCGTGTTCAACACACGTATGGTCAGCATGACGTCTCCTCCGTCTTGATCCAGCAAGGGGGAAGGAGAGGTTGATGACGATCCAGCAGCACGATGGTGTGGTGGTGGATGCAGCAGAACTCCGGCAGGGCTTCGCCAAGCTGATGCGGGAGAAGGACGAGCTGTAGCAGGGGGGAGGCACCAAGACACAAGGGTGTGGCTGCCCTCCCCCCTGCCCTCCTTTATATAGGCCCCCAAGGGGGGGCGCCGGCCCTCGGATATTCAATCTCCCAAGGGGGCAGCGGCCAAGGGGGGTGGAGTGCCCCCCAAGGCAAGTGGTGCGCCCCCCCCCACCTAGGGTTTCCAACCCTAGGCGCAGGGGGGGATCCCAAGGGGGGGCGCACCAGCCCACTATGGGCTGGTTCCCCTCCCACTTCAGCCCACGGGGCCCTCCGGGATAGGTGGCCCCACCCGGTGGACCCCCGGGACCCTTCCTATATAGTTTCCCGATTACCCCAAAACTTTCCTGATGGCCGAAACAGCACTTCCTATATAGTTTTCTTTACCTCCGGACCATTTCGGAACTCCTCGTGACGTCCGGGATCTCATCCGGGACTCCGAACAACATTCGGTTTGCTGCATACTCATATTCATACAACCCTAGCGTCACCGAACCTTAAGTGTGTAGACCCTACGGGTTCGGGAGACATGTAGACATGACCGAGACGGCTCTCCGGTCAATAACCAACAGCGGGATCTGGATACCCATGTTGGCTCCCACATACTCCTCGATGATCTCATCGGATGAACCACGATGTCGAGGGTTCAAGCAACCCCGTATACTATTCCCTTTGTCAGACAGTATGTTACTTGCCCGAGACTCGATCATCGGTATCCCAATACCTCGTTCAGTCTCGTTACCGGCAAGTCACTTTACTCGTACCGTAATGCATGATCCCGTGACCATACACTTGGTCACTTTGATCTCATTATGATGATGCACTACCGAGTGGGCCCAGTGATACCTCTCCGTTATCCGGAGTGACAAATCCCAGTCTCAATCCGTGTCAACCCAACAGACACTTTCGGAGATACCTGTAATGCACCTTTATAGTCACCCAGTTACGTTGTGACGTTTGGTACACCCAAAGCACTCCTACGGTATCCGGGAGTTACACGATCTCATGGTCTAAGGAAGAGATACTTGACGTTGGAAAAGCTCTAGCAAAACGAACTACACGATCTTGTGCTATGCTTGGGATTGGGTCTTGTCCATCACATCATTCTCCTAATGATGTGATCCCGTTGTCAACGACATCCAATGTCCATAGTCAGGAAACCATGACTATCTGTTGACCAACGAGCTAGTCAACTAGAGGCTTACTAGGGACGTATTGTGGTCTATGTATTCACACATGTATTATGATTTCTGGATAATACAATTATAGCATGAATAAAAGACAATTATCATGAACAAGGAAATATAATAATAATCCTTTTATTATTGCCTCTAGGGCATATTTCCAACACGCATAAACTAGGGTTTAAGCTTCTGTCACTCTAGCAACCCATTATCTACTTATTACTTCCCAATAGCTTCCTCTAGGCCCAAATAATGGTGAAGTGTCATGTAGTCGACGTTCACATAACACCACTAGAGGAGAGACAACATACATCTCATCAAAATATCGAACGAATACCAAATTCACATGACTACTAATAGCAAGACTTCACCCATGTCCTCAGGAACAAACGTAACTACTCACAAAGCATATTCATGTTCATAATCAGAGGGATATTAATATGCATTAAGGATCTGAACATATGATCTTTACCAAATAACCAACTAGCATCAACTACAAGGAGTAATCAACACTACTAGCAACCCACACGTACCAATCTGAGGTTTTGGTACAAAGATTGGATACAAGAGATGAACTAGGGTTTGAGAGGAGATGGTGCTTATGAAGATGTTGATGGAGATTGACCCCCTTCCGATGAGAGGATCGTTGGTGATGACGATGCTGATGATTTCCCCCTCCCGGAGGGAAGTTTCCCCGGTAGAACAGCTCCGCTGGAGCCCTAGATTGGTTTCGCCAAGGTTCCGCCTCGTGGCGGCGGAGTTTCGTCCCGGTAAAAGACTTCATATAGCAGAAGATGGGCACCGGAGCGCTGTTAGGGGCCCATGAGGCAGGGGGCGCGCCATGTAAGGGCGGGCGTGCCCCCCACCCTCATGGATGGTGGGTGGCCCCCCTCAGGTATTTCTTCCGCTGAATTATTATAAATAATTCCAAAAATGAATTTCGTGGAGTTTCAGGACTTTTGGAGCTGTGCAGAATAGGTCTCCAATATTTGCTCCTTTTCCAGCCCAGAATCCCAGTTGCCAGCATTCTCCCTCTTTATGTAAACCTTGTAAAATAAGAGAGAATAGACATAAGTATTGTGACATAACGTGTAATAACAGCCCATAATGCAATAAATATCGATATGAAAGCATGATGCAAAATGGACGTATCATGAGACCGACGCCATAAATTCCAATAAATACCCAAACCTCCAGAAAATAACCTAGATCGGGAATGCCACCGCGGCAAGCCTCTGTATCCACCAAAAAACAATCGGGACCCTGTTCCGGCACCCTGCCGGAGGGGGGGGAACCATCACCGGTGGCCATCTTCATCATCCCGGCGCTCTCCATGACGAGGAGGGAGTAGTTCACCCTCGGGGCTGAGGGTATGTACCAGTAGCTATGTGTTTGATCTCTCTCTCTCTCTCGTGTTCTTGATTCAGCATGATCTTGATGCATCACGAGCTGTGTTATTATAATTGGATCTTATGATGTTTCTCCCCCTCTACTCTCTTGTAATGGATTGAGTTTTCCCTTTGATGTTATCTTATCGGATTGAGTCTTTAAGGATTTGAGAACACTTGATGTATGTCTTGCATGTGCTTATATGTGGTGACAATGGGATATTCACGTGATATACTTGATGTATGTTTTGGTGATCAACTTGCGGGCTCACCTTGTGAACTTATGCATAGGGGTTGGCACATGTTTTCGTCTTGACTCTCCGGTAGAAACTTTGGGGCACTCTTTGAAGTTCTTTGTGTTGGTTGAATAGATGAATCTGAGATTGTGTGATGCATATCATATAATCATACCCACGGATACTTGAGGTGACATTGGAGTATCTAGGTGACATTAGGGTTTAGGTTGATTTGTGGCTTAAGTTGTTATTCTAGTACGAACTCTATGATAGATCAAATGGAAAGAATAGCCTCGTGTTATTTTACTATGGACTCTTGAATAGATCGATCAGAAAGGATAACTTTGAGGTGGTTTCATACCAAACAATAATCTCTTCATTTGTTCTCCACTATTAGTGACTTTGGAGTGACTCTTTGTTTCATGTTGAGGGATTGTTATATGATCCAATTATGTTATTATTGTTGAGAGAACTTGCACTAGTGAAAGTATGAACCTTAAGCCTTGTTTCCTAGCATTGCAATACCGTTTACGCTCACTTTTACCACTTGCTACCTTGCTGTTTTTATATTTTCAGATTACAAAAACCTATATCTACCATCCATATTGCACTTGTATCACCATCTCTTCGCCGAACTAGTGCACCTATACAATTCACCATTGTATTGGGTGTGTTGGGGACACAAGAGACTCTTTGTTATTTGGTTGCATGGTTGCTTTAGAGAGACCATCTTCATCCTACGCCTCCCACGGATTGATAAACCTTAGGTCATCCACTTGAGGGAAATTTACTACTGTCCTACAAAACTCTGCGCTCGGAGGCCCAATAACGTCTACAAGGATAAGGTTGCATAGTAGACATCATGTACGTCCATTTGTTAGAGGCAAATAAGGCCCAGAGAGATGGATAGATAGAGAGAATGGAGCTAGGAGGTGGTGCGAGAGTTCCAGCTACTAGCTAGATAGGGGAGGAGTGTGCGGTTATGAGATCGATGAAAAGAGGGGCGTGAGTTTACACGTGTGTGGGATAGTATGAGACACACGAGGCAAGGACACATAAAGGAGGAGATTGAAGGTGCGTGTGTATGTTGTAGGCAGACATCGCTGGAGAGGTTTATCGATCGGTGTGTGTCGTAAAGGAGTTCTGGAGACTGTGGGAGAACGACTTAAAGAAAAAAAATGAATGTGCGCGTTGGATAGAATGCTGAGGGAGGGGGAGGGCGAGGAGGGCGTGTGCATGCACGAGAGAAAGTTAGTGGTAGCTACAAAGGTTAGAGAATTGTGTGGGTGTAAGAGACTAACAAAGATCATAATTTGATATGAAAGTGGATTCATATATTTGAATAGGAGATCATAGTGTTATAAACATATGCATGCATGAATATAGCGGTGATACACGTGTTGTGGTTTTGCACATGTTATACCATAATGTGATAATGCATGGCGTTTGCAACTCACAGCTAAATGTCAAACAATCTAAACCATACTATACATTGAACAATCTCACATTTTATTTGAATTTGTGATAATGTGTGGCGTTTGCAGCTTACAACTAAATATCTAACAATCTAAAAAATATTATATATCGAACATTCTCACTATTTATTTAAATTTGTGGTAATGTGTCATGTTTGCAACTCACATCTAAATACTTGTAGGCGTAGGGGGCGGGGCACCATACATTATGTGATAAACACATTATACATATTAGACATGGTTTCGATTATGAAGATCTAGCTAGAGCTTGAAATGTACTATGACTTGAAATCAACATAAAGTGGATTCAAAAAATCGAGTTCGAGTTTAGTACACATAGTTCATATGTAACTCGAGACTAATCATGTGGGGTGCTGTGAAGATAATACACAAATGATGGTTTAACTTGACAATAATGATGATTATAGATCTAATTAAAATAGAGAAACGAATTCAAATGGTTTGACTTCACAAAAATCATTATTGTAGATCTTATTCAAATAGAGAAACGAATTCAAATTTAGTTCATATTGAAGCGGTAGTATATACGTTTGGAATGCACTAAAACGTTCATCTAAGTAGTAGGTTGCATGCATTATACAGGTAGCGAAATATTTTAAATGAAAATAACATGAATTCAAAGTTTCCAGTGACATTTGTAGTGCAAACTGATTTGGTACAGTACACATTAGGCTTGTCTGGAAATTTCAACCCACGCCTTGTTAGCCCGAAATATTTAAGATATATCTTTGTCTCGTTGTGCTCCGACAACACCCTCCATCTCAACCCGCGCCTTGCTATTCCAAAATTGCCACGTGTGAAAACTCCCACCTCCTGTGAAATCCCGACACGCGAAATGCCCGTGATACCCCTGAACCGAAAGAACCGCCTCAAATCGATGGGGGTACTTTCGTAACTTACCCCACATTTCAGACAAGCGCGTCCCTAAGACATGGTTCCCCACTCCCATCCCATCTGCCCACCCATTCGTACACTGAGGCCGCGAAAACCCACGAAGCCCCACACCCTCCTCCATCCGCCAACTAGCTGGAGCCTCTTCCCCGACGACGTTGTCCACAACAACAGCTCGATGTCCATCATCCACCGTACTGGATGAGGATCCGTTGTCGATCTAGTCGTCCCGCCGATTCAGCCACCCCGTCCTCCACCTCCAAGGAGCTGCCCCGACATTCCCCTCGTCTTTCGCGCCACCTCCATTCCCACACCACCATCTTCACCTGCACCACCAGAAGATTATCATAATCACTGTTTTCTCGGATGAAGCTGCAGCCTAGTCAGCGCCACCAAAGGGGTTGTACACTAATCGCCACATTTTCTTCTTGATTCGATCTCATGGTGTTGTCGGCGCTCGGTCCCGAGCCGACACGGCGCGACTCCGTCCACGGTGGTGTCACCGGTCACTTCCTGCACGTGTCGCTCCCTCGACGGCGACGTCCACATCAGTAGGAGCTGCTGCTACTTTAGCTCTCGCTCGCACTGCTGCTCTGCTCTTGCTCTCGGTCCCCTGCCTGGTCTGCTCTTGCTATTGCTCTTGCTATTGCTCTTGCTCGTGCTCCTGCTCTTGCTCTTCCTCTTGCTTGCAATGTTGCTCCGATTTAGCAACACTTCATTCGACTGAATCGACTTTTGGGTTAGTCAATT
>NC_041391.1:483927286-483952223 GCF_002162155.2 Triticum dicoccoides
GGTGGTGGGGCGGTGGCGTGGGGATCGCCGAAGAAAAAGCTCAGCACGGGGGGCCTAGAGGGATGGTCGGGGCAGCGGCGGACCGGCGGTGGGGAGTGTTTTCGGGGCGGGCGGGGCGACGCACCGCCAGCCACAGGCGGTGGGGGGCGGCTGTTTTGGCGGTGGGGGCTGGCGGCTCAGGGGGGTGGAGATTGAAGATGACCTGCAGGCCCTTGATTTCGTATCCAACGGCTGCAAAATCAACTGACCAGAGATGAAAAAGTCAGTCGACTGACATGTAGCCTCACCTCTAGTGCGTTCAGTTTCAATAGTAAAATCCAGTTTCGACAGCAAAATTCAGTTTCAACAGTTAAGTTCAGTTTCGACAGTTAAGTTCAGAGATGAGCGGCTGATGTATTTTACATCTAGCACTTTGTGGTTATGTATTTTACGTCATCTATTGGAGATGCTATTAGAATTCCACTCAGGTTAACATTGCCTTTCTTGTCCTATTTCAGCCTCAGCGTCGTACAACTCACCGGAGCTGCTCCAACGATGAAACCCTCCATCACAGCGGAGAAGTACCTCGGGCTCGATCTCCAGATGCCTAAGATCTTCTTCCCCTCCTCCGACAGTGTGGCACCCCGGCTCATAGCGACCGGTTTACCTTGCATTGCCAGCCCAGAGACCTTGTCTTCTAGCAACACACAACAACATGGTACAGAAAACAACCGATTTATTCATGCTAGCGGAACATAGTTCATATTACAACAGTCAGCGAGGCCAAGCGGCACACACGGTGTGGCTGAACAATATGTACATTATTTAGTGAACATAAAGGGGCCTCGATCATGACAACTACTCGGCAGCGGAACAACGTTGTAGCGGGACTCCACAGCACAAGGACACCAACGTGGACACGGTCTAGACTCTGACAGCACTCCTTTCCAACGGGACTTTCCTGAAATCTGGCATGACACGCCAGGTCAGTACATTATGTGTACTTGCAGGCTCACAATAAGCATAAACATGATGACAGACAATATTATGATATTTATCCAATTAATCAACAATGCAACTATATATCCAACATGTTGTGACTATGCTCAACAGGTACTCATTCTCCCGACTTGCTTCCCAGATGTGACCATTAAACATGATATTACCAAAACATACCCGTGATCCTTACGGAGATCACAACCCGACCATCTCATGGCCCGTGATCCTTACGGCGATCACAAACCGACCAACTCGTGGCCCGTGATCCTTACGGCGATCAAAACCCGACAACTCCTGTCCAACTCAACACGATGACCTCACTGTCATCCTTAGTGCAATTTAGTGTGCATATTTATTAAGTGTTGACCCATGGTGTACCTTACTTTCGTGCGTGTCCATAACCATGGACTCGGCTATCAATAGATTCAAAACACTCTGCAGAGGTTAGTACACTGTACCCACACCATGGAACCCATGGCCTCGCACTCCCATTCGGGTGGACCAACAGCGTTCCGACGAAAACATTTCACTGTCATGACACTCTCCCAGCCCTTCCAACTCATACCCCACCGGGCTAGTCCTGGGTGGCCCCGTGTCTACCTCCAGAGAACTCGACCACCGTCGCGGCCACGATCCACTCTGGGATCCGGTACCAAAATTAACTTAACATCGGGCTCACAAGGTTATGCTTGCGTACCGGGCCAGTGTACAGCACGCCCATAACCTTCCCTAAATTGAGATACCGATGAGAGGCATGACAATGAAACGGATTAAGGCCGTCCCATACCGGCAAGCGTGGTTGCACTAGAAAAGACTCGTTTCAGTGGCACCACAAACTGATCAACAACATGTTCAAGTTGAATTATTAACCAGGTTCAACTTAATGTAAAACGAAAATAACCGGTGTCATACTTCCATACCATGCATCACTTAAGATATGCATCACATAACCGTGCAAAGACTGCACCAATCACGCTCCTACTGAGCCATCATAAACTCATGCTACTATTCTGGTTAAAACCTCTCTTTACTTATACAGAACCATTTCTAGCATTATCATCATTATACCTCATGCAAAAATAGTATTTAAATTACTCATCAAACTCTATGACCATATTATTTATTTATTACTAGCAACTAAGTTCTCCTTATCTTGCCAATATTTACTTCAAACATTCTGAAGCTCAAGTATTTTAGCATAACAAGCATATAATAGAATATATTTATTATATAACTAATTTAAATGCATCAATATTCATAAGTTCAAGTATGAAAATCATAAATATTGAAGTGGCACCATGAAAATGTTACTGTGGCTTGCCTTAGCACTGATGAGGTTCACAAAGCTCCTGGTGATTGAGGGAGTTCCGGACTAGGGGGTGTTCGGATAGCCGAACTATCATCATCGGCCGGACTCCAAGACTATGAAGATACAAGATTGAAGAGTTCCTCCCGTGTCCGGATGGGACTTTCCTTGGCGTGGAAGGCAAGCTTGGCGATATGGATATGTAGATTTCCTACCATTGTAACTGACTCTGTGTAACCCTAGCCCTCTCCGGTGTCTATATAAACCGGATGGCTTTAGTCCTTAGGACGAACAACAATCATACCATAGGCTAGCTTCTAGGGTTTAGTCTCCTTGATCTCGTGGTAGATCCACTCTTGTAACACACATCATCAATATTAATCAAGCAAGACGTAGGGCTTTACCTCCATCAAGAGGGGTTGAACCTGGGTAAAACATTGTGTCCCTTGTCTCCTGTTACCATCCGCCTAGACGCACAGTTCGGGACCCCCTACCCGAGATCCACCGGTTTTGACACCGACATTGGTGCTTTCATTGAGAGTTCCCCTGTGTCGTCACCGATAGGCTCGATGGCTTCTTCGACCATTATCAACGATGCAGTCCAGGGTGAGACCTTTCTCCCCGGACAGATCTTTGTATTCGGCGGGTTTGCACTGCGGGCCAATTCGCTTGGCCATCTGGAGCAGATCGAAAGCTACGCCCCTGGCCGTCAGGTCAGATTTGGAAGTTTGAACTTCACGGCTGACATCCGCGGGGACTTGATCCTCGATGGATTCGAGCCACAGCCGAGCGTGCCGCACTGTCACGACAGGCATGATTTAGCTCTGCAGCCGTACAGTGCCCTGGAGGCCGCACCCGAGCCCGCTCCGATCTTTAATTCGGAGCCGGCTGCGCATATCGAGGACGGATGGCTACACACTGCCTCGGGAGCTGCAACCTCTATGGTGATAGAGCCGAACACTGACATTGTCCCTCATAAGGCTCGTGACTCCGAGGCGCCGGACTCCTCGCCAGACTCCGAACCTCCCGCGCCCCCTTTGATCGAATCTGATTGGGCGCCGATCATGGAGTTCACAGCAGCGGACATCTTTCAACACTCACCTTTCGCAGACATCTTGAGTTTGCTAAAGTGTCTCTCGTTATCAGGAGAGCTCTGGCCGGACTGCGGTCAGGACGGTTGGGATGCGGACGACGAAGAAATTCAAAGCCCACCCACCACCCACTTGGTAGCCACTGTCGACGATCTAACCGACATGCTAGACTACGACTCTGAGGACATCGACGGTATGGACGACGATGCCGGAGACGACCAAGAACCAGCGCCAACCGGGCACTGGAAAGCCACCTCCTCATATGACATATACATGGTGGATATCCCAAAGGATGGGAATGGCGAAGGAACAAAGGAGGATGACCCCTCCAAGAAACAGCCCAAGCGCCGGCGTCAGCGGCGCCGCTCTAAATCTCGCCACAGCAAGAATGTAGATTCCGGCACCGGAGATAATAATACACCGGACAGTGCCAAAGATAACCCACTCCAGCAAGATGTAGCGCAGGAGGACGGAGACGCTAGCCCTCATGAGAGAGCGGCAGAAGAAGAGGTAGAGGATTATATGCCTCCCTCCGGAGACGAGGCAAGCCTCGACGACGATGAATTCGTCGTGCCTGAGGATCCCGTCGAACAAGAGCATTTTAAACACAGGCTTATGGCCACGGCGAACAGCCTCAAGAAAAAGCAGCAACAGCTTAGAGCTGATCAAGATCTGCTAGCCGACAGATGGACTGAAGTCCTCGTGGCCGAAGAGCATGAGCTCGAACGCCCCTCCAAAAGCTAACCTAAACGCAAGTTGCTCCCCCGATTAGAGGAGGAAGCGTATGAACCCGCATCACCAGGAGACAATACGGCTGACCGACCACCCCGTGGTCGCGACAGAGAGGCCTCTAGGCCCTTCACTAGACCCGTACCCCGGCATCGCTCGAAAAGCACAAGGCCACAGGGGAACGCTCTGGACTTGCGAGATATATTGGAGGATAAGGCAAGACAAGCAAGACCGATCTACGGATCACGTGGGCGCCCCATGGAACGTGACGACAACCGTCGCGCCGGACACAGTAAGTCCATCCGGGCCGAACAAAACAGACAAAGCTCTTTTGAGCTCCGTCGTGATATCGCCCAGTACAGAGGCGCCGCACACCCACTATGCTTCACAGATGAAGTAATGGATCATCAAATCCCCGAAGGGTTTAAACCTGTGAATATCAAATCTTACGATGGCACAAGAGACCTCGCGGTTTGGATCAAAGACTATCTTCTTCACATCCACATGGCCCGCGGTGACGATCTTCACGCCATCAAATATCTCCCCCTCAAGCTTAAAGGACCAGCCCAGCATTGGCTTAATAGCTTGCCAGAAGAGTCAATTGGGAGTTGGGAAGACCTGGAAGCCGCATTCCTCCATAACTTCCAAGGCACGTATGTGCGACCACCAAACACTGATGACCTAAGCCACATAATTCAGCAGCCAGATGAATCGGCCAGACAATTCTGGACACGGTTCTTAACCAAGAAAAACCAAATCATCGACTGTCCGGATGTGGAGGCCCTCGCGGCCTTCAAGCATAACATCCGCGACGAGTGGCTTGCCCGGCACCTCGGACAGGAAAAGCCGAAATCCATGGCAGCCCTCACATCACTCATGACCCGCTTCTGCATGGGTGAGGATAGCTGGCTAGCACGCAGCAACAACCTCAGCAAACAATCTGGCAGTCCGGATTTCAAGGACCAAAATGGCAGGTCGCGTCGTAACAAAAACAAGCGCCGCATCAACGGCGATAGTAGTGAGGATACGGCAGTCAATGCCGGATTCAAAGGCTCTAAACCCGCTCAGCGGAAAAAGCCATTCAAAAGAACTGCTCCGGGTCCGTCCAATTTGGACCGAATACTCGACCGCTTGTGCCAGATACACGGCACCCCCGAAAAGCCAGCTAACCACACCAACAGGGACTATTGGGTATTCAAGCAGGCAGGCAAGTTAATTGCTGAAAACAATGACAAGGGGCTGCATAGCAATGACGAAGAAGAGACCCGACCGCCGAACAATAGAGGACAGAAGGGTTTCCCCCCACAGGTGCGGACGGTGAACATGATATACGCAACGCACATACCCAAAAGGGAGCGGAAGCATGCACTCGGCGATGTATACGTGATGGAGCCAGTCGCCCCGAAGTTCAATCCATGGTCCTCCTGCCCGATCACTTTTGACCGAAGGGACCATCCCACCAGCATCCGCCATGGAGGATTCGCCGCATTAGTATTAGACCCAATCGTCGATGGATTTCACCTCACCAGAGTCCTGATGGACGGCGGCAGCAGCCTGAACCTGCTTTATCAGGATATAGTGCGCAAAATGGGCATAGACCCCTCAAGGATTAAACCCACCAAGACGACCTTTAAAGGCGTCATACCAGGTGTAGAAGCCAATTGTACAAGCTCAGTCACACTGGAAGTGGTCTTCGGATCCCCGGATAACTTCCGAAGCGAGGAGTTAATCTTCGACATAGTCCCGTTCCGCAGCGGCTATCATGCCTTGCTCGGACGTATCGTGTTTGCAAAGTTCAATGCGGTGCCGCACTAGGCATACCTCAAGCTCAAGATGCCAGGCCCTAGAGGAGTCATCACGGTCAACGGAAACACTGAACGTTCTCTCCGAACAGAGGAACATACAGCGGCTCTCGCGGCAGAAGTACAATGCAGCCTCTTAAGGCAATTCTCGCGGCCGATCGCTAAGCGGCCGGACAAAGCTAAGCGCGCCCGGAGTAACCTACAACAAGACCACCTGGCACGTTCCGAGCACGCGTAGCAGTGCGGCCCCAACCCCAGCCCCTGCAAAACGTCCAAATAGGTCCTTCGCGTACACCATTACGCTCTGAAGGTACCATGGGCATGGGGAGAGGGGCACGACCACAATAAGCCCAGACTGCGGCTCAACCAGACCAGGGGCTCTCAAGTATGTTGTTCTTTTTTTTACCTTTCATTTTTTACCCACAGGACTCCGTTCGTCAGAGGCCCTGTCCGGCAGCAGACCTGCCGAACTCACGATGCAACAGCTAGGGAAGGATAACGGCTACAACGAATATACAGGTGGTCTCCATTACGAGCATTTTTATACACCAATCCGCAGCCTACCCCTGGAGGGGGATACGTTTAACAGTCCCATCCCTTGCTTATCGCACTATTTGTATCATTCTGCATTCATAGCAGCACTTATTGAATAAAACAATGCAGCACCTTTTTGCTTATAATTGCATTTCCTTTTCATACATATGTTCATTTACGACATATTGCATCCGTACACTTTGGTACGGTTAACACACACTAGGGGCTTATGTTTCCCGCATCATGGTGTGAAAAGTCCGAACACTTTCACAAGTGCAGCACCCCGAACTTATAGCATTATATGCATCGGCTCCGAATCATGTCTTGGGTCAATAGTTGGGTTTGCCCGGCTCCCATGTTTTGGTACCTTACGTTCCGTTATATCGGCTAAGGTAGCACTGGGAGAACCACTGCGATTGCGCCCTAGTTGAGCTGGGCTAACGCCTCAGTGGAGAAAGCTAAAACTGACTGTCATGATGAGGCGAGAGCCGGTCGCTGTTCGAGAGGTTTTTGCGAGTCCTTAAAGACTTATGCCGCTTAGAGCGAGGAGCCGGATCTTGTCCGGCCCAGGCGTGGATAGCGCCCCAAATTCGGCCTTCCGAAGACTAGGGGCTTCGTCGAAATTTAAAATTATAGAATTCTATGGCTAAGTGAGAGTGTTCAAGCATTATAAGTCTGGTTGCCTTGTTCGTTGTGTTGAGCGCCTCCCTAGATGGACCCAAATATGGGAACAAGAGCGCTCAAATTTATCACGAACACCCCAGCACTCGTGGCGTGGGGGCTGAAGCCGACAACTTGCCATCTCTCAGATTTGATAAACAGCCGCACAGAAGGTAATATTTTAAATTAAAAAGCGTTGCTTAGCGCAAATGAACTAAGTTTTCAGTGCACAGGATAACAAAATGCGAGTCTACTCAAATATTACATATTTGGAGCACTCACCTGCAATAGTGTGGGCGCCCTTCAACACACTCTTATAATACATCTCGGGCGTGCGATGCTCCTTGCCCTCTGGTGGTGGGTCTGTCACAAGCTTCTGAGCATCCATCTTGCCCCAGTGCACCTTTGCGCGGGCAAGGGCCCGATGGGCACCCTCAATACAGGCGGAGTGCTTGATGACTTCAACCCACGGGCACGCATCCACCAGCCGCCGCACCAGGCCGAAGTAGCTCCCAGGCATGGCCTCCTTAGGCCACAGCCGAACTATGAGGCCCTTCATGGCCTGTTTGGCCGCCTTGTGGAGCTCGACCAGCTGCTTCAGCTGGTCGTTAAGGGGCACCGGATGTACGGCCTCAGCATACCGAGACCATAAGACCTTCTCCGTTGAACTCCCCTCCTCGGCCCGGTAGAATGCGGCAGCATCGGACACGCTGCGAGGAAGATCTGCGAACGCTCCTGGAGAGCTCCGAATTCGGGTAAGCGACAGGTAATTAACACTCACATGCTTACTTTGCATGAAAAATGCCTTACCCGCTGCTATTTTCTTTACCGCCTCGATCTCCTGGAGGGCCTTGTAGGCTTCGGCCTTAGCGGCTTTGGCACTCTCAAGAGCCATTGCAAGCTCAGGCTCTCGAGTCTTCGAGTCACGCTCCAGGCTCTCATGTTTCTGCACGAGATCCTGGAGCTCTTGCTGTACCTCCGCCACCCGCGCCTCCTGCTTCTCTCGGTCGGTGCGCTCCGCAGCCGCATTCCGTTCGGCCGCGGCCACCGCCTCTTTTAGGGTCACCACCTCGTTAGTGGCCCCTGCAATACCCACGTTATCCTTGTCATTCTTTTTGCAACCAAAATCCTTTTCTGTAAGGTGCAATTTTAATAAGGTGTTACTCACCTTCCTTGTCCTCGAGCTGCTTCTTGGCACGCCCGAGCTCGTTCTCGGACCGCTCGAGGTTTTCCTTCAAAGTATTGACCTCCGCAGTCAGTGCGGCAGAGGTCAGCAGCGCAGCCTGCAATCCCATATTGTCATATTTTTTATGACTCCTGCGTATATCTTTTTTAAGATCCTCAGTCCGGCTTTTCTTTCTGAACACCGAACCGAGCATCAGGGGCTACTGTCTATGCGGTACCATTTTATACATATTGAAATTCTTACCTCAAAGCCTGTTAGAAGGCTGCTGTAGGCTTCGGTCAGCCCGCTCTTGGCGAGCTGCACCTTCCGAATCACCACACTCATAACAGTGCGGTGTTCTTCTTCGATGGAGGCGCCGTTGAGCGCCTCCAGCAAGTTATCCGGCACCTCCGGTTGGACGGAGGCAGACGGCCTCACGGTCTTGCCCTTCTTGCAAAGGGGTCGCCCGCCAGACTCTGGAGCCCCTGTGGGTTCCGGGGCCGAGTCCGGTGCAAAGTCTGGGAGGTTGTCCTACGACACCTACGTGGCCCTCTCCTCCTGGTGGGTCCCTTCCGGGGATCCCACCTCCGCATCGTCCGCATTACAGGGGGTGGAGGCCGTCGGAAGAGAATCCATATCCGACGCACCTAAGGACCCGCTCGACGAGGCGGGAAGATCATCCTTAGGCGGACTACAGGGTTGTATGCGGCATTAGAAAGACATTATGTGGCGAAAAGTAAAAACCTTGAAGTTATTCGGGAGTCCAGATACTTACAATCTCGCTAGGGGCTTGGCCCTTGGAGGCCAGTCCTCGTCGTCGCGACTATCATTGGTGGAGCAGTCCGGGGGAAGAGTTTTTCCCTTCTTGGACCCTTCGGCCTCCCTTGTTGGGGAGGCCTTCCTTTTCTTCCCTTCCCCCGCTGGGGGAGAGGCTTTCTTCTTCTCCTCCTCGCCTTGGTGGGAGGAGTCGGCCTCGCATTCATCATCCGATAGTACGTGAAAACGGGAACTCTTCCGAGTCCCCGTGGCCTTCTTCTTGGCCTTCTTCTCCGGCACCATGTGGGGTGCCGGAGCCAGCAGCCCCGTTAGGCGGGCGTCCGCTGGTCCTCTGGCAAGGGGGCTGGACAGATAGTCCGTTTGGCCTTCGCCACCCATTCCTATCAAAGGTAAAGGGAGTTTAGATCCTGCATAGAGTCAAACTATGGAAAACAAGTGGTGAAATCACTTACCTCGTCAGCTGGACGCTGCGAGCGGAATCCGCGATCTTCCGTAGCGGATGGGGGAGCTTCGGCGCCCTTGAACAACACCTTCCAGACATCTTCGTACATACTGTCGAAGAGCCCGCTCAGGGTCTAGTGCTGCGCTGGATCAAACTCCCACATATTGTAGCCCCGTCGTTGGCACGGGAGAATCCGGCGGATGAGCATGACCTGGACTACGTTGACAAGCTTGAGCTTCTTGTCCACCAGCTTCTAGATACAGGCTTGGAGTCCGGTCAGCTCCTCCGAATCGCCCCAGATCCGTCCGCTCTCTTTCCAGGAGGTGAGCCTTGTAGGGATGCCGGATCTGAATTTGGGGGCCAGTGCCTAATCAGGGTCACGTGGCTCACTGATGTAGAACCACCCCGATTGCCACCCCTTGATGGTTTCCACGAAGGTGCCCTCCAGCCACGTAACGTGGGACATCCTGCCCACCATGGCGCCTCCGCACTCCGCTTGGATGCCCTTCACAACCTTCGGCTTGACACTGAAGGTCTTGAGCCTCAAGCCGAAGTGGGGCTGGATGCAGAGGAAGGCCTCGCACACGACGATAAACGCCGAGATGTTGAGGATGAAATTTGGGGCCAGATCATGGAAATCTAGGCCGTAGTAAAACATGAGCCCCCGGACAAAGGGATGAAGTGGGAAGCCCAGTCCACGGAGGAAATGGGGAAGAAATACTACCCTCTCATGGGGCCTGGGGGTGGGGATGAGCTCTCCCTCGTCGGGGAGCTGGTGCGCGATGTCGCTGGACAAATATCCGGCGTCCCGCGGCTTCTGGATCTGCCCCTCCGTGACGGAGGAGGACATCCACTTGCCTCTCGCTCCGGACATAGTTGGAGAAGGTTGAGGTGAGAAGTGCGGACTTGGGCGCTAGAGCTCGAGTTCACGGAGATGGATAAGCCAAGGAGGAAGAAGGCGCAGGTAAAAGGGTTGGATCTTTATCCCCTTATATGGGCGGACAAAAACATGTGTCCCCACCGGCCTAGTAAAACTCGCTTATCTCCCAAGCGTCACAATCAATGGCTTGGTTGGGTTACCCACGTCCGTATTGATGGGAATTCCGGAATAAGGGGAACACGATCTCTGCTTCGACAAGACATGCCAAGGAAACCGCCTCGCTAAATGCGCGGAGGTAGAACAATAAAAACAATTTGAGTAAAGGCTTGGTAATGGTGTGACGTCAGGCCACAAAATACGTCAGCAGATTGAACTTGTGTAATATTATTCTCTCTACGGTGGTATGTGGAATTTATTTTGCAGAGCCGGACACTATCCTGGTGTTCAATATCTTCTATAAATTATTCAGAGGAAGAACCCGCCTTGCAATGCCGAAGACAACATGCACGCCGGACTCGTCGTCATTGAAGCCTAGTTCAGGGGCTACTGAGGGAGTTCCGGACTAGGGGGTGTCCGAATAGCCAAACCATCATCATCGGCCAGACTCCAAGACTATGAAGATACAAGATTGAAGACTTCGTCCCGTGTCCGGATGGGACTTTCCTTGGCGTGGAAGGCCAGCTTGGCGATATGGATATATAGATTTCCTACCATTGTAACCGACTCTGTGTAACCTTAGCCCTCTCCGGTGTCTATATAAACCGGATGGCTTTAGTCCTTAGGACGAACAACAAGCATACAATAGGCTAGCTTCTAGGGTTTAGCCTCCTTGATCTCGTGGTAGATCCACTCTTGTAACACACATCATCAATATTAATCAAGCAGGACGTAGGGTTTTACCTCCATCAAGAGGGCCCAAACCTGGGTAAAACATCGTGTCCCTTGTCTCCTGTTACCATCCGCCTAGACGCATAGTTCGGGACCCCCTACCCGAGATCCGCCGGTTTTGACACCGACAGTGATCCTCAAGACAAGCTGGTTCTTCTGAAAATATTCAAAAAACACAAAAGAAAAATATCAAGAAACCATCTAAAAATTGCCAGAAAATCTAGATAGCAAGGGAAAATCCCATCTTTTCGGTGTTGTTAGATATTTGGACAAAGAACACCATGCAAAAAGAATCACTGCATTTGGACTTGTAGAATTAAAGTTATGGCCACTTGAAGTCTTCTGGAATTTAAATGAATTTGAAAATAAAAACAGAGGGGGGTGACTTCGAAGGTGTAATCTCCCGGGGCACCACCACTCATACCGCTTCGCGCGTGTAGTGAGTGGCTGACTAGCAGACCCCGCTAGTCAGGCAGGAGGGAGGGGAGAGGGAAACAGAGGGGAACGGTGATTCGCTGGAGCTCACGCCGGCGATGAGTCCTGTTGGAGGCAAATGAGAGGGAGGGATTAATGGAGAAGGCTATTGTGCACCTGCCCGTACCCGTAGCATGGCTAACGGTGGCCAGACGGTGTCAGATTTGTCCTCTCCAGCGGCGACAGAGGGCGGAGGTTGCTGGAGTTAAAGAACACGACGGCTTGGGGCGGCTCCAGGGGCTCTAGCTAGGCGCGTTGGCTTCACAGAGGAGAGGCGGAGGCCCTGGCGGGGTCACCTTGGCTTGGGAGGGGCCGGAGCTGTGGGAACAATCCATAGGAAATCGCCGATGAGCTCGGCTCGGGGACGGCAGCCCGCGGCCTGCCCGGCCGGGCTGCGGCTTCTAGTGGCTCTAGGAGGGAGTGGGAGTGAGTTGCGATGCTCCAGGAGGCTGCGAAGGGGGGTTTTATAGGCGGGGCGGCGAGGAGGGCTCGGGCTCCGCCAGAGGACACCTGTCCCCGGCGCCCGGCGAAGAAAGGTAACAGAGGGCGATGGAGAAGGCGACGGAGGTCACACAGCAACTGTACGCGGGCGCGGACGAGCACAGGAACGAGGCGGAAAGAGACAAACACAGTGCACATGCACTGTGCCGTTGGCCGGACCATGCCCGTGCTCGCTGCGGCGAGCTCCGGCACCGGCGAGCGGCAGGGTGGAGTTATGGGGGTGGAGACGAGGATGGTGGTGAGGGGGGACATGCTCTGGCCGGCCGAGCAGCGAGCACGCGCTCCACAAAGGTGTTGGCAACGCGCAGAGCACGCGTTTGTCATGCCAGCACGCTCGGACGGACGCAGTCACCACGTGGACCATGACATCAGGCCACCTACGCACTAACAAGGAATATTTGGGATATTTCTCAGGATTTTTGGGCCAACAGAAATGAGGGTTGCTTTGGAGGTCAAGGAGTTTAGCTAGGGTTTTGGAGGCAAAATGAATATTTTTCATTTAAGAAAAATATTCAAAGAAATATTGTTGGGTTGGCCAGGGGTGAAATGATGGATTTGAGGAGGAGAGGGAACACTTGGGTGAAAATCAAGGAATACCCAAGTGGTCAAGTCCAAATGGAATGATTCAAAACTCCAACTCCAAAATCAACTCAGCTGAAAATCAAGCTAGGAAAAGAGGGCAAAAACCAGGCTGTGACAAACCTCCCCCACTTAGAATAAATCTCGTCCTCGAGATTCGGTTGCTTGGGAAAACCATTCTGGATAACATGCCCTTAGAAATTCTTCTGATTCCCAGGTTGATTCTGACTCGGTATGATGCCTCCATTGAACCTTGTAAAACTTTCGTGACTTACTGCGAGTGACCCTTTCCATCTGATCCAAAATTTGCACTGGCCTCTCTTCATAGGTCAAGTCCTTTGCCAGCTCTATCTCTGCCAAATCGGTCTTTTTCTCGGGTGGTGAGATGCACCATCGTAGTTGTGAAACGTGGAACATGTTGTGCACGTCTGACAGTTCCGGAGGCATCTCCAACTGATATGCCACAACACCTACTCGTGTCAGGACGGGAAATGGACCAATAAACATGGGTGCCAATTTTCCACGGGTTTGGAACCTTTTTATTCCCTTCATGGGTGTGACTCGAAGGTAGACATGTTCTCCGGGTTCAAAACTGATCTGCCGGTGCTTTGCATCGTAATAACTTTTCTGTCGTGATTTGGCCAGTTGTAATCTATCTTGGATCTCCTTGACTTGCTTTTCGGCTTCTAGCATGAGATTTGTTCCGAAAATACGGCTATCTCCGGTTTGAGACCAATTTAAATGAGTGCGGCACTTACGGCCATACAAAGCTTCATATTGTGACATCTTTAAACTGGTCTGGAACCCATTGTTGTACGAGAACTCGGCGTACGGCAAGCAATCTTCCCATTGTGGTCCTTGGGCTAAAACACAGGCTCGGAGCACATCTTCGAGGATCTGATTTACTCTTTCTATTTGCCCATCCGCCTGAGGATGATAAGCGGTGCTGTATTTTAATTCTGTTCCAAGGGCTTGATGGAGATGGTTCCAGAAAGCATAGGTGAAAGGTGAACCTCGGTCAGTAGTGATGGTCCGGGGAACTCCATGTAAACTGACAATCCTGGATACATATAGTCGGGCAAGCTAATCTGCTTAGTATGAGGTTTTGACTGGGAGGAAGTGGGCCACCTTGGTTAATGTGTCCACTATGAGCCAGATCGCATTATTGCCTCGTCGGGTCCGGGGTAATCCTGTGATGAAATCCATACAAACATCATCCCATTTTCCATTGTGACATGGGTAGTGGTTGGAGAAGTCCAGCTGGTTTCTGATGTTTTGCCTTAACTTTGTTGTATATGTCGCAACAGGCCACGAAATAAGCAATGTCTTTCTTCATTCCATCCCACCAGAATATTTGTCGAATGTCTTCATACATTTTTGTGCCTCCAGGGTGGATTGAATACGAGGATTCGTGGGCTTCTGACAAAATTTTCTGCTTTAGGTCAGCTTGATTAGGCACACAAATCCTTCCCCTGAATTGGTGGGTAGCACACTGATCCTTTGAGAAATCGGATGACTTGATGCATTTCTGCAGATCGGCATCGACTGGCTGGGCCTTGCGGATTTCTTCCTCAAGAGTAGGGGTAACCGTCAAAATATTGGCAAGGCCAGCCTCAACTATGACCAGGTTGAGCTAAGCAATTTCTTCTTTAAGTTCGGAAGGCAGAGATTCCAGCATGACGTTTAAACTAACGGGGTTTCAACTGAGTGCATCGGCAACCACGTTGGCCTTACCCGGATGATAATTTATTCCAAGATCATAATCCTTGACCAACTCCAGCCATCTTCGCTGACAGAGATTTAACTCCGGCTGAGTAAATATGTATTTGAGACTTTTGTGGTCGGTAAAAATTTAGCACCTTTTTCCAATGAGGTAGTGTCTCCAAATTTTTAAAGCATGTACTACCGTGGCCAATTGCAAATCATTAGTGGGGTAATTTCCTTCATGGGGTCATAGCTTCCGTGAGGCGTAAGCTACTAACTTGCCATCTTGCATAAGCACGCACCCAAGTCCTTGCCGGGAAGCGTCGCAATATACGTCAAATCTGCGGTAAATATCTGGAAGTGTTAATACTGGCGCAGTTGTTAAGCGCTTCTTTAACTCGGTGAAACTTTTCTCACAGTCTGACGTCCATTCAAACTTCTTATCCTTTTTAAGCAACTCCGTCATGGGCTTAGCAATCTTCGAGAACCCTTCAATGAGACGATGGCAGTATCCGGCTAATGCAAGAAAACTCTGGATGTGAGACACGGTGGCGGGTGGCAACCAGTCGAGCACGTCTTTTACTTTGCTTGGGTCCACGGCTATTCCTTCAGCGGATAGCACATGCCCGAGGAATCCAACTTGCTTGAGCCAAAACTCGCATTTACTGAAGTTGGCGTACAACTGGTGCTCACGGAGTCGTTGTAACACTATGCGGAGGTGTCCTTTATGCTTTTCTTCACTTCTTGAGTAAATAAGTATATCATCGATGAAGACGACCACGAACTTATCAAGGAAATCCATGAATACTTTGTTCATCATGTGCATGAAGAATGCGGGGGCGTTGGTGAGGCCGAAGGACATGACGGTATATTCATAAAGACCGTAGCGAGTGGTGAACGCGGTCTTGGGAATATCCTCCTTTTTAATTTTGAGCTGGTAATATCCTGTTCGCAAATCAATCTTTGAGAATATCTTGGCCCCACTGAGTTGATCAAACAAATCATCAATTCTAGGCAGAGGGTATTTGTTTTTGATCGTGACATCATTTAACTGTCGGTAGTCCACACACATACGAAGGCTGCCATCTTTCTTGTCCACAAAATAGCGGGTTATCCCCATGGCGAGGAACTGGGGCGGATATATCCTTTTTGGAGCATTTCATCGAGCTATTTCTTTAGCTCTACCAATTCGGATGACGACATTCGATAATATTTCTTGTGTATTGGTGTGGTTCCGAGCACAAGTTCTATTGCAAACTCAAGCTCTCAGTTTGGTGGCATGCCTGGCAGTTCTTCTGGGAATACATCGTCCATTTCTGCGATTGCTGTAAAAACCATTTCCTTGGAGGGTATGCTTCTACGAGCAATAAACTTGGTAACTTGTCCATCTTGTCTGGTCAAGTTGACTTCTCGGGTCGCACAATTTATGCGTACTTGGTACTGAGTTAGCCAATTCATACCCAAGATAACATCCAATTTATCAGACTCAATAATTATCAAAGACGTCGGGAAACGGATTTCGTTGATACTGACTTCCAGATTGCGGCAGACAAGATTGCTTTGAATAATAGATCCCGGGGTTTGTACTAGCATATTCTTGCCCAAAAGTGAACAAGGAAATTTGTTTTGGGCAACAAAACTCCGAGAAATAAAAGTGTGGGAAGCCCCAGAGTCAAATAAAATTACTTCAGGTATGTTATTAACAGGGAACATACAATGACAACTTCGGGATTTTCTTGGGCTTCGTCGGCTGAAATATGATGAACGTATCCCATGACGTCGTGCTGACTTGGACCGGCTTCCAAATAATGGATTTGAGGCTTGAATGTAGCATTGGTCCGGTTGTTCTTGGGACACTATTTGGCATAATTTCTGGTTTGTCCGCAACTATAACAGGAATTGTTGCGCAGGCGATTCTCCATAACTGGGTTGATCACGTCATTCTTCACTAGGGTGGTGGTCTTATTAACATTTTGTTGCCAACTAGGCTGGTACGCCATCGGAGTTGGCTGCCAGGTACGAACCTTCTGCACTGGTTGCATTTCCTTCTTGGGCTCAAACTTGTGATTGTGATCATTATGGGCAGACTTGATATCTGACACGAGCTTGTGTTCCTGTTCAGCAATGAAAGCCTTGTTCACCAGGGTTTGGAAATCTGGAAAATCGAACACACTGAGAGCACAGCGAAGTTGCGGGTTTAATCCCCCAAGAAATCGGTCCATCTTCCTTTCTTAAGTGGCCACGTCATACTGAGAGTAACGTGACAGGTGATTGAATTTTTGTAAATATTCTCCCACTGACAGACTTCCTTGGAGGAGCGCGAGAAATTCATGCTGCTTAGTCTTCATAATTCCCACAGGGATGTGATATTTCTGGAATTGCTCCTTGAATCTTGACCAGGTAATTGCTTCATTCTCAGTCCCTATGGCTTTCTCACTTACCCACCATATGGCGGCAGCACCTTCCAGATAATGTGTTGCAAATGGAACCTTATCCTCTTCATCAGTTCGAGCAACCTCAAGTTTTTTTTCCATAGTTCTTAACCAATCATCTGCATCCAAGTGATCAACGGCCTGACTGAAACTGGGAGGCTTAGTCCTTTGAAAATCACATAGCTTGGAGTGAGAGGCAGGCTGATTTCCATTCTGTCCAACCATTGCTTCAATACTTCTGAATATTACCATTAGATCATTGTTTAGTCGTTCCTCGAACATACGCATAATTTGCTCGGTGGAGGGCGGATTTGGTGGTGGAGGCGGTGGTGGAACGTACGGCTCGGGTGATTGTCCTGCCTGTCGTGCGGAACACCGAACAGGAGAGCCCTCGCAAACGTTGCTACTGCAGCCTCCCCGCATCATCCTAATATGATTTTTCCCAAGTCAACGCAACCGAGATGAGAAGCATTCAACAAAAACTGGGGAGAAGCCAGTAACAAAAACCAAGCGAAACCGAAAGGACGAAGAAAATACGGCGAATAAAATAAAGTCCAACATAATTATACATAGACTCATACATGAAAGATAACAACATGCCAGGTCCAACTACCCTCATACATGAAGCGAAACATCATTACTCGTACGACTACACCCATACTCCATCCCGATGACTGAGAATACTCGAAAGCTCTACTGCTCGGCTGGCGTTGTGGGGTCCTCTCCTGAAGCGGACTCGGATCTAGAACTGACGGGGTTAATAGAGACCTCCGGATTAAAAGTGACACGACGACGCTGCCTCGAGGGCTCTCCCTCTTGGGCAGGTGGAGGGTGGATCATCGGGGCTGCAGGAGTGGCGAGGAGTGAAACCCACTCGGCAGGAGAACTAAGTGGACTCGCAGTCGCGATGCCCGAGCTACTCGGGGGAGTAACCAGAGAAATAGGGGATCTAGAACTGGCAGGAATGTAGGGAATAAATCCCACAGATGGAGAAGTAGTGGCTGAGCAAGCAGAGACTAAAGTAGAGGATAAAGCAGTACGAGCATGACTCAGCTCATGGGCCAGCTCATAGATCAAAAGATAGCTAGCAGTGATGTAGCGAGAAAGGTGGCTAGCTACACTATCAGACTCCGGATCAATGACAGGGAAACGGAACGACCATTATAATGGAGAGAAGGGTAGTAATGGAAAACTGGGTGATTCTGCATCCGGACCTCGTTGTAGCGGATCTCAACAAGCACCTCGAATGGAGCAAACTGGACAGCCTGAGAAGCGGAAGAAGCATAGCCGCTACGAGAGGTACGAGTGTAAGAACCAGAATCGGAACTGGTGCGCAGAGTAACCACGGCGTGATACTCATACACTGAGTCAGCTAGGCGCTCCCGGTACACACGATAGACTGGATCGTCTCCGTGAGGGTACATCCAACGCCACATGTTATGAAGGAGATGCGGCGACGTGTACGGCATCAGCTGCAACTGGCACGGATATAGCACCGGAGCCATCTACACTCACAACCATTAGCAGGTTAGCATAGAAAAATATAACCAGTGCAAGCAATGCAACAACCAGCTACAGTTATTACCAACACTCAGCTACAACTTGTATCTAGCGTCTAGTTAACTCGGCTTAGTCTAGCGTGGCCTACAGTCAGCGCAGCTCTGATACCACGCGTTGTGGCACCCCGGCTCAGAGCGACCGATTTACCTTGCATTGCCAGCCCAGAGACCTTGTCTTCTGGCAACACACAACAACATGGTACAGAAAACAACCGCTTTATTCATGCTAGCAGAACATAGTTCATATTACAACAGTTAGCGAGGCCAAGCGGCACACACGGTGCGGCTAAATAATATGTACATTATTTCATGAACATAAAGGGGTCTCGATCATGACAACTACTCGACAGCGCAACAATGTCATAGCGGGACTCCATAGCACAAGGACACCGACGTGGAAACGGTCTAGACTCGGACAGCACTCCTTTCCAACGGGACTTTCCTGAAATCTGGCATGACACGCCAGGTCAGTACATTGAGTGTACTTGCAAGCTCACAATAAGCATAAACATGATGACAAACAATATTATGATATTTATCCAATTAATCAACAATGCAACTATATATCCAAAATGTTGTGACTATGCTCAACAGGTACTCATTCTACCGACTTGCTTCCCAGATGTGACCATTAAACATGATATTACCAAAACATACCCGTGATCCTTACGGCAATCACAACCCGACCATCTCATGGCCCGTGATCCTTACGGCGATCACAACCCGACCAACTCGTGGCACGTGATCCTTACAGCGATCACAACCCGACAACTCCTGTCCAACTCAACACGATGACCTCACTGCCATCCTTAGTGCAATTTAGTGTGCATATTTATTAAGTGTTGACCCATGGTGTACCTTACTTTCGAGCGTGTCCGTAACTGTGGACTCGGCTATCAATAGATTAAAAACACTCTGCAGAGGTTAGTATACTGTACCCACACTACGGAACCCATGGCCTCGCACTCCCATTCGGGTGGACCAACAATGTTCCGACGAAACCATTTCACTGTCTGACACTCTCCCGGCCCTTCCGACTCAGACCCCACCGGGCTAGTCCTGGGTGGCCCCGTGTCTACCTCAAGACACCTCGACCACCGTCGTGGCCACGATCCACTCTGGGATCCGGTACCAAAATTAACTTAACATCGGGCTCACAAGGTTATGCTTGCCTATCGGGCCAGGGTACAGCATGCCCATAACCTTCCCTTAATTGAGGTACCGACCAGAGGCACGGCAATGAAATGCATTAGGGCCGTCCCATATCGGCAAGCGTGGTTGCACTAGAAAAGAGTCGTTTCAGCGGCACCACGGCCTGGTCAACAACATGTTCAAGTTGAATTATTAATCAGGTTCAACTTAATGTAAAAAGAAAATAACCGGTTTCATACTTCCATACCATGCATCACTTAACATATGCATCACATAACCGTGCAAAGACTGCACCAATCACGCTCCTACGGAGCCATCATAAACTCATGCTACTATTCTGGTTAAAACCTCTCTTTACTTATACCAGAACCATTTCTAGCATTATCATCATTATACCTCATGCAAAAATAGTATTTAAATTACTCATCAAACTCTATGACCATATTATTTATTTATTACTAGCAACTAAGTTCTCCTTATCTTGCCAACAATATTTACTTCAAACATTCTAAAGTTTAAGTATTTTAACATAACAAGCATATAACAGAACATATTTATTATATAAGTAATTTAAATGCATCAATATGCATAAGTTCCAGTATGAAAATCATAAATATTGAAGTGGCACCATGAAAATGTTACTGTGGCTTGCCTTAGCACTGATGAGGTTCACAAAGCTCCTGGTGATCCTCAAGACAAGCTGGTTCTTCTGAAAATATTCAAAAACCACAACAGAAAAATATCAAGCAACCTTCTGAAAATTGCCAGAAAATCTAGACAGCAAGGAAAAATCCCATCTTTTTGGTGCTGTTAGATTTTTGGACACAGAACATGATGCAAAAAGAATCACTTCATTTGGACTTGTAGAATAAAAGTTATGGCCATTTGAAGTCTTCTGGAAATTAAATGAATTTGAAAATAAAAACAGAGGGGGGGTGACGTCGAAGGCGTAATCTCCCGGGGCGCCACCACTCATACCGCTTCGCGCGCGTAGTGAGTGGCTGACTAGCAGGCCCCACTAGTCAGGCCGGAGGGAGGGGAGAGGGAAACAGAGGGGAAAGACGATTCGCCAGAGCTCACGCCGGTGATGAGACTTCTTGGAGGCAAACGAGAGGGAGGGATCGATGGAGAAGACTATTGCGCACCTGCCCGTACCGGTAGCATGGCTAACGGTGGCCAGACGGCGTCGGATTTGTCCTCTCCAGCGGCGACAAAGGGTGGAGGTTGCCGGAGTTGAAGAAGATGGCGGCTTGGGGCGGCTCCAGGGGATCTAGATAGGCACGTTGGGTTCACAGAGGAGAAGCGGAGGCCCTGGCGGGGTCGCCTTGGCTTGGGAGGGGCCGTTGCTACAGAAACGATCCAGAGGAGATCACCAGCGAGCTCGGCTCGGGGATGGCAGCCCGCGGCCTGCCCGGCCGGGCTGCGGCTTCTAGTGGCTCTAGGATGGAGTGGGAGTGAGTTGTGATGCTCCAGGAGGCTACGGAGGAGGGTTTTATAGGCGGGGCGGCGAGGAGGGCTTGGGCTCTACCGGAGGACACCTGTCCTCGGCGCCCGGCGACGAAAGGTGCTAGAGGGCGATGGGGAAGGCGACGGAGGTCACGCAGCAACTGTACGCGGGTACGGACGAGCACATGAACAAGGGGGAAAGAGACGCACACAATGCACACGCACAGTGCCGTTGGTCGGACCATGCCCGTGCTTGCTGCGGCGAGCTCCAGCATCGGCGAGCGGCAGGGTGGAGTTATGGGGGTGGAGACGAGGATGGTGGCGAGGTGGGACACGCTCTGGCCGGCCGAGCAGTGAGCACGCGCTCCACAGAGGCGTTGGCGACGCGCAGAGCGCGCGTTTGGCATGCCACCACGCTCGGACGGACGCGGTCACCGCGTGGACCGTGACATCAGGCCACCTACGCACAAACAAGGATGTCTGGCGTGTAGTCCTTAGTAAACTGAGGTGTTACCATGGCTCGGTTTGGTTCCAGGTGCAGTAGAAGTAAAATGGTGATGAGGGTAAGTTACTGGACAGAAACTTTGGGGAGTTACTGTGGTCAAACCACTGGGATTCAAGGGCTGAGCTTTGGGGTTTTACTGACTCTTACTAAGGTAAATAAGCTGAGGGAAAACCAGCTACATTGGAGCTAGTGGTGAAATATTTTTGCTCAGAAATGTGCCCTAGGGTCCAAAGAATATTTGGGATTTTTCTCAGGATTTTTGGGGCAACAGAAATGAGGGTTGCTTTGGAGGTCAAGGAGTTTAGCTAGGGTTTTGGAGGCAAAATGAATACTTTTCATTTAAGAAAAATATTCCAAGCAATATTGTTGGGTTGGCCAGGGGTGAAATGATGGATTTGAGGAGGAGAGGGAACACTTGGGTGAAAATCAAGGAATACCCAAGTGGTCAAGTCCAAATGGAATGATTCAAAACTCCAACTCCAAAATCAACTCAGGTGAAAATCAAGCTAGGAAAAGAGGGCAAAAACCAGGCTGTGACAAACAGCCAACTCAGCTGGAGCATCCTCACCGGCCAACCCAATCATGCTGAGATCGACATGGCTTCGCCAAAGAGGTTGTACACTTGTTGCATCTCTTTTTTACTCTACATGTTATATATATATTGTCCACTGAGCACACGTAGTTACGTGAAATATGGTTAGTTTATCCTACTATATGACAAGCAATGAGGTACCAGGCAACTTAGCTATCCGTGATGGACTCTCTTGAACACCATCATTATTTATCTCTGCGCGTTTGAGCTGTGCGTTTGTCGATGGGCCTGGGAGTTGAGCTAGTAGGGCAGTGGCCTGGGTCCAAAGTAATAGAAGTAGCACAAACACATTTTTAGTGTAGTATTATCCTTGCACAAGCCTGCCTACTAGAATCACCAGTGCTTGAAAGGAAAACTGAATGAAAACATAGGAATTGGAAAGTTTCCTATGGTACTACTATTCATGAATTTTGTTCAAAGGAATGGAGCAAAGGAAAACTATAGGATTTGTTCCTTTAGTGTCTCCTTGAAAGAAAAATCTCTAGGAATTTTAATTTCCACTTGTCCTCCTTTTCAAATTCCTATTCATGAAGCACAAGTCTAAGAGATAGTAGCATAATAGCATTATAACCATACATTTTCTTGTGTTTTGACTTAATCTCACCATGCTTCTTTGCATCCTGTGCTCTTCCAATTCTTGTGAATCAAACACCCAGATTGGCAGAAATCCTGTGTTTTTAAATTCTCTGTTTTGCACATGCATTCCTATCCTATTCCTGTCTATTTTGTATCCCTGCATTGTTGGAATCCTCCAATTCAAACGAGCCCTTACAAAATTACTTCTCTTACAGATAATGCGACGACGAACCACCTTGGCTCTGGCACGTTGGGCAGACTCACCATGTAATGTCCATACCATGTAAACAGTTGTAAAACCAAAATTCTGCAGGTGTTTACTCATTTGAAGCTTGTCCCTCTGATTATAGTTGTCGCACCAGACAAAGGGGCACCAACTAAATTTCTGGCAATTTGCAAATGCGGCTCTAACAAACCCCTTAGTTTTTGTTAACCATTCCTCGGTCCAAGCATACTAACTAGTGTAACTGGTGTACATCCATGCACGATCACTCATATTGACTTCCTACTGGACGCACAAGAAATATATACATAATTAGGCAAACCATATCCATCAGTTAATGGAGTTTGTTAGTTTTATTACATCCATGCAACCTACACGCTAATAGGTAAGGATAGGTCCTAATCCCACCCGAGTATGTGTAGACCGGGTTCGTTTTCACATGCTCTACTCTGGATCCGACGCAAAATTTCGGCAGCACCTCCCCACTGTTCTCCTAATACACGTCTCGACAATAAGCAGAGAGGATGTGTACCCGGAGAACAACAGGGAGGCACTAACGAAATTCTGCATCGGATCCGGAGCTGAGCATATGGGAAAACGAACCCAATCTACACATACTCAGGCTGTCCATGGATAACGTTGGACAATTCGAAAGAATCACGATTATAAATATGCAAAATGCATGCATATTTATAGATGTAACCCTTTCGAACAGGAGATGCATAGTGGTTACGCATACTGATGATTGACACCGATAGCTAGCAAGTTTCATCGGCACGAAGACCGGAACAGAGCAAATGAAGGGGGGAGGAGGAGATGTCATTTGTGCTCACTCATGAACGCAGGGGCGGAGCTCGTCGAACACTAGATCCCGCAACGACGAAATAACTGCATATTTAAATCAAAAGATGAGTAACATAGCAAGTATTCGACACCGACGGCCACATGTACCTCGCACTGACGATACTTGCTATTTATGGTACCATCGACACCGAGGAACCCTCTAACCCGCTCGTCCCCGGGTAAACTAAATAGCAACTACCATCAGTGCAAGGTACATGAGGCGGTCGGTGTTGAACACTAGATCCACATCCCACAAGTGAAGCCGGTGCCCGGCGTCCCGCAACAATAGTTCTGGTGGCCGATGCGGTCGAACACCTTGGCGAATTTGTTTGGCAGCCTCTGCGATGAGGATTAAAGCCAAGTTTTGAAATTTTCAAACAACCAAACCGACTTGAGTTAGTTTGGGTGTTTCAAGTTTCAACACTTAGCTTTCAATCATCATCTCTGAGGCTGCCAGACAAATTTGCAATGGGGTTCGACCGCCATCGACGCCAAGAACTGTTGCTGTTGGACGCAGGACCCCTGTGTCACTTGTGGGACATGGATGTCGTATTCGACACCGACGACCACATGTACCTTGCATTGACGATACTTACTATTTAAGGTACCATCGACATCGAGGAACCCCCTAATTAACCCCTAATTCGCAATGGTGTTCAACCGCCATCGATGCCGAGAACAGTCGACGCACGGTCGATAAGTCAGCACTCAGACCAGGGGTTCTCGGCATAGGCGTCGGGACCGGCGGGACCCACTGGCTCCACCATCTATCCACTCGGCAACCCTCTTCCTTTTTTCTCTTTTTCCTCTTCTTCTACTTATTTTTCTTTGTTCAATTATTTTCTTCTTCTAACTATCAAAACCTAAATTTGGCAGTAACCTAATCCTACCACTAAAACCTAAACTTAAACACAAAAAATAGTAAAAAAATCACCTTCGGCAAGCCTTGGGCGGCTTGGCGGTGGTGGAGGAGGCGGCGGGCACCGCCGGGTGGCAAGCGGGGGCGGGGCGCCGCCGCGGGCCAGGGGGTGGTGCGGGGCGGGGCGGCGAGCCAGGCGCCACAGCATGGGTGGTGCGGGGCGGGGCGGAGAAGACAGTC
>NC_041391.1:483952712-483953645 GCF_002162155.2 Triticum dicoccoides
GATGGGGCGGGGCACCGGGCCTGGGCGGCATGCTGGCGGGGCGGTGGGGCGATGGGACGGGGCAGTGGGGCGGGGCGGCGGGGCGAGGGCGGCGGCCCAGGTGGTGAAGAGGAGATCAAGAGAGAGAGGGGAGGGGCCGCGGGCGCGGCGCCTTTTGTATAGTAGGTCAGTTCTTTGTCGTCTGCTAGCAGACGGCACAGAACGTACCTAGTGGGGTGGGGCCGGGAGGAAACGAACGACCTAACGGTCGTTCTCTTTGCCGTCTGCTGGCTGACGGCAATGAAGTTTTGCCATCAGCCAGCAAACGGCAAAGAAAAAGGCCATTAGGTCGTCCCCGTACGTCCGCCACCCACGCTCTTTGCCGTCCACTAGCGGCTGGCAAAGATTTGCTGATGGCAAATCCCTCCGTTGCCGTCTGCTGCCTCTTTGCAAAAGATGGGCACTAGAGGGCTGCCAGGGGGGCCACGAGGCGGGGCGAGGGGATGCCCTATAAGGGTGGGCGCGCCCCCCACCCTCGTGGATGGTGGGTGCCCCCCCTCAGGTGTTTCTTCCGCTGAATAATTATTATTAATTCCAAAAATGACTTTCATGGAGTTTCAGGTCTTTTGGAGCTGTGCAGAATAGGCCTCCAATATTTGCTCCTTTTCTAGCCCAGAATCCCAACTGCCAGCATTCTCCCTCTTTATGTAAACCTTGTAAAAGAAGAGATAATAGCCATAAGTATTATGACATAACATGTAATAACAACCCATAATGCAATAAACACCGATATAAAAGCATGATGCAAAATGGACGTATCAACTCCCCCAAGCTTAGACCTTGCTTGTCCTCAAGCGGAAGCCGATATCGAAAAATATGTCCACATGTTTAGAGATAGAGGTGTCAACAAAAATAAAATATGGACATGAGGGCATCATGATCATTCTTATAACA
>NC_041391.1:483954021-483994433 GCF_002162155.2 Triticum dicoccoides
ATGCTCAAGTAACAATCTATTCAGAATGTCAAGTATGAATCAGAAACTTCATTAGGAACTAAACAAACTATAATCTCAGTCATTGAAGCAATTGCAATTTATCATAACATCGGAAAGAGTCAATATAAGAGCTTTTCAGCAAGTCCACATACTCAACTATCATTTAGTCTTCCACAATTGCTAACACTCACACAATACTTATGGTTATGGAGTTTAAATCGGACATAGAGAAAGATAGGGGCTTATATTGTTGCCTCCCAATGTCTTACCTCAAGGGTAATGTCAACAATAATAGTTCATGCTAACTTACATCCAATTGGATATACATATCAGGATCTTTCCAACACGAGGTGCTTGCTAAAGGATAAAATAGAAAGGGAAAGGTGAAGATCACCTTGACTCTTGCATAATGTAAAAGACATAAGGTAAAAGATAGGCCCTTCGCAGAGGGAAGCAGAGCTTGTCATGTGCTTTTATGGTTGGATGCACAAAATCTTAATGCAAAAGAACGTTACTTTATATTGTCACTTGTGATATGAACCTTTTTTATGCAGTCCATCACTTTTATTACTTCCATATCACAAGATCGTATAATGCTTATTTTCTCTGCATTGATAAGTCATACATATTTAGAGAGCAATTTTTATTGCTTACACCATGACAACTTACTTGAAGGATCTTACTCAATCCATAGGTAGGTATGGTGGACTCTCATGGCAAAACTAGGTTTAAGGATAATTGGAAGCACAAGTAGTATCTCTTCTTGGTGCAAGGAATTTGTCTAGCATGAGGGGGAAAGGCATGCTCAACATGTTTGAATGATCCATGACAATATACTTTAACTGAGATGTGAGAAAACATAACCCATTACGTTGTCTTCCTTGTCCAACATCAACTCTTTAGCATGTCATACTTAATGAGTGCTCACAATCATAAAAGATGTCCAAGATAGTATATTTATATGTGAGAACCTCTCTTTCTTTATTACTTCCTATTAATTGCAACGATGACCAAAACTATGTTTGCCAACTCTCAACAGCCTTTATGTATCATAATCTTTATGTGTGAAGTCATTACTATCCATAAGAACAATATGGTCTCTTTTATTTCTTTTTATTCTTTTTCTTTCCTCAAGATCATAGCAAGATAGCAAAGCCCTTGACTCAAGACTAATCCTTATTATATATAGCTCACGAACTCGATTACATAGAGAGATCACAAAGCAAAACTCAAAACTAATTCATACCAAAACTTTATTCTACTAGATCAAGATATTACCAAAAGGATCGAACTAAGAAAAATGGTAAAGAGAGGAGTGTGATGGTAATATGATACCGGGGCACCTCCCCCAAGCTTGGCAGTTGCCAAGGGGAGTGCCCATACCCATGTGATTATGTCTCCTTCTTCGGAGATGATGGCGTGATCTTCTTGGCGATAATGCCCCTCAGGATACGATTCTCCTCCTCGAGCTTATTGACCTCCTGCTTAAGGTCCATATTTTCCTGACAGTGTTTATCAGTGACGGCTAAAGGTCCTTCCACCCATGGATGTTGCATAGCTGCTGGAGAACAAGTGACACTCTTTTTTATATTTTCATAAGAAAGAAATTTAACATTGGAAGGGATGACCGAGTTTGGAATGGTTGAGCTTTGTAGTTCCCCCATCGTCAATCTAGCTTGGAAACGAGAGGTAACTTCTTGATCCTCCTCCATGGCATCTATACTTTTCAAGTCGGCCTCCATCTCATCCTCTGTTGATGGCCCAAATTAATAAGCATCGCTGTTTGCTGCTGGACCTGGCATCGGGTGAGACACCCGACTCTCCCCGACTGACTCTTGAGAAGACATCTTGTTCTAAATCTGCGACAGAAATAGCTCGAAACAAAGACAGAGGATATTTGCATGATACGGTGGTCAAAACCTTTGGGAGATTATATAATGAATTTTTACCGACCAAAAGAAGTAACGTGCAAGAAAACGGAGTCCGGAGAGCACACGAGGTGCCCACGAGGCAGGGGGCGCGCCCAGTAGAGTAGGGTGCACCCTCCACCCTCGTGGACGCCTCGTGTCCTTCCCGGGCTACTTCTTATTTTTCTGTTTTATTAAATATTCCAAAACGGAGAAAATGTTTATTAGAACTGTTTTGGAGTCGGTTTACTTACCATACCACATACCTATTCCTTTTGGGAGTCTGAAACGTTCTGGAAAGTGTCCCTAATGTATTCCTCCCGGGTTGCGGTTTCAACAATATTAGTTTCAACATTTATGGGATGACCTGAGATATAATGTTTGATCCTTTGACCGTTCACCACCTTCGGATTTGTGCCTCCGAAATTGTTGATTTTTATGGCACCAGAGTGATAGACCTCCTCGATAACGTAAGGGCCTTCCCATTTAGAGAGAAGTTTTCCTGCAAAAAATCTTAAACGAGAGTTGAATAGCAACACATAATCACCTACGTTAAACTCACGCTATTGTATCCTTTTGTTATGCCATCTTTTAACTTTTTCTTTAAACAATTTGGCATTCTCATAGGCTTGGGTTCTCCAGTCATCAAGTGAGCTAATGTCAAATAACCTCTTCTCATAGGAAAGTTTGAAATCATAATTGAGCTCTTTAATAGCCCAATATGCCTTATGTTCAAGTTCAAGAGGTAAGTGACATGCTTTTCCATAAACCATTCTATATGGAGACATACACATAGGATTTTTATATGTAGTTCTATAGGCCCATAATGCATCATCAAGTTTCTTGGACCAATTCTTTCTAGATCTATTAACAGTCTTTTGCAAAATTAATTTGAGCTCTCTATTGCTAAGTTCTACTTGACCACTAGACTGTGGGTGATATGGAGATGCAATTCTATGATTAACATCATACTTAGCAAGCATTTTACGAAAAGCACCATGAATAAAATGTGAACCACCATCAGTCATGAGATATCTAGGGACTCCAATCCTCAAAAAATAACTTCTTTAAGCATCTCAATAGAGGTGTTATGATCAACACTACTAGTTGGAATAGCCTCTACCCACTAAGTAACACAATCAACAGCAACTAAAATATGTGTATATCCATTAGAGGCAGGAAACGGTCCCATATAATCAAAGCCCAAACATCAAATGGTTCAATAACAAGAGAATAGTTCATAGGCATTTCTTGACGTCTACTAATATTACCAATTCTTTGACATTTATCACAAGACAAAACAAACTTACGGGAATCTTTGAAGAGAATAGGCCAATAAAAATCGGATTACAATACCTTATGTGCAGTTCTATCTCCAACGTGGTGTCCTCCTTATGCTTCGGAGTGACACTTGCGTAGGATCTATTCCTGTTCATGCTCAGGTACACAACGTCTAATAACACCATCTACTACTTCTTTATAAAGGTGTGGGTCATCCCAGAAGTAATGTCTTAAATCATAAAAGAACTTTTTCTTTTGCTGGTATGTGAAACTAGGTGGTATAAATTTGGCAACAATGTAATTAGCATAATCAGCATACCATGGAGCAGTACGAGAAGCATTTATGACAGCTAATTGTTCATCAGGAAAGCTATCATCAATAGGTAGTGGGTCATCAAAAACATTCTCTAACCTAGATAAGTTGTCTGCAACGGGGTTCTCAGCTCCCTTTCTATCAATAATATGCAAATCAAATTCTTGTAGCAAGAGAACCCATCTAATAAGTCTAGGTTTAGCATCTTTATTTTCCATAAGATATTTAATAGCAGCATGATCAGTGTGAATAGTTACTTTAGAATCAACACTATAAGGTCTGAACTTATCACAGGCAAACCCAACTGCTAAGAATTCTTTTTCAGTAGTAGCATAATTTCTCTGTGCAGTGTCTAGAGTTTTACTAGCATATTGAATAACATTTAATTTCTTATCAACTCTTTGTCCTAGAATAGCACCTACAGCATAATCGCTAGCATCACACATAATTTCAAAGGGTAAATTCCAATCAGATGGCTGAACAATAGGTGCAGTGCTCAAGGCTTTCTTAAACATTTCAAATGCTTCTACACAATCATCATCGAAGAAAAAATGAATATCTTTTTGCAATAAATTAGTCAGAGGCCTAGAGATTTTATAAAAATCCTTAATGAACCTTCTATAGAAACTGGCATGACCAAGGAAACTTCGTATACATTTAATGTGCTTGGGACACGGCATGTTTTCAATAGCATCAACTTTAGCTTTATCAACTTCAATACCTCTTTAAGAAATTTTATGACCCAAGACAATGCCTTCATTAACCATAAAGTGGCACTTCTCCCAATTCAAAACAAGACTAGTATCTTCGCATCTCTGCAAAACTCGATCAAGGTTGCTCAAGATATCATCAAAAGGAGGATCCATAAACGAAGAAATCATCCATGAATACCTCACAAATCTTTTCACAAAAGTGAGAGAATATACCCATCATGCATCTTTGAAAGGTAGCAGGTGCATTATATAAACCAAAAGGCATACGTCTATAAGCAAAAGTACCGAAAGGGCAAGTAAAAGTAGTCTTTGCTTGATCGTTCGCTGACACAGGTATTTGAGAGAAACCAGAATAACCATCTAGAAAGCAGAAATGTGTATCTTTGGATAGTCTTTCTAGCATTTGATCAATAAAAGGTAAAGGGTAATGATCTTTTTTAGTAGCCTTATTTAATTTACGAAAATCAATTACCATCCTATAACCTGTAATAATTCTTTGCGAGATCAATTCATCTTTATCATTAGGAACAATAGTAATACCTCCCTTCTTAGGGACACAATGGACAGGACTTACCCACTGACTATCAGCAACGGGATAAATTATACCTGCCTCGAGGAGCTTTAGTATTTCCTTTCTTACCACTTCTTTCATCTTAGGACTTAACCGTCGTTCATGATCTCTAACTGGTTTGGTGTCTTCTTCCAATTTTATTTTGTGTTGGCATAAGGTGGGACTAATGCCCTTAAGATCATCGAGAGTATATCCAATGGCATCACGGTGCTTCTTCAGAGTTTTCAATAGTCTTTCCTCTTCCTGCTCTGAAAGGTTAGCACTAATAATAACAGGATATATCTTCTTTTCATCAAGATAAGCATATTTAAGAGTATCAGGTAAAGGTTTAAGCTCAAACACGGGATCACCCTTGGGTGGAGGGGGATCCCCTAGGATTTCAATAGGCAAGTTGTGTTTCAAAATAGGACCCTGTTTGAAGAATACTTCATCTATCTCCCTTATTTCATTCATAAACATATTATTTTCATGGTCTAGCAATTATTGTTCTAAAGGATCAGTAGGAGGCACGACAATAGAAGCAAGACCAATAATTTCATCCTTACTAGGCAATTCTTTATCATGGGGTTGTCTATGAAACTTAGCAAAATTAAACTCATGAGACATATCTCCGAAGCCAATTGTAACAATATCCTTTTCACAATCAATCCTAGCATTGACAGTATTCAAGAAGGGTCTACCAAATATAATGGGACAAAAGCTATCTTGTGGGGAACCAAGAACAAGAAAATCAGCAGGATATTAAACTTTCCCACACAAGACTTCAACATCTCTAACAATACCAATTGGTGAAATAGTATCTCTATTGGCAAGCTTAATTGTAACCTCAATTTCTTCTACCTCAGCAGGTGCAATATCATGCATAATTTGTTCATATAAGGGAAAAGGTATTGCACTGGCACTAGCACCCATATCACATAAGCCATGATAAGAATGATCTCCTATTTTAACAGAAATAACAGGCATGCCTACAACAGGTCTATGTATCTTAGCATCAGGTCTAGCAATGTTAGCAGCCTGTTCACAAAAATAAATAACATGCCCATCAATATTATCAGCCAAGAGATCTTTAACCATAGCAATACTAGGTTCAACTTTAATTTGCTTAGGAGGTGTATATGTTCTAGTATTACTCTTACGAACCACAGTTGAAGCTTTAGCATGATCCTTTATCCTAACAGGGAAAGGTGGTTTCCCAACATAAGTAGTAGGAACAGTAGGATCATTATAAGTGATAGTCTTTTCTTCAACTGAAACTGGTGCAACTACTTTTACTTCGGTAGGAGGATTATATTTAAACCACTTCTCCTTAGGGAGATCAACATGAGTAGCAAATGATTCACAGAAGGAAGCTACTATCTCAGAGTCAAGTCCATATTTAGTGCTAAATCCATGAAAAGCATCGGCGTCCATAAAAGATTTAACACAATCGAACTTAGGTGTCATACCTGACTCCTTACCAACGTAGGAATCCCAATCTTCAGAGTTGTGTTTAATTCTTTCCAATAAATCCCACTTGAATTCAATAGTATTCATCATATAAGAGCCAACACAAGAAGTATCGAGCATGGTGCGATCATTGAGAGAAAGCCGAGCATAAAAATTTTGAATAATCATTTCTCTTGAGAGGTCATGATTGGGGCATGAATATAACATTGACTTAAGCCTCCCCAAGCTTGAGCGATGCTTTCTCCTTTGCGAGGCCAAAAATTATATATATAATTACAATCACGATGAACAAGATGCATAGGATAAAACTTCTGGCGAAATTCCAATTTCAATCGTTTATACTCCCAAGATCCCATATCATCACATAGCCTATACCATGTCAATGTGTCTCCCTTCAAAGATAAAGGGAATACCTTCTTATTAACAACATCTTCAGGCATACCTGCAAGCTTAAATAATCTACAAACTTCATCCACATAGATAAGGTGTAAATCGGGATGCAATGTTCCATCTCCTGCAAAGGGATTAGCTAGCTAGCAGTTTCTCTACCATACCAGAAGGAATTTTGAAGTAAACATTTTCAGTAGGTTCAGTAGGTAGAGGAGCAACTCTTTTCTCTACTGGTCAGGGTGAAGATACCCCAAACAAGCCCCTCAAAGGATTAGTTTCCATAGTAACAAGTGATAGTAAATTTCAGCACACTATATAAAGTTTCCTTACCAAGTTCCACTCACCAAAGGTGCTTCACTCCCCGGTAACGGTGCCAGAAAAGAGTCTTGATGACCCACAAGTGTAGGGGATCTATCATAGTCCTTTCGATAAATAAGAGTGTCTAACCCAACGAGGAGCAGAAGGAAATGACAAGCGGTTTTCAGTAAGGTATTCTCTGCAGGCACTGAAATTGTAGGTAACAGATAGTTCTGTGATAGGATAATTTGTAACGGGTAACAAGCAATAAAAGTAAATAAGGTGCAGAAAGGTGGCCCAATCCTTTTTTTTAGCAAAGGACAAGCCTGGACAAGTTCTTAAATGAGAAAAGAGCTCCCGAGGACACATGAGAATTATCGTCAAGCTAGTTTCATCATGCTCATATGATTTGCATTTGTTACTTTGATAATTTGATATGTGGGTGGACCGGTGCTTGGGTACTGCCCTTTCTTGGAAAAGCATCCCACTTATGATTAACCCCTATTGCAGGCATCTGCAACTACAAAAGAAGTATTAAGGTAAACCTAACCATAGCATGAGACAAGTGGATCCAAATTAGCCCCTTACGAAGCAACGCATAAACTAGGGTTTAAGCTTCTGTCACTCTAGCAACTCATTATCTACTTATTACTTCCCAATGCCTTCCCCTAGGCCCAAATAATGGTGAAGTGTCGTGTAGTCGACGTTCACATAACACCACTAGAGGAGAGACAACATACATCTCATCAAAATATCGAACGAATACCAAATTCACATGACTACTAATAGCAAGACTTCACCCATGTCCTTAGGAACAAACGTAACTACTCACAAAGCATATTCATGTTCATAATCAGAGGGGTATTAATATGCATTAAGGATCTGTACATATGATCTTTACCAAATAAACCAACTAGCATCAACTACAAGGAGTAATCAACACTACTAGCAACCCACAGGTACAAATCTGATGTTTTGGTACAAAGACTGGATACTAGAGATGAACTAGGGTTTCATAGGAGATGGTTCTTGTGAATATGTTGATGGAGATTGACCCCCTCCTAATGAGAGGATCGTTGGTGATGACGATGGTGATAATTTCCCCCTCCCGGAGGGAAGTTTCCCCGGCAGAACAGCTCCGCCGGAGCCCTAGATTGGTTCCACCAAGGTTCCGCCTCGTGGCGGCGGAGTTTCGTCTCGTAAGCTTGCTTATGATTTTTTCCAGGGTAAAAGACTTCATATAGCAGAAGATGGGCACCAGAGGGCTGCTAGGGGGCCCATGAGGCACGGGGGCGCGCCCTGTAAGGGCGGGCGCGCCCCCCACCCTCGTGGATGGTGGGTGCCCCCCCTCAGGTATTTCTTCCGCTGAATAATTAATAATTATTCCAAAAATAACTTTCGTGGAGTTTCAGGACTTTTGGAGCTGTGTAGAATAGGTCTCCAATATTTAGTCCTTTTCCAGCCCAGAATCCCAGTTGCCAGCATTCTCCCTCTTTATGTAAACCTTGTAAAATAAGAGAGAATAGACATAAGTATTGTGACATAACGTGTAATAACAGCCCATAATGCAATAAATATCAATATGAAAGCATGATGCAAAATGGACGTATCATGAGACGGACGCCATAAATTCCTATAAATACCTAAACCTCCAGAAAATAACCTAGATCGGAAGTTCCGCCGCCGCAAGCCTCTGTAGCCACCAAAAAACAATTGGGACCCTGTTCCGGCACCCTGCCGGAGGGGGGAACCATCACCGGTGGCCATCTTCATCATCCCGGCGCTCTCCATGACAAGGAGGGAGTAGTTCACCCTCGGGGCTGAGGGTATGTACCAGTAGCTATGTGTTTGATCTCTCTCTCTCTCTCTCGTGTTCTTGATTCAGCATGATCTTGATGTATCGCGAGCTTTGTTATTATAGTTAGATCTTGTGATGTTTCTCCCCCTCTATCTCTTGTAATGGATTGAGTTTTCCCTTTGAAGTTATCTTATCGGATTGAGTCTTTAAGGATTTGAGAACACTTGATGTATGTCTTGCATGTGCTTATATGTGGTGACAATGGGATATTCACGTGATCTACTTGATGTATGTTTTGGTGATCAACTTGCGGGTTCACCTTGTGAACTTGTGCATAGGGGTTGGCACATGTTTTCGTCTTGACTCTCCAGTAGAAACTTTGGGGCGGTCTTTGAAGTTCTTTGTGTTGGTTGAATAGATGAATCTGAGATAGTGTGATGCATATCGTATAATCATACCCACAGATACTTGAGGTGACATTGGAGTATCTAGGTGACATTAGGGTTCAGGTTGATTTGTATCTTAAGTTGTTATTCTAGTACGAACTCTAGGATAGATCGAACGGAAAGAATAGCTTCGTGTTATTTCACTACGGACTCTTGACTAGATCGATCAGAAAGGATAACTTTGAGGTGGTTTCGTACCAAACAATAATCTCTTTGTTTGTTCTCTTCTATTAGTGACTTCGGAGTGACTCTTTGTTGCATGTTGAGGGATTGTTATATGATCCAATTATGTTATTATTATTCAGAGAACTTGCACTAGTGAAAGTATGAACCTTAAGCCTTGTTTCCTAGCATTGCAATACCGTTTACGCTCACTTTTACCACTTGATACCTTGCTGTTTTTATATTTTTAGATTACAAAAACCTATATCTACCATCCATATTGCACTTGTATCACCATGTCTTCGCCGAATTAGTGAACCTATACAATTCACCATTGTATTGGGTGTGTTGGGGACACAAGAGACTCTTTGTTATTTGGTTGCAGGGTTGCTTGAGAGAGACCATCTTCATCCTACACCTCCCACGGATTGATAAACCTTAGGTCATCCACTTGAGGGAAATTTGCTACTGTCCTACAAACCTCTGCGCTTGGAGGCCAAATAACGTCTACAAGGAGAAGGTTGCGTAGTAGACATCATGTACGTCCATTTGTTAGAGGCAAATAAGGCCCAGCGAGATGGATAGACAGAGAGAATGGAGCTCGGAGGTGGTGCGAGAGGCCCAGCTACTAGCTAGATATGGGGAGGAGTGTGCGGTTATGAGATCGATGAAAAGAGGAGCGAGAGTTTACACGTGTGTGGGACAGTATGAGACACACGAGGCAAGGACACATAAAGGAGGAGATTGAAGGTGCGTGTGTATGTTGTAGGCAGACATCGTTGGAGAGGTTTATCGATCGGTGTGTGTCGGAAAGGAGTTCTGGAGACTGTGGGAGAACGACTTAAAGAAAAAATGAATGTGCCCAATGGATAGAATGCTGAGGGAGGGGGGCGAGGACGGCGTGTGCATGCACGAGAGAAAGTTAGTGATAGCTACAAAGGTTAGAGAATTGTGTGGGTGTAAGAGACTAAAAAGATCATAATTTGATATGAAAGTGGATTCATATATTTGAATAGGAGATCGTAGTGTTATAAACATATGCATGCATGAATATAGCGGTGATACACGTGTTGTGGTTTTGCACATGTTATACCATAGTGTGATAATGCATGGCGTTTGCAACTCACAGTTAAATGTCGAACAATCTAAACCATACTATACATTGAACAATCTCATATTTTATTTGAATTTGTGATAATGTGTGGCATTTGCAGCTTACAACTGAATATCGAACAATCTAAACAATACTATATATCGAACATTCTCACTATTTATTTGAATTTGTGGTAATGTGTGGTGTTTGCAACTCACATCTAAATACTTGTAGGCGTAGGGGGCGGGGCACCATACATTATGTGATAAACACATTATACATATGAGACATGGTTTAGATTATGAAGATCTAGCTAGAGCTTGAAATGTACCGTGGTTTGAAATCAACATAAAGTGGATCAAAAAAATCGAGTTCGAGTTCATATAGTACACATAGTTCATATGTAACTCGAGACTAATCATGTGGTGTGCTGTGAAGATAATACACAAATGATGGTTTAACTTGACAATAATGATGATTATAGATCTTACTAAAATAGAGAAACGAATTCAAATGGTTTGACTTCACAACAATCATTATTGTAGATCTTGTTCAAATAGAGAAACGAATTTAAATTTAGTTCATATTGAAGCGGTAGTATATACGTTTGGAATGCACTAAAACATTGATCTGAGTAGTAGGTTGCATGCATTATACACGTAGCGAAATATTTTAAATTAACATAACATGAATTCAAAGTTTTGAATGACATTTGTAGTGCGAACGGATTTGGTATAGTACACGTTAGGCTTGTCTGGAAATTTCAACCCGCGCCTTGTTAGCCTGAAATATTTAAGATATTTCTTTGTCTCGTTAGGATTTGGTGCTCCGACAACACCCTCCATCTCAACCCGCGCCTTGCTATTCCAAAATTACAATGCGCGCGGAAACTCCCACCTCCTATGAAATCCCTACACGCGAAATGCCCGTGATACCCCTGAACAGAAAGAACCGCCTCAAATCGATGGGGGTACTTTTGTAACGTACCCCACATTTCAGACAAGCGTGTTCCTAAGACATGGTTCCCACTCCCATCCCATCCGCCCACCCATTTGTACACCGAGGCCGCGAAAACCCATGAAGCCCCACACCCTCCTCCATCCGCCACCTAGCTGGAGCCTCTTCCCCGACGATGTTGTCCACAACAACAGCTCGATGTCCATCATCCACCGTACCGGATGAGGATCCGTCGTCGATCTGATCGTCCCACCGATTCAGCCAGCCCGTCCTCCACCTCCAAGGAGCTGCCCCGATGTTCCCCTCGTCTTTCGCACCACCTCCATTCCCACACCACCATCTTCACCTCCACCACCGGAAGATTATCATAATCACTATTTCCTCGGATGAAGTTGTGACCTAGTCGGCGCCACCAAAGGGGTTGTACACTAATCACCGCATTTTCTTCTTGATTTGATCTCATGGTGCTGTCGGCGCTCGGTCCCGAGCCGACACGGCGCGACTCCATCCACGGCGGTGTCTCCGATCACTTCCTGATCATGTCACTCCCTCGACGGTGACGTCCACATCAGTAGGAGCTGCTGCTACTTTAGTGCTCGCTCGCGCTGCTGCTCTGCTCTTGCTCTTGGTCCCCTGCCTAGTCTGCTCTTGCTATTGCTCTTGCTCGCGCTGCTGCTCTCACTCTTGCTCTTGCTTGCGATGTTGCTCCGATTTAGCTACACTTCAGTCGACTGAATCGACTTTTTGTTTAGTCGATTTTTAGAGGGGGGGGCTCTCCGGAGTTAAGGAAGAACCAGCCGCAATGGGGAAGGGGGCTCGCCGGAGAGGTACCCCACTATCTATCTTAGGGTTCAGGGTGGGGGCGCTAGTCGCCGGCGGTGGTGGGGCGGTGGCGTGGGGATCGCCGAAGAAAAAGCTCGGCACGGGGGGCCTAGAGGGATGGCCGGGGTGGCGGCGGACCCGCGGTGGGGAGTGTTTTCGGGGCGGGCAGGGCGACACACCACCAGCCGCAGGCAGCGGGGGCGGCTATTTGGCCGGTGGGGGCTCGCGGCTCAGGGGGGTGGAGGTTGAAGATGAACTGCAGGCCCTTGATTTCGTATCCAACGGCTGCAAAATCGACTGACCAGAGATGAAAAACTCAGTCGACTAACGTGTAGCCTCACCTCTAGTGCTTTCAGTTTCAACAGTAAAATTCAGTTTCGACAGCAAAATTCAGTTTCAACAGTTAAGTTCAGTTTCGATAGTTAAGTTCAGTTTCGACAGTTAAGTTCAGAGATGAGCAGCTGATGTATTTTACATCTAGCACTTTGTGGTTATGTATTTTACGTCATCTATTGGAGATGCTATTAGAATTCCACTCAGGTTAACATTGTCTCTCTTGTCCTACTTCAGCCTCGGCGTCGTACAACTCACCGAAGCTGCTCCAACGACGAAACCCTCCATCACAGCGGAGAAGTACCTCGGGCTCCATCTCTAGACGCCTAAGATCTTCTTCCCCTCCTCCGACAGCCAAGTCAGCCGGAGCATCCTCACCGGCCAACCCAATCACGCTGAGATCGACATGGCTTCGCCAAAGAGGTTGTACACTTGTTGTATCTCTTTTTTACTCTACATGTTATATATATTGTCCACTGAGCGCACGTAGTAACGTGAAATACGCTCCTACTATATGACAAGCAATGAGGCACCAGGCAACTTAGCTATCCGTGATGGACTCTCTTGAACGCCATCATTAATGGGCCTGGGAGTTGAGCTAGTAGGGCAGTGGCCTGGGTCCAAAGTAATAGAAGTAGCACAAAAACATTTTTAGTGTAGTATTATCCTTGCTCAAGCTTGCCTACTAGAATCGCCAGTGCTTGAAAGGAAAAGTGAATGAAAACATAGGAATTGGAAAGTTTCCTATGGTACTACTATTCATGAATTTGGTTCAAAGGAATGGAGCAAAGGAAAACTGTACGATTTGTTCCTTTAGTGTCTCCTTGAAAGAAAAATCATAGGAATTTTAATTTCCACTTGTCCTCCTTTTCAAATTCGTATTCATGAAGCACAAGACTAAGAGATAGTAGCATAATAGCATTATAACCGTACATTTTCTTGTGTTTTGACTTAATCTCACCATGCTTCTTTGCATCATGTGATCTTCCAATTCTTGTGAATCAAACACCCAGATTGGCAGAAATCCTGTGTTTTTAAATTCTCTATTTTGCACGTGCATTCCTATCATATTCTTGTCTGTTTCCTATCCCTGCATTGTTGGAATCCTCCAATTCAAACGAGCCCTTACAGAATTACTTCTCTTACAAATAGTTGTCAAAGAAAACCTTGTGTGGTTTGTCCTGCTCCTGCTGCGCTGTCGTCTACCCAAGCTCAGCTGCTCCAACGATAGAAGGGTCCAGCACAACAGGGATCCGGCCTCCAGACTGTCTTTCACCGCCTCAGATCTTCTTCCCCACCGCCGGCAGCCATGAAAACTGCATTACCATCATCAACTGAGCAGATGACCTCGAGGACTACACGGGTCCACAAGAGAGGTTGCACTCTTTCGTGTCTACTTACGTTACGCATCGCTTAATATTACATGCTACTTTATCGTCCTGTTCACCGATTAGACTCTGAGTCAGCTCCAAACTAATGGTCAAACTTGAATTTTAAATGGTTGTGGGGTACATATCGGAGCCGCAATCAATAGTATCTATCTACTATCTAGTTAATCTCTGGTGTCTACTATGAGTTTCATGTTGGGTGGGAAACAAACAGTAAAGAAGCCATTATCTGTATTTTTTAACTGAAGCCATTATCTGCCTGCTATTATAGGTTTTGGGTCTATCCACAGGTTGCTACCATCACTCTGGATTTCTGCATGCACTCCTTACATAATCTTGCTATGTTTTATTCCTATGCATGACAGTTATTGTAAACAATGGAACTGAACATGTAGAGCAAGAGAGATGAGCCTTGTGTGGCAATAAAATTTCATGAAGACGTCGCTCCATGGTAGGCGCAAAGGCAGCCCCCCCTCCACCCATTTCGGATTGTAATCGAGAGGAAGATATTTGTTCTGAGGGGGACTGACGGTGTCCTGGACTAGGGGGTACTCACCACGTCGTCTCCCGATCAGTTGGATTGGGCCGAGGACCCCCATGGCCGTATACTCATGGGCCAGTCCGGACAGCTGCCGCATACAAGGAAGAATCAACAAGACTTGGCGATCAAGACAAGGACTCCTCCCCCACCGGCGTATTCGGCTAGGACTCTTGTTATCCTAGGCCTCTGGTGCATTATATAAACCGGGGCCAGGCTAGTCGATAGACATATACAACAATCATACCATAGGCTAGCTTCTAGGGTTTAGCCTCCTTGATCTCGTGGTAGATCTACTCTTGTAATACCCACATTATCAATATCAATTAAGCAGGACGTAGGGTTTTACCTCCATCAAGAGGGCCCGAACCTGGGTAAAACATCGTGTCCCATGTCTCCTGTTACCATTGATCCTAAGACGCACTGCTTGGAACCCCCTACCCGAGATCCGCCGGTTTTGACACCGACATTGGTGCTTTCATTGAGAGTTCCGCTGTGTGATCGATGAAAGGATCAATGGCTCGACTGCAGGTCAACTGCGACGTCGGCTTCTTCGTCTCCAGCTCGACTGGTCACCTTGGCTTGACCGAGGAATGCGGCCTACCTCCGATCGTCATGTTCGGATGAAGGCATTCATCAACACCAACTCCGATATCTATCAAGATCATGGAGGAGTCATCAATGGAGCTCGGGGGCTCAACGTCAACATTGCCCTCAGGCGACCGTGTTGTTTTTCTGGACAGCAAATTTGTATCCGCTGCCACCGCCTCCTCGAGTGTCGCTTAAACGATTACTTCGGTGGAATTATGTGGAATTAAGTCTACAACAACCCTGCAAAAATTTCGTCAAGTTCCGATGGAGGAATCTCGGCAATCTCCGATATACCGGAGCCCTGTTGAATCTGGACGAGCATCCGGACGAGTTTAGGGCATGGTGTCCGGCATCTAGCTCGTATGTCCTTTGGAAGATCCAACCGTTTATTTTCTGCGGAATTACCATATCTACCACCTGCCAAAAATTCAGCTCGATCTGACCGTCCAAACTCCGGAAAACTTCCGATTAGTGCGTCACTTTTTGGATCTACTTTCTGCGCGAGAACGAATCCGACCCGAATTCATCTTCTTTATGAACGGGATCTCGGACATCCTTTTTGAAGGAAGTTTTTGTATGGGGTGTTGTGTTTTATTCTCAAACACATCCCAGTAGTATTAAAAGTATTCTTGCAATACAAACTTCACCGTCGCGCCGGTGTCAAACCAGCCCGACAACATCACTCCACGGCGGCCGACTTGCGTTAGACACGTCGTCGCTTTGTTGAGTCGAGCTCAATTTCTTTGGATCATCATCTCGGCAAGCCGAACGAGAGTCCGGCATCGCAAAGGATAAATCATCACCAACATCGCCGCCCCACAGATTACACGGAGCAGGCATACCGGCATCGCCGCACGGTCGCTTCATCAAGCCGGCATCGACCACGTCACGACCTGCATCGGCAGGGCCGCGCTATTGCTTCTTCAAGCTGGTGTCCATCACGCCGACCTACTTCGACATCTCGGCTGGACCGGGGGCTTCGCCATCTCTTCATCAACCTACTCCGGACACTTTGGCGTCACCTTCCTTCGGATTGCTACAACAAAAAAACCAGGTGCTATTAATCCTAGTATTTCTTTTTGCTTGTTTGGGTTAATTTTTCCCAAGGAATTATTACTCTGGTTAGTCCATCATATGTACACAGGTCTATCAAATACTGGCCGCATTATCGACGGTCACATGATAGTTCGGTCAGTTTCCGTACATAGTCCGGCGAATGCCGCATCCGGAACTCGGACCGACCTATGAATCCAGGCTTTGCCACGCCTTTATTGCATTACGCCGACGACCTGCATCGACATCGACTTCGGCGGCAGGCCATATTTCTTTTCTTACTCACTTTGCATAAATTATTTATTATGCAACGATTTTTTTACTATTATCTCTGGTTTGCACTATTTTTTGTGCACAGGAAAATGATCCAGCCGGATTATATCCTTTGACGTCACCTCGGCTGCACGGGGGGCTTCGTCAACACTTCATTACCCCATGCCAGGGACTTCGGCATCACTCTGCCGTCCTGCATTGACCATGCTATGTCACCACTTCATAGTGCCGAGCTCTTTCCTCCGCCACCTCGGGACCGGCTTGGGGGATGGAACCTTGTCCCGCATCAAGCTCGGACCGCATCGTCAATACCGAACACATTAACCAGCTAAGTTGCCTTCATGCTCAAAGTTTTAAAATTTCTGACTTGTGTTCGGTTCGACCAAGCATTATACTTCCTCGGGAAAAAGTTGCTTATCTTCCTTGTCGAAACTTTGTTCGCACACACTTGACGCGCTACCCACGCTCATTATACCTGGGGGCTTCTTTAACAGAAGCTTATTAATTCGGGCTTTATGCCCAACACATGTGTCACACTTCCGCATGTACCTTTTATTCACCATTATATGCATCGATATGACTTAAGTTTTGGCCAAGCTGGGTTGCCTGGCTCCTGTGCTTACCCCTACGTTCCCGATTGTTCGGCTAGGTGGTAAAGGGAGCACCTCTGCGATTGTTACTGCCGGGTCAGCCGGATGTGTACCTCAGACTGGGTGAAGCTGAAAGCTAGCGTTCTTAAGGGAATACTCGGTCGGTGAACTAAAAGATGATTTCTTACCTATTTATTTACCTGCCCCCAGATGTTTTTCTGCTCTTTTCGCAGTCCGGACATGCACTTTAGGGCATGCCTCCCAGGGAAAGGAACCCCTAATGGAACTATTCTCCCTGGAAGATGTTTCTTACTAACCATGTAATATAACATAACTAGTTGGGCACTTGTATGATAAAGCACTAATGACCCCTACGCCTGGTCTCCACGCATGCCCCGGTTTTTATAACCGCGAGGGTATTCGGACACTCCGGACTATTGGGTCTAGAGGTTGAAGCGAAAAGGTCCGCTACGACAAACGATCTACAATCCGGCTAGAAGGCATTCTACATGTCACCTTACATTATCAACTTTTACCCAAGTCACTTGGGGGCTCTTATGTTTATTTGAGCCGTTTCATACTAAGTGTTTCTCTTCCTAGCCGTTGCAAAGTTTTTATTATTATTTATCACTCCTTTTTTCGACACAAGTGTGCGGTCACTAGCCGGGGAGCCTAATTTCTCTCTCAAAGCCGCTAGAGTTTAGTTTGCTAAACTGGCCTAGTAAGAAGTACTCCGTCTCCGGGATAGGAGGTTGAAGCCGTAGGCTGACCCTCTTGAAGTTTTGAGATAGGATGTGTCATGTTAAAGCACGGCAGAAGCACCTTTTTTTCTAAAGTCCAATTTTCAGATTGGCACCGAACACTTGATCTAGTTCGGACATTAATCTTTTGAATAAGTTTTTTGGCTTTTCGAGCCCATGGCACTTTTAAACTATTTGTGTGTTTTCAGCACAAGTCTTGCAGTGCAACGCCAGACACCTTTTGAGATTCGGCAAAAACATTCTCGGATATTGCTATATATGCATCAGTTTCGAATTGTGTCTTCGGTCAATAGTTGGGTTGCCCGGCTCCCGGGGTTGCCTCCTACGTTCCGCTTTGTTCGGCTAGGTGTGCAAAGGGAGAACCACTGCGATTGTGCTTCAGCTCGCATGGTCAAGCACCTCAGTGGAGAAAGCCGAAAACTGACTGTCACAATAAGTGTAAACTGGGCAGCGATCCGATGACTATATTAAATGACGGGCCATTCATTGGCCAAAGTGTTTCCGGCTTGACCTCGATTGTCGCCGAACACTATCAGGGGCTATTAACTGGCCTCCCAAACTAAATCCTCGATATTTTGCTCTTATATTGGACCAGAGGTTTCATGATCATGCTTAGCATGACAACCCAAAGAAAGGAACCGATAGCGGGACTATTTTCTCTGGAAGACATTTCTTCTATTAAACAGTAATATAACATGTCTCTCCGCATACCTTTGTTTATAAAAAAGTATGGCCAGATTGCCTTGTTTGTTGTAAATCTTTGCCCTCATAAAGGCTTTATAAAGTAGGACAAACACTCCTCGGCTATTGGCTGAGGAGGTGGAAGCCGATGGTCGGTCAATAAAGTTTTGTACAATGCGGATCCGAACATTAATGACATAAAGTACTTGGATACATTGTGTCATTACACATAATTTGTGATTTTACTATGGATATTGATCCTTAATTCGGCCACCCGTGCCCGCATTAAGGCTCGGGGGCTACTGGGCTTCGGGCTTATTATTTACAAATATTAAAGGGGCACATTGATCCCCTGATCTGGTGTTGCCACCCGACCAGTGTCTCGGGGGCTACTGCATTGCCTGTTCTATGCAGAAAATTTTAAGTGCAATAAAGTTTCCGAGGAGATTTTGATCCTCAGGTTGGTCGGCCACACCCAACCCGAGTCTCGAGGACTGAGCACGCCGCTTTTTGTGTCCTGAAGTATTCTGCCGAGCTAGGACTTGATCCTCAGACCGATTTTGCAAATCAACCTGAGTCTTAGCGGCTATGGGGATCAGCGGTCTTATGTCATCCTTCATGTGCATCTCGGGATTTAGACCGATACCCACCTTGAGGGCTACTGGCTATATATCTCGTCAGAGAATAAATTGCATCAATAAAAAACATTGACCAAAAATCAGCCCATGACCGAGGTGCTTAACCACCTCAGAAGCAGTCCGGCATAAAGCTCGGGCGCTAGTGGCTGGCTCCATAGAGGGCATTTCCGGCATTATGCTCGGCTAAACTCCTTCAAACTTCTTTGAACCAAGGTGATCTACGACACCTCGGATACAGTCCGGTGTTGGAGCTCGGATACATAGTCCGACGTTAGAGCTGGGAAGCAGTCCGGCATTGGTGCTCGGCTGCAAAAGATACCTCGAATGCAGTCCGGCGTTGGAGCTCGGACGCAAGAGGACGTTGCCGCCCGGGAACAACTTCAAACCCGAGGTGTGGCATAAAAATAACAAGGCATTGATAAAGGCCGGAAACTTAAAGGGGCTCCTCGGATACCCGACGTATAAACTCGTCGAATGCATTTCGGCGATCCTCAAGATCGAAGATGAGAAGATTTGTTGAACCAGTTTTCAAGACTGGCAACCGAAGATGAAGAACAGTTCGGAAGAATAAAGGATCGTCCCTAACTTGAAGACCGGTTCAGGGGGCTACTGACGGTGTCCTAGACTAGGGGGTACTCACCATGTTGTCTCCCGATCGGTTGGATTGGGCTGAGGACCCCCATGGCCGTATACTCATGGGCCAGTCCGGACAGCTGCCGCATACAAGGAAGAATCAACAAGACTTGGCGATCAAGACAAGGACTCCTCCCCCACCGGCGTATTCGGCTAGGACTCTTGTTATCCTAGGCCTCTGGTGCATTATATAAACCGGGGCCAGGCTAGTCGATAGACATATACAATAATCATACCATAGGCTAGCTTCTAGGGTTTAGCCTCCTTGATCTCGTGGTAGATCTACTCTTGTAATACCCACATTATCAATATCAATCAAGCAGGACGTAGGGTTTTACCTCCATCAAGAGGGCCCGAACCTGGGTAAAACATCGTGTCCCTTGTCTCCTGTTACCATTGATCCTAAGACGCACTGCTTGGGACCCCCTACCCGAGATCCGCCGGTTTTGACACCGACATGGACTTAGAAGGAGAAGACCACTCCTATTTATCCCCTAAGGTTTTCGCTCTAACTTGGCATGCTGATGTTGGTTATACCATGCATATGGTGCCTTGCATTGCTTACTTTATAGATCAAATATGTCATCTTCTTAGTCTAGACATCCTTTGTGCGAATGCCATCTATTTAGTTCATTCATTGTTTATGTGAATTATGCAACGCCATCTTGTTTAGCCAGGCATCATGTATGTGAATTTTGCAATGCCATCCTGCTTAGCAAGTCATCTTATATGTAAATTATATCAGGCCATCCTTTTTTTTGATACGTATTACATTAGTCAACAATGTTAGTACATTCAACTGCTCTTCATGTGCATCAGCCATTTGACACGGTGATGGAAAATTCTGGTGTGAAAACAAGGTCTTTTGAGCAGACTATGCTATCTGACGAAGCGCATATCTCGTTTGTTATGGATAGCTCCTCAGAGGAGGATTTAGAGACAGATGACCAGTCCTATCCCCCCCCCCCCGAGGTGTATGCTCTAACTTGGCAGGGTTATGTTGCTCATATCGTGTATATGGTGTCTTGCATTGCTATGTCATTTGATTAGTTTAGACATGCTTTGTGTGAATGCCACCTATTTAGTGTCTAATTACCATATATGTGAATTATGCATTGCCATCTTGTTGCAAGACATTATATATGTGAATTATGCAATGTTATCTTGGTGCAAAGGCATTATATATGTGAATTATGCAATACCATGTTGTTTAGCCAATCATCATGTATGTGAATTATATCATGCTATCATTTTTTTGGATTACGTGTTCTATTTGTCGACAATGTTTGTACATTCAACTACTCTTCCTGTGCATCATCCATTTGAAGCGGTGATGGAAGTATCTGGAGTGAAAACAAGGTATTCGGAGCAGACAATGCTACCTGCTGAAGCAGACATCTTGCTGGTTACAGAGAGCTCCTCACAGGAGGATTCAAAGAGTCATGACCAGTCCTGTTTCCCCCTGATGTATATGCTCAAACTTGGCAGGGTTATATTACCCATGTCAAGCATGTTGTCTTGCATTGCTTAGTTTTTACATCATATTTGCATTGCCATCTTCTTACTTGCTTACTATATAAATCATATATTTGAATTATATCATGCCATCATGTTTACATACTACATACACAACATCTATCTGAATTATGGCATGGCAACCCATTCAATAAAGACAACATATAGTTATATCATCTCATCCTGTTTAGTGTTTACAATCATCATATTTTGAATTATGGCATTCTATCTGTGAATGTATGTGAATTATGGCATGCCAACCTATTTAATAAACACATTATATAGTTATATCATGTCATCCTGTTTACATAGTCATCATATTTTGAACTATGTCTTTCCATCTTTTTTAGTTAGCCATCATAATGTGAAATTGTGTCATGCTATCCTGTTTAGTTAGCCATCATGTATGTGAAACTGTGTCATGCTATCCTGTTTGGTTAGACAACATAAATATGAATTATTTCATGTCCTCTTTTATTCCCCACTATCCATTGCACAAGTCTATCATACAATGTCTGTACTTTCAATTACTTTTCTTGTTTATTAGCCATTTGAATTGGAGAGGGTGATGGCAGTATCTAAGGGAGTAACAACACGGTCTTCAGAAAAGATAGTGCTACCAGTTGATGCAGATAAAACCACGGTTGTACTTGCCCAAGAACCAGCCCTACCACACATAACCCAGACTCTCGTAGATTGTAACTCTACCCAGTTGGACAGAGAACTAGCTACACCCCTTCTAACCCCAATCCCGGCAGATAGTAACCCAGTTCCAGTTGACACAGCATCGTCTCCACCACAAAGCACACAGACATGAGCAGTTAGTAAGGGAACTGCAGTGCCCAAAGCACGAGGACAGCCACTCTGAATCCCAACTCAACGCTTAAAGGATAAGAAGATTTGTTCTCAGGTCAGGTTTTGTAGCTATGCTTCATACTCCTTTGCTCTTGCATTACTGTATTTACTCATACCGACTATTTTCAAATTTGAAGGATGGAATTGGAACTCTAGTGGCGCAATAGGTATGTTCTAAACCTGTTTCTTTAACTGGTTTGCTGTTGTAACTTGCTCTATGTTGATTTCAGTTTCAATCGAATAAACAGTTATGTTCTCATCTCATGCACATTACAAGTGTCCTTATTGCGCTATAGTTTCCCACACTTATATTCTGTCTATTCTGCTTTGTCTTGAACAAATATTATTTGAACTGTGTCTCTATCTTGATTTGGCAACAAAAACTAGAATGATATAGACCATAAAGTGACCATGGTACATAGATATATGTTTGTTTCATGCTGTTATCCTGTCCACTTTACTACTGAACTCATTTACCAAAATGAGTTTCATATACAACATGGTAAAACTGTGATGTGTCTTCTTTTTTCTCTTTTAGAATGCGGACAAAATATTGGAGAACAGTACCCCGTTATGCAATGGTAAAGGAAGTATAAGGTTCAAGATAGTGAGACATCCATGTTGGTCTCCAAGAAAGCTGATAAACTATCTTGACGATAGTGAGAGAACCCAAAAGTCCTTTGTTGATGTAGTGTTTGAGTTACTGGCCACCACTGCTGGCACAAGCTCTTCGAACTCGCTGCCTGAATCAGTTCATCTTCTTGAGAGACATCGATCAGATGTGCTGCGACAGGAAGCTGAAGGACTGAGGAAGTCCCTGCAGAATTCAGATGCATACTTTCTGGTGCAGCAGCAAGCGCTGGAGGATTTAAGCGCCAAACAAGTGAAAGTTAATAAGCTTGCTAAGCATCTTGCCAGCATTATGGGTACCCAGGATATTGTTTCTTGAGATCTTCTGAAGTAGTTTCAGTTCTGGACTTGTTTTGTTGTGGCGTTTATTTGCGCTGGTCGCCAACTTTGACAACCAGTGTATATGATATGCTGCTTTGTTCCCAATATTTGCACTGGTTGCGAACTTTGATGCCCGGTGGATGTAATATGTGTAATAGCCGTGGTAGCCTAGCGTAAGTTTCTTGCTTATTTATTTCCTTGTTGTCTTGTTTATTTCTTTGCTTGTAGTGAGTGCAGTTCTTTTTCTACGGTTTGCTAGTGGCCACAATAACCTATTTTTTAAAACTAGGCCACAATAACCATGGGGTACATATTTACTGTAGTGACACTGGGCCTCCTACGGGCCGTAGAAACAATGGGCCTTCTCCGGGCCGTAGAAACAATGGGCCTCCTATGGGGCATAGAAACAATGGGCCTTCTACGGGCCATAGACACAATGGGCCTTCTTCGGGCCTTAGACACAATGGGCCTTCTATGGGTCGTATCATCAATGGGCCTTCTACGGGCTGTATGAACGATTGGCCAAACATTCGCCAATAACAGACCGCATTATGGCCGTAAACAGGCTAGAGTTGGATTCGTCCGTTCATGGGCTGACCATAAAGGGACGTTGTTAATCGGCCATATTTGATGACGCTATGAAAAGGGACCAACGTAATAACGGGCCACAAACGGGCCGAGTGTATCCACAGGCGGAATTTGGCCCACAAGCAGAAATTTACAATAACGGGTCGTAAAGCCCAAGAATAAATGGGCCCTGAGAAGGCCGAAAGTTAACGTGGGCTTGAAACGGCCCAATTGAATAATGGGCCGTTAATGGGTATAAAGTGATACACTGTTCATTACAGGCCAGTTTCAACATGGGCCGTTAACCGGCCAAGAGTTACAAAGGGCCTCATATGGGCCAAAATACGTCATGGGCCATACATGGGCCGGAAGTTAAAACGGGCTGGAATCATATTGGATGGCCCATATAATGCTACTGGGCCTAATTCAGATAAGTCGTGATGGGCCCTGGGTTAGCGGGATGTAAAGGCTATATGCGAACAGGCCGTTAACAGGCTTTCCATGGGCCGGGCCGCCACCTTTTGACCAAGTCTAACGGGCCGTCCTTTTCACAAGAATGGGCCGCTATTGGGCCGTGCCACGTGTCGACGTATCATATGCACCTTCGGTCCAATGAGTGGATCACATCTGTCCCAACGGTGAGCCGACACATGTTTCCTCCAGCCAATGATGATTTTACATGTGGAAAATCCCCATTGGTCGGGGCTATTAACAGGTTATCGGATCCAAAACTGGACTCGATAGCTTAACAGTGTTCCGTTACGGTGGATGCCATGTGTTGGTCACCTTTGACGAAAGCACTTCTATGACGCGCGATTTATCATCTTGGAAGTGGACACTTCTGTGATGATAATTTTGGTAATGTCATGGAACACTTCTATGACAGCATTGGTATGACTATCTTGATTTTGTCATAAAATTGTCATGGATGTACATGCATGACCGAAAAGGTGACCTACTGTGACAAACATGCATCATCACGGAAGTGTATTTTTTTGTAGTGTCCATCATCCACTCTGTTTGTTCTGCATCACACTCCGGATGACCAAGTAGGAGCTGCCATTGAAGGTGGTGTTATGATGGCCCAATTGAAGGTGGTGTTTGACACCAGCAAGGCTGCATATGACACCAGCTCTGCCCTCCGAGCCAATGTCCGAGTAAGTGGGATTGTAAGTTAATTTCTGATTGGTTTTCCAACTCGATCCTTGCTCTGTTAGGATATGCTATCTGAAAACGGCTACTTTATTATCCGTAAGATGTCGGTCTGTACCTTGCATCTTGCACTTGTATATGTGTAGCTCTGTCACTCGAATCAGAGAGGTCGTGTCGAGTGAGTTCTTGAACCAGTGGGGGTACGCTGGGTGCACCCACTGGCTGTAGTCCATGATACCGGTGTCGACTGCAGGCAGTCGACAATGGTCTTAGAACAAATGTGGTTTTTTCATAGCTAATTAGCTCTTCCACTCGAGTTTAGATAGGTCGTGTCGAGTGGGATCTTGGTCCAATGGGGGTATGCAGAGTGCACCCACTGCGTGTAGTCCCCGAGACCGCGGTCGACTGTGGGCAGTCGGCGGTGGTCTGAGAAGAAATGTTTTTACTCGTTCCACTCAGGCTGGGCGGACCATGCCAAGTGGGAAATCGAACTAGTGGGGGCATGCTAAGTGCACCCACTGGGTATAGTCCCCGAGACTGTTGTTGAATGTTTGATTCCGCGGCAGTCTTAGAACTCTTTTGCCATAGCAATTTGATCTTGCAATTTTACACTCGGAAGTAACTGATCTTTGTTTCCATCGATTGACGTGTCTTGTTGTTGATTGCTGAAATCTTGCAAGCTTGGGACCTAGTATGCTTCCTTGGAACAGGAGAAAATCCAACTCAAGCTTGATTTGGATATGTCCAAGGAGAACCTGAAGAAGGCTCAAGATGATGTGGCATCATAGGAGGTAACAACTTGTCTACTGTATGCCTTGTTATTTTTCCTTTCCCATCCTCATTTGAGACGAGTGAGTGGTCCCACTCGAATAGATGTGCATAGTGGAAACCGTCCACTCCAAGCCCGACAGAGGAATGTTGTTTCTTTAGACAAAATGAAGCAGGCCTTGGAGCAGAAGGACCTTGATCTTGCGGGGGCGCAGAAGATGGCGCGTGAGAAGACTGAACTAGCTGACAGGAAGCTAGCTTCAGTCAACAAGTTGGAGGAGGAGAATGCCAAACTGAAGACCATCGTTGACTGGATCAAAAACTTCTTCACAACGCTGCCGCCAACTCACTATTTTTCTCTTCGCTGTCAGAATTTCGAGGAGGAAACTGGGTGGATCCAGACAGGACTGGACCCCATCAACTCCCCCATCAAGGATGAAGCTACCATGAACGTGCTGCGACTGGACTCTTGCCTCGCCAGTGTCTTGGATTATGTCGCTCAACTGAAAGTTGCACTGACGCAGATAGACAAGGAGCTGTGGCCAGAATATGTGCTTCTGAATGACCTCGAGTCACTGATGACTCGACTCAACGACATCCTTGACCAAGTGCGGGCATGTAAGAAGTCAGCTACTCGTTATGGAGCTAATGTGGCTCTATCACTCGTTCGTGTTCATTGCAAGGACGCCAAGGAAGAGAAAGTGAAAGCTCTTCAGGTGGCAAACACCAAGAAGCTTTAGTTTCAATCTTTTATGGAGACCTTCATCGATGCAGCCACTCGCATTATAGATGCCACCGACTTGGACACTTTTGTCGAGCCAGCTAGTCCTCCTCCCACCGAGTGAAAAACTTGATAACTTGACTTTATTTGCCTCGGAATGCCAAGTGATTTTGTAATCATTAAACTCTTTTGGTCCTGATACCCGAGTACTTTTGCTTGTGGTTCTGAACCTCACCAGATTTATCCTAAATTGGTTGTTTTATCTGAATGCAATTTTCCTTGCTTCCAATCTGCCTGGATTGTTTAACTTAGGCGAAGCTAGTTCGCAGCTAAGCCCCTGAGTATAGGGTGGAGCGGACGTTGTACTTGTGGTGCAGCTCAGAGTGCACCTCATCGTACTTGCGGATTTCTCCTCCCGAGTGGTAGGATTGCTTTCCACTTGGAGTGTTTTTGAAACTTAGGTGGGTACGGGGCCGCAGCTAAGTCCCAGAGTGAGACATTTTCTCTTCACTCGGAGTGTTTTTGAAACTTAGGTGAGTACTGGGTCGCAGCTAAGCTTCCGAGTAAGAGGATTTCTCTTCACCCGGAGTATGTTTTGAAACTTAGGCAAATCTGGTTCGCAGCTAAGCCCCCGAGTGAGAGGATTGCTTTTCACTCGGAGTATGTTTAAAACATAGGTGAGTGTGGGGTCGCAACTAAGCCTTCGAGTGAGAGGATTGCCCTTCACTCGGAGTATGTTTAAAACTTAGGTAAATCTGGTTCGCAGCTAAGCCCCGAGTGAGAGGATTTCACTTTACTCGGAGTATGTTTAAAACTTAGGCGAGTGCAGGGTCGTAGCTAAGCCTCTGAATGACAGGATTGCTCTTCACTCGGAGTATGTTTAAAACATAGGCGAATCTGGTTCACAGCTAAGCCCTCGAGTGAGAGGATTGCTCTTCACTTGGAGTATGTTTAAAACTTAGGCGAGTGTGGGGTAGTAGCTAAGCCCCTGAGTGAGAGCATTGCTCTTCACACAGGGTATGTTTTGAAACTTAGGTGAATCTACTTTGCAGCTAAGCCCCTGAGTGAGAGGATTGCTCTTCACTCGGAGTATGTTTTGAACTTAGGCGAATCAGGTTCGCGGCTAAGCCTCCGAGTGAGAGGATTGCTCTTCACTCGGAGTATGTTTAAAACTTAGGCGAATCTGGTTTGCAGCTAAGCCCCTGAGTGAGAGATTGCTCTTCACTCGGAGTATGCTTAAAATTTAGGCGAGTGCGAGGTCGCATCTAAGCCCCCGAGTGAGAGGATTTCTCTTCACTCGGGGTATATTTTGAAAATTAGGTGAATCTGGTTCGCAGGTAAGCCCCTGAGTGAGAGGATTGCTCTTCACTCTGAGTATGTTTTAAACTTAGGCGAATTAGGTTCGTAGCTAAGCCACCCACTTGGGATTTGAACACACGTTTATGCGAAAACAATCATTAGGAGACTTCGGAAATCATGTCTTTGATAAACAATCTGAAAAGTACTCTTATTACATCTCGACGATTTGAGTGTTTAGGTATAAAAGCGGCAGAGTAGATCCGCGTTCCAAGAGCGCGGCTCATATTTCTTCTTGGCTACGTTGTAAAGGTGATATGTCCCTTGTGGAGAACCTTGGTGACGATGAAGGGGCCTTCCCAGGTAGCGACGATCTTATGAGGCCGTTGCTAATCCACTCAGAGCACAAGATCTCCTTCTTGAAATGCTCGACCTTTCATGTTTCGTGCATGGAATCGACATAAGTCTTGATGATAGATGGTCGACGAATCAAAGCCATCTCTTTTTCTTCCTCTAGGAGATCAACGATGTCCTGGCGTGCCTGCTCTGCCTCAACTTCAGAGAAGAGTTCCACTCTGGGAGCATTGTGTAGTAGATCGCTTGGAAGCGCGGCTTCAGTCCCGCACACCGTGAAGAAAGGGGTTCGATCAGTCGACCTGTTGGAAGTCGTCCTCAGTCCCCATAGAACGGACGGCAACTCAGTCACCCAAGCTCCAGCTGCATGCTTGAGCTCGTGCATCAATCGAGGTTTCAGCCCTTGGAGGATCAGACCAATTGCTCTTTCAGCTTGTCCATTCGACTACGGGTGGGCAACGGATGCGTAGTTGACCCGAGTACCTTGGGAAGCGCAGAACACTCAGAATTCATGAGAGTCAAAGTTTGAGCCATTGTCCATGATGATGCTATGTGGAACTCCATATCGGAACACCAACTCTCTGATGAAACTGATGGTTGTGCCTGAGTCAAGGTTTTTGATAGGTTTGGCTTCAATCCACTTAGTAAACTTGTCGACTGCTATGAGCAGATGAGTGAAACCACTTCTGGCGGTTCTTAATGGCCCAATCATGTCCAGCCCCCACACGGCAAATGTCTAGACGAGTGGAATAGTCTTCAAGGCTAATGCAGGCTTGTGGGACATGTTCGAGTAAAACTGGCAAGCTTCGCACTTCTCGACAATCTCTTTTGCCATTCCATTTGCTTGCGGCCAGAAAAATCCTGCTCGATATGCTTGGGCCACGATAGTCCGAGAGGACGCATGATAACCACAGGTCCCCGAGTCAATCTCGTTCAAGATCAGTCACCCTCTTCTGGAGAGATACATCGATCGAGCTACGCTAGTCACACTTTCTCTGAAAAGCTGTCCGCCTATAACTGTAAAGGCTTTCGACCTGTGGACGGTCTGACATGCTTCATCTTCATCCTCTGGAAGCTCCTGCCTGAGCAAGTATGCAATGTATGGCACTGTCTAGTCAGGGGTGATTACCAAATCTCCGTGATTAGGTCGACTACTGCCGGCACTTCGACCTCAGTCGGATTGGTAGCACTTATTGGTTCTGGGGGCTCTTCTTTAAAGGGATATTCTTGCACTGATGGGGTGTGGAGATGTTCCAAGAACACATTATTGGGAATAGGCTTCTGAGTGGAACCTATTTTCGCCACATCATCAGCTGCTTGATTCTTGAGTCGGGGAATGTGGTGGAGATCCAACCCTTCAAACTTCTTCTATAATTTCCTTACTACGTTGTAGTATCCAATCATGGCAGGTCTCCTGATATGCCACTCCTTCATCACCTGATTAACCACCAAATATGAGTCGCCATAAACCATCAGGCGACGGACGCCGAGTGAGATGGCCATACGTCACCCATATAGAACTGCTTCGTACTAAGCTTCATTGCTAGAGGAGTCAAAACAAATCTGGAAACCATATCTGAGTTCATCCCCTGTTGGGGACACCAGGACCACTCCAGCACCAGTACTGTTTAACATCTTGGACCCATCAAAGAACATGGTCCAGTGCTCCGAGTGAACTTGAGTCAGTTGCTGTTGTTCAATCTACTCGGCCACGAAATCTGCTATTGCTTCAGAATTGATTGCCTTTTTTAGCTTCGAACTTGACATCCAGAGGAAGAAGTTCAATTGCCCACTTAGCCACTCGACCGGTTGTATCTCGATTGTTCAAAATTTCTGATAAAGGAGCGTCGCAGAGGACTGTAATCGAGTGGCCTCCAAAGTAATGTGCAACTTTCTTCGTAGTCAAATAGATTTATAGACAAGCTTCTAGTAATGTGGGTACCTTTGCTTGGACAGAGTCAAGACTTCAGAAATATAATACACTTGGCATTGAACTTTATAGGCTTTGCCTTTCTCCTCCCGCTCGACTGTGAGCACTGTGCTAACAACCTGTCTAGTGGCTACAATATATAACAATAGAGGCTCTGTGCTGATTGGGGCTTTGAGCTCTACAAACGCTACTTCGGCTTCAGGAGTCCACTCGAATGTATCATAATTTTTTATCAGTCGGTAAAGAGGCAATGCCTTTTCACCGAGACGAGAAATGAATTGAATCAATGCATCCAAACAACCTGTAAGCTTATGAACATCATGCACACACACATGGTGTTTCATTCTGAGAATTGCTCCAATCTTTTCTGGGTTTGCGTCAGTCCCTCGTTTGGAAATGAGAAAACCAAGCAACTTCGCTCCTGGGACTCTGAATGTGCACTTGGATGGATTAAGCTTCATGTCATATCTTCTTAGGTTGGCAAAGGTTTCAGCAAGCTCAGTTAGTAGGTCGGAACTCTTGCGCGACTTGACCACGATATTATCCATGTATGCTTCCACGTTCCGACTGATTTGATTGAGCAGGCACTTCTCGATCATGCGCATGAACGTGGCACCAGCATTCTTGAGACCAAAAGGCATGGTAACATAGAAAAAACATCCCCCGAATGGGGTGATGAAGGTTGTTTTTATTTCATCGGGTCCATACAGTCGGATCTGATGGTACTCGGAATATCATCCAAAAAGGACAAACGCTCACATCCCATGGTCGGGTCGATAATCTGATCGATGCGGGGGAGAGGAAATTGATCTTTTGGGCTGGCCCGATTGATATGCTTGAAGTCAATACACATACGAAGTGAGTCATCTTTCTTGGGGACCATGACGATGTTGGCGAGCCACTTGGAGTGGTAAATCCCACGGATGAACTTGGCTGAGAGGAGCCAAGCCACTTCCTTCCCAATCGTCTCCCTCTTTTCTATGACGGATCGACGGAGATGCAATTTCACAGGTTTTGCTTTTGGGTCGACACATAAACGGTGCTCAGCCAGTCCCCTGGGTACACCCGGCATGTCTGATGGCTTCCATGCAAAGATGTCCCAGTTCTCACGGAGGAACTAGATGAGCGCTTCTTCCTATTTACTATCGAGTGTCATTGAAATGTGATTCGGAGCAGCAGAGGGGTCTTCCGAGTGAATGTGGACTAGCTTTGATTCACCGACCGACTGAAATGCTGACTCTGAAGCAGGCTTCTTGGCTCGCAATAAATCAGTCGGGTCGGTGTTTTTCTTGTACTCTTCCAGCTCGACCACCGGCATTTGCTCAACAACAATCTTGGAGCCTTTCTGGAGGCACTCCTCTGCTCTCTGCCTATTTCCTATGACTGTGATCACACCTCTAGGCCCAGGCATATTCAACTTAATATACACATAACATGGTAGGGCCATGAAACAAGCATATGCTGGCCTACCTAGGATAGCATGATAGGCACTGTGAAAATCCACTACTTCAAACGTCAACTTCTCATTGCGGTAATTATTGGAATCACCCAAAACCACATCAAGAGCAATCTGTCCGAGTGACCTTGACTTCTTTCCGGGGATGACACCGTGGAACTGCATGTTGCTCTCACTGAGTTTGGACAACGAAATGCCCATCCCTTGGAGGGTCTCAGGGTACAAAATGTTCAAACCACCGCTACCATCCATAAGGATTTAGTAAGTTGGGTGCCCCCAACGACTGGGTCGACCACCAATGTTTGCCACCCAGGGGTGGCAACATGTGCCGGTTGATCTGACTAGTCGAATGTAATTGGAGTTTTCGACCACTTCAAGTACGTCGTAGTTGCCAGAGCAACCATGTTCACTTCTTTGTTAATGACTTTCAGTCGACTTTTGCTCTCGACATCAGAAAAAATCACCAGGGTACCATTGACCTTAGGATAACCATCGTCTTCTTCTTTCTCTTCATCCTTACCAGAGTCCTTCTCACTGGGCTGACCCTCTCGGAACTGCTGAATCAGGAGTCGACATTGTCGAGTGGTATGCTTGGGCAAAATCAAGTTACCCTCTTCGTCTTTCTTCATGTGTATGTGACACGGCAAATCCAAGACTTCTTGTTTTGACTGATCTTTCACTTTCTTGGGCACCCACGGGCCTTTAGGCTTTCCCTTGAACTTTCCTTGATTCAAAACTATGGCCTCGGCAGGACCTACGGGTTTAGCTTTACGTTTTTGCTTCCAACTGGTGTTTCCACCTCCAGTGTCCTGGTCGACTGGTTTACCCTTACCATTACAGAGTCAGTCTTCTTCTTCACCGTTTGCATACCGAGTGGCTATTTCCGTCATTCGGCTCAGAGACATGTCTCCGGAACGACCGAACTTCAGGATAAGCTCTTTGTACCGAACACCCTCCTTGAAGGCGCAAACTGCCTAGTGCTCTGACACATTCTCCACCACATGGTGAAGGGTATTCCATCTCTGGATGAAGTCTCTCAAAGTTTCATTCGGCTTCTGAACGCATTGTTGCAATTCAGATAGCCCAGCAGGTTGCTTGCAGGTGCCTTCGAATGTCTTAATAAACACTCCGGCCAAATCTTCCCAACAGAAAATACTTCCAGGGTCAACTGATTCAACCAAGCTCTGGTTGAGCCCTCAAGCATCAAGGGGAGGTTTCATGGCTACATCATCGTTGCCCCGACCAATCTGTACTGCCACTCGATAATCTACTAGCCAAGTGTATGGCTTCGACTCACCTGTGAACTTGCTCACTCTGGTAGCCAATCTAAAGTTGGGAGGGGTCTCAGCAGCTCGGATGGCTCTACTGAAACATTCAAGCCCAGAAACAAATGCTCTGCTTCCAATCGGACAGTCTCTGTTTTTCCCTTCTCTGTTTGCTTGGCCTCTATCGACCAAGCCCTACATGAGGAGTGACCTCGCATTGAACCCAGGTTCTCTTGGGTCGATTGGGGCTCTTCGCTCGTCACCATACGGGCGCCTGTTGTCATACTGCCAGGGCGCGTATGACCCACCTCTTGGAGGAGGTGTATGCACTCGACGGCGGTCATCACGAGGATCGAACTAACCATGGCCTCGATCAAGGTACTGATCTTGGCGGTAACCATGATCTTCACGCTGCGGAGGCGGTCTCGGGCTATGTGCTAACTGAACTATGTATGCAGCCACAAATCTGCTATGGATTTTGTTGCATTACTGAGAAATAGCCGAGTTCTATTCTCCTGCTGCCAAGAGCAGCGCTCGGATCTGCAGCAAACCTCTACCAGCTTCTGAACGTGATGACTGAATGGACTCTGCTATGCGTGTTGCTGCTGCGACATTTTGAATCAGAGTACGGTATACCTGAGGTTCAGGCGGAAACAATTGTCGTGGTCGTCAACTGGATTCAGGGATCTGCTGACGGGTGCCTTCGTCGAGTGACTGCTGGCGATTCTCCATACGTGTGCGCTTGGGGATAGTATTCGTCGTGATCATGCGACGGATCACCGCCGCTACCACCGCGACGAAATCCAGGTGGGCTACACTGGGAGTTGACCATGAGGACTTCTGCCGTGGGTTCGTTGCTCTCGCACTCGGAAAGAGTGTTCGATTGACCAAGCGGCAGGTTAAATGATATGTAGAGAGATTCATCGGGCTCGATTGCCATGACTTGAGGGCTGGTCGACTTGCGAGCCACCGCATGCTTCACCCATCGTTGGAGCCGTGAACGACCAGATCGCTTGCGATGGTGAACAGCGGGAAGCGAGGATGCTGCGGGAGCCGACCGATACTGGGTCGATGGCTGCCGCAGGAGGACGCCACAGGCACTCGCGCGAAAGTGTGTCACCCCATGGATGGGGAGAGCCTCGACGTCGAGGGGGGCTTCTTGGAGCCAGGCAGAGTCGTAGGCAACGAAGACGAGCGCTCCAAGGCGAACCTCGTGGCCCATGGACAAACCACCACCAGAAACCATCTTGATGGGGATCAAAAAACTGCAATCTTACCGGAAGTCACTATGACGCCTGCCCCACGGTGGGCGCCAACTATCGTGGGAATAAGTCTGATAGTAAGTGTAGGGGGTACGTAGGAAGAGGCAGTGCCCTAGCTATGGCGAGGTTATACACACAAGTTTACGAGTTCAGGCCCCTCTCGAAGGAGGTAAAAGCCCTACATGTCGGTGCCGCTGAGGCTTGTCGACTAGATAGGTGTTGTTGTTACAGGGGGTGCAAACCCTTGTGCTAGATGTAGAAACAGGAACACATGTCATATTCACAGGCATTATGTGTAAAGTAAGCAGATGCAATTCAACAAAGTTAGAAGCAATACAAGCTAGACATCATATGCAACATGCAACCACATATAATAGTGCCAAGTTAGAGCAAGCACCTATGATGATATAGTAGGGGAGATGTGCTCATCATCTACACAGCTACGTTGACTGTCTAGCCTTGCGTTGTCTTGCGAATCTTCTTTGGAGGATGGTGGAGTAGAATCTGTAGAGAACCTCCATTTCAGTTGCTCGGAAGGACCACCATCATCCAATGACTTGCCAATTTCCTTCAGCTTTATTGATTTTGCATTGTGAGGTCATACCGACAAGAAAAAGGAATATAACTCGCTCTTCAGAACTCATTCATGCATGATACTGACGAACACTACTCTGATGAAAGGCAAAGTCATGATACGAGGATGGAATATGTACGAAAAAATGGACGGCTTGACATATTCACACCTATGATGTGGTAACTAAGCAGAAGGCACTTCAACAAATTAGAAACACTGCAAGACACCATATGGAAGGTGCAATCAATATCACTCTGCCAAGTTAAAATTGTCCCATCATAGGTGGCGTTCATCAAACTAGAAGCAATACATGCTAGAAATCATATTCAAGACGTAAACCAATATCACACTGCCAACTTAAAGGTGTCCCATCATAAGTGACTGATGCAGCATACACAAGAAGAGTAGTTTCATGTAAGAACATCGTGTGATAGACAGATATAGTATGTACCAAAAACAGGAAAGCGTGTCATATTCACATGTATCATGTGTAAGCTAAGTAGATGCAGTTTACACTAATTAGGAGCAATACGAGCTAAACACCATATGCAACATGCAACCAGATATCACACTGCCAAGTTAGAGCAGGCACCTTGGATGGTGGAGTAGGGGAGCTGAGACTTGGACCTTCTAACGCACTATCAGTACAAGGAGAATCGGTACAGATGCTCCATTTACATTGCTGCAGAGGAGCACCATCGTCGCCTTCCTTACTCTTTTCCTTCCTCTTACTTGATTTTGCCATGTCAAGTAAAACCCACAAGAAAAAGGAATAAAATTTGCTCTTCAGAACTCATTGATGCATGATACTGACGAACACTACTTTCATGTAAGGCAGCCGCATGATAGGAGGATGGAATATGTATGAAAAACAGGATGGCATGACATATTGACATGTATGATGTAGAAAGTGTAAACTAAGCACAAGGTGCTTGAACTTGTTAGAATCAATGCAAGCTAGAAACCATATGAAAGATGAAACCAATATCACTCTTCCAAATTAAAAGGGTGCCCTAACAAATGTATTTGACCAAATTATAAGCAATACACGGCAACAGGCTAGAAATAATATGCAATATGCAACGAATAAAGGTGACTCATCGTAAGTGATTGATGCAGGATACAGAAGAGAGGTAGTTTCATGTAAGAACAAGGTTAACACATAGATATAGTGTGTACCAAAAATAGGAAGGCATCTCATATTCACAGGTATAGTGTGTAAACTAAGCAGATGCAATTACCCTAATTAGAAGCATTACAAGCTTGACACCGTATGCAACATGCAACCACATATCACACTGCGAAGTTAGAGCAACCTGTGATGGTGGTGTAGGGGAAGTGCGGTCTTCAAGTACAGAGCTACGTTCAATATCTTCATTTAGGCTTGTTGTTTCTTGGGAATCATGTGGAGAGGATGAAATTGCATTCTTTATAAGAGTATTGTGTCTCATATTAACCCACGCGCCTGACTGTCTCATCATAAGCGATAGATGCAGGATACACAAGAACAGTAGTTTGATGTAAGAACATGGTGTGATAGGTAGATGTAGTATGTACCAAAAACATGAAGGCGTGTCATATTCACATGTATAATGTGTAAGCTAAGGAGATGCAATTTAACAAATTAGGAGCAATACAAGCTAGGCACCATATGCAACATGCAACCAGATATCACACTACCATGTTAGAGCAAGCACCTTGGGTAATAGGAGAATCTACAGAGATCATCCATTTCGATTGCTCCAGAGGACCACCATCATTACGTGCCTTCGTCCTTTCAGATTTTTCCTTGTCAAGTAAACACACAATAAAAAGGAATGAAATTCGCACTTCCAAATTCATTGATGCATGATACTGACAAACACAAATTTTATGTATGGCAACCACATTGTAGGACGATGGAATATGTATGAAAAACGCTAAGCAGAAGGCATTTCAACAAATTGGAAGCAATGCAATCTAGACACCACATGAAAGATCCAACCAATATCACTCTACCAAGTTAGATGTATCTCATTATAAGTGGCACTTCAACAAATTAGAGGCAATACATGTTTGAAATGATATGCAAGATGCAACCAATATTACACTGTCAACTTGAAGGTGTATCGTCAAAAGTGATTGATGAGGGATACACAAGAAAAGTAGTTTGATGTAAGAACATGGTTAATAGAAAGACGTAGTATGTACCAAAAACAGGTATAATGTGTTAACGAAGCAGATGCAATTTACCCTAATTAGAAACATTGCAAGGTAGACACCATATGCAACATGCAACCACATATCACACTGCCAAGTAAGAGCAAGCACCTGCGATGGTGGTGTGGGGGAATTACGGTGATCAACGAGAGAGCTACATTGACTATCTTCATTTAGCCTTGCTGTTTCTTGAGAATCATGTGGGGAGGATGACAATGCACTCTTTAAATGAGTAGGGCATCTCACAGTAACCCACTCGGGTGACTGTCTCATCATAAGTGATTAACGAGGGATACAAAGGAGCATTAGTTTGATGTACGAACATGGTTAATAGACATATGTAGTATGTATCAAAAACAGGAAGGCGTGTCATTATCCAAGGTATAATGTGTAAAGTAAGCATATGCAATTTAACCAAATTGGAAGCAATACAAGCTAGACACCATATGCAACATGTAACCACATTTGATAGCGCGAAGTTAAAGCAAGCACCTGGGATGGTTGTGTGTGGCAATTCAGATAATCAACTATAGAGCTACATTTACTGTCTCCAACTGCTGACACTGCACCCATTAGAGCGCTAAAACGCTTAGTGCTTATCTTCAAATTACACTAGAGTGACTTATGTCTTTTCTTTTCTCCATTCATCAACACTGTGTCAGAGTCTGAAATACCCATGCATAAAAAACAATAGTGTGAGTATGGGTGAAGTGTGTGCACAATTAGTATAGTGTAAAGGTAGCAGATAGCAGGTCCGTGAGAAATAAATGACGGGAGACATATGATAGCTCTACAACATGCATGGCACACTAAATTACTACATGATTATATGAAAATAAAAGTCGATTGAAAGCAAATAGGTCAGTCCATTTTTTCTGCACCGTCCGATGTACAAAGAACGGGCAGATCGCCTTCATCTACCTCCAGCGACCACCGGCCCAGTATTCCTCCCCTGCCTGCGCCCTCCCCTCGACCTCACTGCACTGTCGTGCTTGGCAGCGCCCCGGACATCCATTCTAGCCCCGCCAACCTCCAGATCGGGCGCAAGCAGCTCCTACGCCCCACACCCCTATGATAGACACCGATGCGCCGCTTCCGCGGGGAACAGGCGGACTAGGTGCTCCATGCGCCTAAGCGGGTGCTGCTTCTTTTAATTGCGGTTCGACTGACCCTGAATTGAAATCCATGCGGGCTACTGACCTCCAACAAAGGTGAAATAGTAAAGGGAGGAAACCTTGTGCATTTAGTATCACGAAGAAGATGCAGTAAGAAGCGCTCAACTAGTTTCTTTCGTGGGATGAATACGGTGTGAGCAGAGACGTAAGATTTGCACGAATAAGGGAAGAGGAGTTCCTCTTTCTACTAGCAGTGATGTGTCCTCCTTCTGTTTTTCCAACGATCTTCTTGTGGTTTGCTGGAAATGAGAAGTTGTGGAGGACGGTGAAGCCTTGGACGAACCCATGGCCAAGTTGTTGAGTGTGGTGCGGTGGCCGTCTGTCGGCGGCGGGAAACCAGATCCGAGGTGGCGAACGACGGCGTAGCGGGAACAACTCCGGTGTGGTGGACGGTTGCAATAGTGGAGCGGTAGCAATGAGGCGCAGGACGGCATGGTCGGAGTATATATTAAAAAATATGCAACTTACCTAAGTTCATGCGTGGTTCCATATATAATCTCCTTGGTTGTAAAAAAAGTTAGATGATGCCCCCTTTTATATATCATGTTCAAACTGACAACAAAGATGATGCCCCCTTTTACATCTGATTTACAAATGCCATTATCTCGGGTTCGAATAGATGAATGCACTTCCTATGAATTCGAATCTTCGAAACCCCCTTTCTGTTGAATTCAACATGTATTCTATTTCGTAGCTAGCAATTTGGAATGTATCCATGCAAGTGACAAATGTATAAAGTGCTTCACACTAACAACATGGAGTGCACTAATTAATGTTTATATATGAATAGCAAAAGCATCCATTGCCTGTATTTCAAACCGCTCTCACTCTATGGATCGATAATATGAAATAAACACATGCACATGCTAGAATTCAATAGAGTATGGGTGTCTGATTGACCGATTTTCGTCCATACACAATTTGCAAAATTCATGATCTCATGCAAAAATAATAATGCCATTTATGTTTTAATTTAATGCATAGAACCGCCTTTTACACGTAGATGCACTATGCCTCGGCTCGTTGTCACAAACGCGTTATATATCTCTCTATCTAACGCATAAGTGCACACACTTTATAAGCATCGGCATTTATCTTTCACACACGCTCACATTCTCTCTCAGGGTGTCGAGGTGTCTCACGCACATGCTCTCTCTGTTTCTCTCTCTCTCTTTCTGACATGCACATATATGTGCCTACGTGTCTCCCGCACGCACATTATCTTTAGGCCTCTCTCGCACACATTGCCCCCCCCATACACACCTCTCTCTTAGTAGTTGGCAGATATGATTTCATCATATCATTCGGTAGGATATCCCTGGCTGTTAGGCTGGATGGTAATACGAGGCAAAGTTTTACCCTAATTCGGACCCTTGCAGTTAAAGAAAGAGCCTACTCCTGGTACTGTATATTAGTGATAGGGGTGTGTACAAAGTACACATGAATACCAGGCATTGTGCGTGTGTGTATACTATCGACGAACTAGCCCCCAAGCTTCTGTAACATACTGGGGGCCTAGGGTTACAAATCATATATAGTCAGCTTATCACCAGTGGGGATAGAGTCCTCCGCGACTCTGGTAGCTTCGTGTTGTACACCGAGTCCTCCACATGGGTCTTCGTATAACGCGTCTCGGTCCAACCTATATGTGGCACAGGATGGAACCGACCCATGAGTCTTCATGTTGACCCACCACAACTAGAAATGATGTGCCCACCACACCACACACGCAATCGACCACTAAGAAAATAAGCATATACAATAGTACAACGGTATCTAGCTCATGATACGTCTCCATATTTTGTTGATGACACTGAAGGACTTTGCATTTGATGCGTGCTCCGTATTTTGTTGGCGACACTTACGGTCATTGTATTTGAAGCGAAAGCATGATATGGTCACTGGACTCCAGAATAAGCTCATCACGGTCACCACATACATTTTGTCGTGCTAACCAACATGTGGTTGGATGGTTAGGAGGACAATGGTTTCTCGAGCCCACCAAGGTTAAAGTCCCGGTGCTCGCATTTATCTTGTGTTAATTTCAGTATTTTCCGGCGATGTGCGTTCAGTGGGAGGAGACGTTCCACTCGACTATGAGGCACCTATGGTGACTTCGTAAAATCTCAAGATCATACATGTTGGCCCACTCTCTCGAAGGTGCTCATAGGGGTAGGGTCCGCGTGTGTGCACTTATAGCGGTGAGTGCTTGCGCGTATATATGAGCCCTTGCGTCTATACCGTGTTAAACAAATACATGTCATGATTATACGGTCACTGGCTCACCCGTACAACTTCGTATTTTGTTGATGACACAATCAATGGACCAGCCAAACGTTCCACGCGGCGCAACTAGTGTTGCACCATTGGGGTGCGTAACCGTGGGGCCCACCTGTCAGCCCGTATATGAAAGAAAGAAAATGGTAGTTTGATTCTGTACTGTGTTAATAAAATAGGAGTACATTTTAGGGTGATCATATGGTCACTGGCTCACCATACAGCTCCGTAATTTGTTGATAACATGATCAATTGACCGGTCAAACAGTCCACATTCTGCAGCGCACATTACCATAGGGCCCACCCGTCAGCGCGTATATGAAGGATAGAAATGGTAATAAATTAGTAGTCGGTGGGTATTCGAAGTCGTGAGACCTCTAGTTGGGGGGGCATTGATTGGGCGGTCGGGTGGGGATT
>NC_041391.1:483995009-484024007 GCF_002162155.2 Triticum dicoccoides
CGGTGCGGCGGCGGACCGGCGGTGGGGAGTGGTTTTGGGGAGGGCGGGGCGGCGTAGCGGCGTGGGCCGTGGTTCGGCCGGTGGTGGCTGGCGGCTCACAGTGGTGGAGTTTGATATAAACTGGAGGCCCTTGATTACGTATCCAATGGCTGGAAAATCTAATGACCAAAGATTATAAAGTCAGTCGACTGACGTGTAGCCTCACCCCACACGTACACATTCATGCATGCAAGACACGCACCCATGCAGGCATGCAACACTAACATGTACACATAACGTACACACGCACACATGCTGGCGTGCAACACTGACACGTACACATGCACTCATGAACACACGCACGTACGCACCCATGCATGCTACACTAAAACATACCCTTGCACGCATGTAGCTCGAAGCTCGAAGCTCGAAGGTCGCGAGCTAAACAAGTAGCTCGTGACTCGGCTCGAATCGACTCGAACTCGAAGAATAACGAGTCGAGCCGAGCTTTAGTTTAAGATCGTTTATAGACCAAGTTAAACGAGCCAATCTCACGAGTACTCGTGTAACTCGTTAGGCTCGATATAATAGATCAGCCACTCCCAATACAAAGAAAGATCAGCCACTAAACAACCTACGTCCCAGGCGCACAACCCAAGGCCGAGAAGTTGAAGGCCTAGCCTCCTAGGAGACTCATGTGTTAAAAGAAAATTACAATTGTTTAGTGATATATATATTTAATATATACATAATCATTTTTATCATACATGAGGGCTTTATGTTTATATCTTAAATGAGCTTAGCAAGCTAAACAAGTCAGCTCGCGAGTTATACGAGTCGAGCCAATCTTGGGTTTGACCTCGTTATAGTAACGAGTCGAGTCGAGCTAACTCGTTAACAAAATGAGCTCTAGCGAGTCAAGCCGAGCTGGCTCGACTCGGCTTGAATTCCAGCCCTACACGCACGCAAAACTCGCACGCCTACATGCATATAGCACACAACGCAAGACACATGCTCAACCTATACGTGCATGCACCCTTTGTTAAGGACATGGATTGTTATGGGTATTAATCAATCTTATCTGTGATAAGCAGAACATTGATGTTTGCAGCGGTCTTTATGAATCACAACGTATCAAACGGGCTATCAACATAGTAGGCTTATCTACATGAAAAAGATGACGTCACACTCAATGAACAATCATCGGTTTATGAAATGCCCGCTTCTGACCGCTCTGGCCCACCAAAGGTTCCTCTGCTGTGCGCTGCCTACGTTGGGTCACTGACATATAGGCCATGTACCCAAAGAGCCCACACGTCAGTGGAAGAACGGTGCGGTGTCCTAGGTCAGAGTCGAGGGCGTCACTCGCTGCATGCCCGACTGAACACGCCTCCTTCCCGCATTCAAACGCCTCCATGAATCCCGCCCGTGTGGAAGCCAAGAAACCCACTCTGGACACATGTCCGTTCATGACCGGGCCAACATTAAATGCAATGCCGGATGAGCTCCTCCCGTCCGCCGTCTATTTAATCTCCTATTTAAACGAGGCCAAACGCCGGCCAAGAATCATAAACCTCCGCCGCTCCCCTATCTCCTCCTTCACCATTTTTTCCACTGTTACAATGGCTTAGGAAGAGTAGTTATTCCGCATCCAAGCTGGTTGGGTAGCCCACCGGATACGAGCTATGCAGCTCGTTGATCCACCTCACTCCCCTCGCCCGATGGAGCCAGTTGCCGCCCCAAGCCGGCACGCGGTTCAACAACTCGCCACTCCAGGCCAGCTCGACGAGGAGCGGCGCATGGCCATCGTTGTTGTCGTCCATGCCGCCGCCTCGTACCAAGTCTCCCGTTTCTGTGGCCGAGACTCCCATATCGGCGGCTGCGCCATGCAAGAAGCAACAGAAGCCGAGTGCACGGAGAGCGACGAGTCGGTGGCCAGCACCTCCGCGTCCGCCGCCATCGTCGACGAGAAGTAGAACACGGGAGGCCGCCGCCGCTTGGGTCCCATGAATGCCACCGTGGAGGCGACGCTGGCGTACACGGTAGGTGTCTTGCCGGATCCTTTTGTTGCGAGGACCTTCGTCGACCCAGCATGGGCTCCACGGGAGAGGGGAATGTTAGCATGAACTTGAGCCGGTGCCGGCCATGGCGAAGTAGTGGCCGGTGATGAACTCGAACCCGTGCTGGCCACCATCATCTTTGACATTAGCCAATGATATCAGTTGGGCAGTGGGAAAGTGAGCCGTCCTTTGCGCTGAAGGATATACCTCCAGGGCTCCCGGCAGTCCGGTGATCGTGCTGCCGGACATGAGGAACACAAATCGATCGACGGGCGAGCATTTAGGCTAGGTATTATATACCTGTGCTGTCCAGAAATAGCACCACGTAGTTCATTTGAATGTAATGAAATCCGTCATGTTTGTATGAAAATCTGGTATTTTATATGACTTTCATCGTTGTTATATGAAATATCAGTTTGTCTACGTGTTTGCGTGAATTCCGTCCGGTTGGTTGAGTTGCTGTCATAATGTGTGCGGCTATGGTCGGATCGCATAAGTTGCGGGTTGCCGGTCGGTCTGCGGGCGGCTCGGCAGCGTTGTGATACAAAAAAACACAGCTCGTGCGAGCTCGTCTCCAACCTGCGTGCTGGAGGATGCATGAGCACCCGAGCCATTCCTCGTTCATCGGTGGCAAAGGCACCGGTGGACAAAAAGGGTCGCCAATATTTTGGCTACCCCGGGCAAGATCCAAACAGCCCCTCCCAATAGATTCAAATCCCTCGTTCGCCGTGGAATTTTGCCATGTGTTGTTTTCATGGACTAGCAAGATGCCCGTGCATTGCACGGAACATCAAGATGCATTTTTTTACAAACACCTGCATGCATGCAAGGGATAATTAATGTCCTCCTTTGCTAGTACCAGGAGGCAAACACCATTAATATTGCATCAATTAGTGTTAGGGCCTTGTATATCTGCAAATTGTAATTTTGGTAGTGGCCCCTTGTATATAAAAATGGAGGGAGAAAGATGAGAGATAAGGTGAGGAGGAGTGGGGCGTGGTGGTGACTGGTGGTCGGACTGGGCGGAGGCAAGGGGATGGACGGTGCATTATGTCTAGGTTTGTATCTCTCTCACACACACCCACCTAGGTGGGGGACGTGCACGAAGTGAAGAGGTGCACGCACGGCGCACGTACTCCCATCTCTTTCCCAACCACGCCCGCATGGGTACACAGTGGAGCTCATTTCTGTATGAAAAGGCAGCCCACGTGGTAATTTGACACGTGTACTGGTTGTCCACTTGGTGGAGGGAGGATCGTCTACCACGGGTGAACAAACAAATTGTGACTTGATGTGTTATGTTAAAAAACAAACCATGTGGGGCCTACCTTAGAGGCGAGGCTCTATACACTGGAGTACTTTTGATGTGTCCCGTCAACTCGCAGAACAAGGAGAAGCTTGCTTAGTATGCCGTCTCCCCCGCCCACGGGCGCGGTGGCTCGCAGGATGAGGTGAAGCTTGCTTACGAGTAGTAGTGGTAGTAGTAGTAGTACTGTACGCCTTACGCCCGCTCCCTCGCCCACGTGCGCGGTGGCTCGCAGCACGAGGAGAAAATTTTACTACTCCCTCCGTTTACTCCTCGTCCCAACTACGTACCTTGGTTAGAGAGATTATCATATTGTTTGGAATATATATATGGCTTTAATACTCCCTCCATTTACTTATACAAGGCCACTATAAAAAATACATTTTGCATCTATACAAGGCCACAAATAGTAATCGAGACAAAAGTTACTACTCCTTCCTTTCCAGTTTATGGCTCAATTTCAAAATCTCTCCAACCAAGGTAGACGGTGAGTGGTCGAATTAATTTCGTAGTTTGCACAAGTAATTAGTACGCTCGTTTTTCTCAAGAAGTTATGTTTACCGAGGCATTAATTAGAACGGATGCATGAATGACCACTAAATTTCCATGAACTTCTACATGCATTCGTGAGTTTCCTCTTGACACTGCTTGCATCCGGTGATCTAACGCACCTCGAAATCCAACATGTAATGGTACTACTAATCGTGGGTACGTATGTTTTTTAGATGAGCCCTATAAACCCTAGTGGGTACGTACTCCGTAAAAACAGATTTTTCCAAAACAAAGTTGCTCCCTTTCATGAATTTTGTACTTCCTGTCGCCGACATGTGGGACATATAGCAACCGGGTCGACATGTCAAGCACCAAATAACAGTCAGACCAGCAGGGGGGACGCACCCCACTTGTACCGGCCCAGTAGTAGTAATGAGCAATGAGACGTCAAATCACAATGCCGCACCTTCCCAGACGGACGAAGCAACCATTATTTCACACTTTGGTTTGCCATCATCTCAAACAACATAGTATTGCTTCTACCTCAAGAGGAACATGCACATCGCCTCGGTACATCATGACACGTGGGACCGCATGACAGGCCATGCTCCCCCGCCGATCGCTCGGTAAAATCACCTCATTTTTACTATACTTCGTCCGTATCGGTTTACTACATGGCACGCACGTCGTTCTAGGTTCGGAATTTAACTGGCTATATATGTGATGAATAGTACTCTAGCCTTTTAAAAAATGTATACTTTTGTACAGTAGTAGTATCGATGGATTGCGCCATGGAGCAAAAATTGAAATTAAAAAAAAAGGTGGTACATATAGAGAGCGCTCGTCGCCAAATTATGCATATAGTACTATTAAAAAAGCTAGTACGTGCTTAATTGGGGTGCTAAATTCTATTAAAGAAATACTAGTAGTATGTATATACTGAAGAGTTAAAGTAACGAGAAGAAACATAACATAGTTCTACTGGGGGCTCACCACAACACACCCCTCAAATTAAACTAAGCATGCCTGAAATTAAACTATGCAACTAATCTGGTAGACATTGCATTAGAACCACCATGAGCAACGATACTGACACCTTACTCACTCGGAGTCCTCGTCCATGTCCTCGACTTCGTCCTTGTCCCTCTTCCTCTTGGCTGATACTTCTTTGCTTGAACTGCAGACTTGGCTCTTGCTCTTCATCCAACCCTTGTAGATATTGAAACAAAGGTAGCCATCCAATGCAGTGTAGTGGATGTGGTCTATATATAGTACATTCCACTGCCATGCATGACGATGAAACGTGTAATGAGGTTTCTCCAGTTTATGGTACGAAGGATGAACCATGGCTCCTGCCAGGGTCAGCATTGAAGGCTGACGAGAGGACACAAGCCGATTCTTCTGGAGGTCGAAGGGTTTGCCTACAACGAGGCCTATCCGACCCAGGACTTCTTTGTCGTTCCTAAAGTCTACAGTAACGAATTTGACTAGGTTGCTCCCGAGGAAGTTTTTAAAATCTAGGCATTCAACATCGGCATGGCATATGTGGTAGACCAAGCATAAGTCTTGCACGCAAACCTGGAGCACGGCGGGCTTTTTCCTATCTTCGTCCTTTAGATCCTTCTCTCGTCCCAGGACTGTGGTGTACTCAACATCTAGCCTAGCGACCCACTCATCATCTGAGTTTTCAAACATGCGTCTGAAGCGAGAAAGACATCCTTTCACCGTCGCGGAAGAACAGGTGTTGATGACGTCAAACTCATCGCCGGTGATGGTTACCTTGTACTCACCGCCGATCATGGAGATTTGGTACGCCATGGATTTGGGAGGAGGGTTAGGATTAGTGGAACTGCCGTAATATGAAAAGGACGGGACGACTAGGAGCGAACCGTCGTAGTATTAAAGGACGTGCGGGGATGAGTAGGAGCGAACTGCCAGCGTGCGAACGGTAGGGTAGTGGCTTTCCATTCTCCCATGATATGGGCTTCTGAGAGCCCTTGGATCTAAGATCAAACGGTTGCATGGCGTGATTCTAGACCTATTGGTGAATATCCTATCCTGGAGGGTTATTCTGCAAATTTTCAGCAACTTAGCATGAGACTGTTTGATCTCCGATCCAAGGGCTGCCAGCAGCCCGTATCATGGTCACGCCTACCACGACCGTCGCGTCGCACGCGCGGTCGCACCATTGGAGATTTAACACGGTGTGTTAGGCTATCTGATGTTGGCATGTCATACATAGTCATCACTTAGTCACTCATACTTTTTTGCGAATAAAGCTTAGTCACTCATGTCGGATATCGGGTTCCGGCAAAACCCTTAAGGTTCGAACTCTGGGGTGCGGACGAAGATCTTCCCCCTACCGATCCATGTTCCAACGCCTCGCTAAGAATCTAAGCTAAACGATGAACACCACAAGGGACGCAAGATTTATACTGGTTTGGGCCACCGTTGTGGTGTAATACCCTACTCCAGTGTGTGGTGTGGTGGATTGCCTCAGGGGCTGATGATGAACAGTACAAGGGAGGAACAGCCTCGCGAGAGGTGTTCGTGTGGTGGTGGTTTGCCCGAGAAGGATTCGATCCGCTCTCGTGGCTCTGGATCATATGAGGTTCTACTGTGGTAGCTAGCCCTATTTATAGAGGCACTGGTCCTCTTCCCAAATATTGAGCGGGAAGGGCGCCAACAACGGCCATTTTGAAGGGGAACAGCTAGTACATGTTATCCTGACTAAAGTTGGTCTTCGGCTGCCAAAGGCACTGGCGATGATGCCGTCTTGGGATCCACGGTGACCTCCGTCCTGCCGCTCTGCTGGTCTTGGTCTCGTTGCACCGAAATGGTAACCTTTGCTTGATGCCTTGGTACTCCGCGCCTGTGCTTGACCCTTTGCATCAAAGAGGAAACAAGGACACTGCACAGGCTGGCGCCCGCCTGGCACCCACCTGGTCACGATCGTCATGGCTTGCATCACGAGCACCTCGCGAGGTACCCTTGCCTTGATCTCTCCACCTCCTCGTGAGCCTGCCTGGTGAGGCCACTCCTGAGGAAGCCTTGCGTCGTCCGCCCCACGAGGCTTGCCCCTCGCGAGGGTCTACTGCTTGAGTTGGTGAAGATGGGTTGTACTGGGCCACCACTTGAGGCACACCGCAGGGCGCAGGCAGGCAAGTCTGGGGACCCCCGTTCCCAGAACGCCGATAGTAGCCCCTGGGCCCAAGGCGCGCTCGGACTTGGCTTAGCAGAGAAGCAAAGGGGCAAGTGCGGAGCGCCACGGGCCCCAACAGCCTGCGGCCTTGGTCGCCGCGTGGCGGTTGATTGGACGTGGGCCTCTCCGCTTCCCCATGCTCCCCCATTATGCGCCTAGCTAGATGGCCACAAAACTGTACACAGTTATTCTCTTTTTGCTGCCTGCATGCTTCATGTTCTTCTTTCTTCCTTGAGCCTCTGTTTCTGCCACCAATCCATCTTCAGTTCTCCCCCCTTCCCATTGCCATGGCGCCACTTCTTCTCTCTGCGCCTGACCGACCCATCTCAATGCTCGGGGTGCGTGAGCTTCCAGGCCGTGCCGGAGACGGCCGCCTCGGGGACCGATTCTGGTCTTCCATCTTCTGCGAGCGGGTTCTGGGAGCGGTGGCTGTATGTGGACGTTGGGGTGCCCAGCCCCCTGCTTGCGCATCCGACATTGCCTGCTATTCCAAATCCAGGCTGGGGTCACAATAAGCTCACGAGCCCCCGGCTTGCTTTTGTCTGGTGTCGCTTTAAGAGGTTGAGGACGCTTGGCATGATGACGTCCCAAGTGGTGAAGGAGTTCCTCCAGTGTCGCGTCGCTCCTCTCCAGCGCCACTCCTGTCCGATGTGGACCTTCACTGGGCATCAAGACCGCATGAGGCTCTAGGAGGGGGATCTTGCGCCTGAAATGCTAAGGAAGGTGCTGACAGTCTTGACTGGCGATCCCTCTCCGGGCAGTGTCCGGCATGGGGGTGCTCTCTTGTATCACTGCTCAGGCAGGGTCGAGTTCGTGAGGCAGATGCCCCGCTTCGATGAGTGGGGGCTGCGCCCAGCCGGCCTCGCGGGGCCTCGTGAGAATCCAATTGTCGCGGCTCCTCCCCCTGTCACCCACGCCGATCCTGCCTCACGGGGTGGTGCAGGGAGGCAAGCATCGCCTGGAGCTGGGGGGTCTGATGTCGAGGCACTGATGTCGCGCGGGGCTCCCGAGGCGTCAGCCTCCGGAGCATGTGAAGCTCATCCCAAGGTGGTATCTGATGAGGACACATGACCTGCGGCTCCCGAGGCCGATATTCTCGAGGGCTCGGCATGCCACTAAGAGGTGGTACCTGATCGTTCCTCCCAGCCTGGCGCCCTTGATGCAAGTCACCTTGACGCTTCTTCGTCCATGCCGCGCGACGGCCCTCACGTCGAGAGCTTGGGCCGGTTCCGCATAGACTTTGACGCCCTCCACAAGAGGAAGGAGGCTTCGGGTGGCAATGATCTCCCCTGCCGCCCATTGAAGCACAGGAAGTACTTTGCCATGGACGAGTAAGTTCCTCCTTCTTGTAACTTCTGGTTTACTGTTCCCTTTGCTGACTGTGGTCCTTCAGGATCCCTCCTGCCGAGCCTGCGGAGCCGGTCAAGGACCCGCCTCCTCAGGCTTCATCTTCATCGCCAACCTTGAGCGTCCTGAGCTTGCGCATCATCCTTGACACGAGTTCGGCCGGAGAGGTAGGCCGACCCGAGGTGCGCCTCGAGCCCGTGCACACGCCGCCCTTCCTTCGTGAGCTTTCCCGGGGCACGACCAGCTTGCCCCATGCTCCTCCCCTGATCATGGATGGCGTGTGGTTGAAGTCGATCCTCGACTCCTCTTCAGGGGATGGATCGGCGCCTAGCTGGGCCCCGTGCGGGGCCCGCTCGGCGAGTATGGGGGCGTTAGCCCCCATCCCCCTGCCGAGAGGGGGCGAGCCACTTCAGGGCCCTCCACCGATGTCGAAGGCGGAGTACGATGTTGACGACTTGCTCAGGCGTGCGCGGTGAGCCAGCTTGGTGTAGAGCTCGCGGGCGAGGATGCACGTCTTGAAGCTGAAGGCCTACGGCTGGTTGCGGAACGGCGCAGGCTGAAGCTGGATATCGGTCTCGCGCGCCACCAGCGTGATCTTGACAATGCGAAGGCCGAAGCATCTCTGGTGGCCTTGCGGAAGGCCTGCTCCCGAGAAATCGAGGAGGCTCACGAGGCAGACCGATGATGCAAAGCCGCGGAGGAGCGCGCGTGGGAGCTCCAAGCCCGGTGCAATTCCCTGGAGCAGCAAGTGGAGCTGGGCCAAGCTGCCCTTGTGTCGCTGAAAGGGGCGCCCATCGAAGAGGAGGAGCTCTAGAAGCATGAGGAAGCGCTGACACTGGAGGCTGCTGAGTGCAACCTCGATCTCAAACGGTTGGAGATGAGGGAGTGCCAGGTTACCCAGGCGGAGGATGACGTTGGCGCGCGAGAGGTCCGAATCCAAGGAGAGATCGATCGCCGCGTGGAGGAAGCTCGCGCGGGTCTTGAGCGCGAGTATGAAGAGAGGTTGGAGCTGATCGAGGCTGAAGCCGCGGGCAGGACTGCTGCTCTCGGGACCAAGCTGACTGAAGTAACACAACGTGTTGAAGCCACCGCTACCGCCTTAGGCACGGCGTAGGCTGAGCTGGCCTCCTCCCGCGCCGAGCTGCTTCTCCTCCATTGGAGGGTTGATGACGCTGAGTCTGTTGCGCGGCGGAACAAGGATGAGATTCGCCAGCGGCAGACGCTGGAGCACATGCATGGCCCCATGCTCCGAACACTCAGGGAAAGGGCCAACGTGGCCTTGGGCAACATCTGTGAAGCGGCCGTTGAGGAGCCTCACGTGACAAACTATGCCGATAATCTCTAGTTCTTCACTGACGTGGTGATGCATCTGGAGAATCGCTCTAAGAGGTCTCGCTAGCTTGTCGAGGAACGGAGCCGAGGCCTGCTCGCACGGGCATTCTCTCGTGTCTTCAGCCATCTTCAAAACATTGACCCCCTCTTTGACTTTGATGCTGCCATCGCCCTGGTGCCCGAGGCCATCCGAGGCGACCTAGCGCGAAGGGTGGAGTACAACGTGGATGCACTTGTTCGAGCCTTCACCTCTGACGATGACGGGGGGATTGTCGCTGCTTATGAAGCCGACGTGGTGAACGGTGGTGAATAAGGTGCCAATGACAGCGAGGGTGAGGCAAGCGACAGCGACAGTGGCGCCAACGACGCCTCTGGAGGCGACCAGGAGGATGTGGTGAGTGACATGTCCGATTGATCCTACGCCCCCTGCTGTTTACCCTGTGCAGAAAAAGCTCGGGTGTGGCCCTAAAGGTCGTAAGAGCATTTTGGGAGGGGAAGCCCCTCATGTAAAACGGATTGCTGTCCATGCGTTATTAAGGACGGCACCGAATGGGCGCTCGTATGATATCATGGTTTCAGCGATGAGTTGGTCACCGTGATTTTACCTTTATCCTAGCGAGCTTCGAGTAGGCTTGTGGCGACCCTCCGAAGGGAGGGAGGCTGCAGCACTGGGGCAGCCATCTGCTGCAGCGACCTCGACTTCCTGCGACCCATGGTTAGCATAAGCTTGCTCCTGAGGAATTAGCCATACCCGATAACTGCTGCCGCCGGCGCGGTTGTCGTGGCTTCCTTGAGGTTCTTGAAAGGGCTCGGCTTCTGGCATCTCTTCCTCCCAGCCTAGCCCGAGGAACGATCCGCGATCTTCTTCCAGTGCGTACTCCCGATCCACCATGTGGGGCACCTAACCCTCTGCGGTCGCCACCCCAAAGGCCTCGCCGTAGTGCCCCACGCGCCATGCAGTTCAGCTTGAAGCACCATCTTGGGCGTGGTAGGGCGGCGGCCCGCCCGGGCCGTAGGCAGCGATGTGTATGCCCTCGCTTACCAGGGGTGGTGCCGGCGCAGCTTGTCGCCCGGTGCTGACAGCCAAGCTGGTGTTGATGAAGCCTTGAGGTACGCCTGGGGGCGCGTGGGCATGGATGGGCCCGTCGTGCAATCCGCCCGGGGCCTGGGGTGGAACCTGGACGCATAATGGAGGTGCCCCTGAAGCACCGGCATCCAGGAGCTCGGCGATGCGCTCCAGCAGCACATCACGGCCGCTTTCTTGCAGTCTGCACCGCAGCATTTCTCGAGCCACCGTGAGTGCGGCCTTCATGTTCGCCTTCTCCCGTCGGGTGTGCGGTGTTGTGGCCATGGCGTGGTTTGAGTCCCTTGCTGCTGATCGCACCTGCCGCGTGGTGAGGGTAGGCAATGCTTGACCGCATCGCCCGCGTCCCGTAGGGTTCTGTGGAGCGCGGGCTGCCTGAGGCGCGGGGTTGAGGTCACCTTGGGCAGGCGGCACGGCATGGGCAGGCCATGCCGCCCAGCGGTCGGCGTTGGCCGTCGATTCGCCGGACATGGAGACGACGAAGTGGTGGAGCGCAGGACGGCGGAGAGAAGATTTCGGCACACCCCTACCTGGCGCGCCAAATGTCGGATATCGGGTTCTGGGAAAACCCTTAAGGTTCGAACTCTGGGGTGCGCACGAAGATCTTCCCCCTACCGATCCACATTCCAATGCCTCGCTGAGAATCTAAGCTAAACGACGAACAACACAAGGGACACAAGATTTATACTGGTTCGGGCCACCGTTGTGGTGTAATACCCTACTCCAGTGTGTGGTGTGGTGGATTACCTCAGGGGCTGATGATGAATAGTAGAAGGGAGGAACAGCCTCGCGAGAGGTGTTCTTGTGGTGGTGGTTTGCCCGAGAAGGATTCGATCCGCTCTCGTGGCTCAGGATCAGATGAGGTTCTACTGTGGTAGCTAGCCCTATTTATAGAGGCCCTGGTCTTATTCCCAAATACTGAGTGGGAAGGGCGCCAACAACGGCCATTTTGAAGGGGAACATCTAGTACACGTTATCCTGACTAAAGTTAGTCTTCAGCTGGCAAAGGCACTGGCGATGACGCCGTCTTGGGCTCCACGGTGGCCTCCATCCTGCCGCTCTGCTGGTCTTGGTCTCGTTGCACCGAAATGGTAACCTTTGCTTGATCCCTCGGTACTCCGCGCCTGTGCTTGCCCCCTTTACACCAAAGAGGAAACAAGGACACTGCGCAGGCTGGCGCCCGCCTTGTCTCGATCGTCATGGCCTGCGTCACGAGCACCTCGTGAGGTACCCTTTCCTTGATCTCTCCGCCTCCTCCCGAGCCTGCCTGGTGAGGCCACTCCTAAGGAAGCCTTGCATCGCCTGCCCCGCGAGGCTTGGCCCCTCGTGAGGGTCTTGAGCTTGAGTTGGTGAAGATGGGCCATACTAGGCCACCACTTGAGCCACGCCGCAGACCGCAGGCCGCAGGCAGGCAAGTCTGGGTACCCCCGTTCCCAGATCGCCGACAACTCATACTACAACAAGGTTAGCTATAAGTTTGGCTATAAGTGTATTTATTTTTTTACTTCTCTCTATCTCTTTCTTCGTACTCCCTCCGTCCCATAATATAAGAACGTTTTTGACACTAGTCTAGTGCCAAAAACGTTCTTATATTATGGGACATAGGGAGTACTAGTATTTATTGCATTTGCCAAGGAGTGACCTCTTCCAATGAAATGGTGTGCTTATTAGTTTTTTGTTGCTAAGTTTGCTTCATTTAATCAGCTATAGACTCAAAATTGTCTTTTCACCTAGGTACATGCGCTTAGCATCGTTTCTTCCTTGGGTCACCAAACTAGTCTCTCTCTTCTTAATTAACTTGCCGCATCAGACTTTATGCCTATGTGGCAAGCTTAGCACCTGTAGGAGCAAGTAAGTACAATAGTGCGCTTTAGATGGCATTTTTGCATATGTGGAGGAAAGATAGGCAAGGAAAAAGTGGTGAAGTGGGCTCTCATGCAAGAGCAAGCCTCTACTACAGTCTACATGGTGGAGCATTGGGAGAGGCACCTGTATGGAGGTGGTCAGGAATCAGGAGACTCAAGCCGGTCGTAGCGCCGCAGTTAAAATGATAATGGCAAGTCAAATCATGGGGCCCCACCTGTCCAGCAGTAACTCACTGTCAAATCACACAGCCCTATGTTTGCTGCAGCCTACGCCCTTGTCTTCTCGCGTCTCTGTCGAACCGACTAGGCGGAACTGCCCCGCCTACCGCGCAGGAAAAGCCCCGCCCTCAACTATTAAATACAACTACATCCACTTAAGAATCCAATGATATACTTTTTGTGACATAGTAATTCATATTTAGTTAGTCAAATGGATGACCTAGAACTATGTGCATGCCCTATAAACCGAGAGGCCTAAAAATAAAAAACCGAGATGGAGAGGGTAGTTCAGCATGTATCTTTTTAGATCAACATAGTGGGGATTCACCAAGGAGCAAAACCAAGTGGTAGGCTGCTCCTGTCGTGTTGGCGTAGCAACTCAAGCAGGGTCAGTCCGCACACGAAATGGCGACACACTTAACAGGACCCCTTTGGCCGACATGTGGCTCATCCACCATCTTGTTCCACGTGCGATGCACCAAATTATAGTTCGGAGCAGCGGTTGGAATTGGAGGTACCCCGGTCGTAACGCCACAGTAGTAGAAAATGAGCGATGAGGGGTCAAATCACAAAGCCCCACCTTTCCCGCATTAAGCTGGACGGACGAAGCAACCATCATTTCATTCTAGGGCGCAAGAGCATACAGAAAAGAGAAACCATTGATGCATACGGCAGCTACCTAGGGCACCCTAGGGTAGGGGTCTCCACTACAGATCCTTTTTTTTAAAGTGCCTCCACTACAAATCGGCTTCTCCCTCGTCCTCTTGAAGAAAACCGATGATGAGTGCGGCGGTAGGGTTTGTAGGAGTACTATGGTGTACCACGTCGTAGTAAACGGGTTCGAGTCGACGCCTTAATTATGTGTGGGCCGCTTGGTTTTACAGGAACGAGGCAGCATTTTGGGTTCGGGGACCAGTGGAGATATAGTATACGTACAAAAATTGTGGACGTAGGTTCGACCGAAAGGCAATGATGCATGGGCCCTGCATTTTGATATACCCGGGGCCGCGTGAAATTTGCTACTCTACTCAATACTAGTAAGGTACACATGCATTGAACGCATGAGATTTCGAAACCTATGAATAAATACACACTATAGCATGTAAAGCTTTGAGTCATATATGCATGATGTAGATGTTCGTTTAGTTCTTATAGTTCATCTCATTCAAAATCAATTAGTTTTATAAAAATGTTAAGATTCATGGGTTGTGCATTGTAAAGCATAAAGTAATAAACAAATAATGGCAATTCATTTAGAAAAAAAATATCAATTATGATACAGAAGATTCTAGAACAAAGGAGAAGTGCTTGTGTTTTGAGGTTTGTGCATTATGCTTAAGTTCAACCACGGAGTCTTCTAAATTGTACATGTGGCAGATCTGATGGAATGTTGAACGGCTAGTAGTGCTCGGATTTGCCATGTCTGCACTGTCGGATTACCTTCATCCAGCGACCATCTTTCAAAGTTATTGGCACACTATATAGTTCTCGTGCCATAGTTGCGTGTTTTGGAAAAAAGCTACTAGTGGGTTGTACTATCTATTTAGGGATAGAAGATGTATACATGGAAGTTGTAGGAAAAGAGATGACATGGAGCATCTCAATTCCTATGAGTAGGGATTGGAAAAGAGGTGTCATTTGGTTCACATCATAGGAACTTTTCTATTGAATCTAGAGATGACATGTATCTCAATTCCTATGAGGAGGGATTAGAAAAGAGATGTAATTTGGTTCATATGATAGGAACTTTTCTATTGAATATATGCTAATGTTTATTTTCCTTTGAAATTAAGGGAGTATAGGAATCCATTCATATGAACCAAGTGGCTCTAAAGCTATAGAAATGATATCATGTTTATTTCCTTTGAAATGTGGAGTATATGAATCTATTCCTATGAACCAATTGGCTCTAAAGGAAAAAAACCTATAAAAATCATATCATATAGAGTTCCTATGATATTCCTCAACACTAAAGGATGGTTGAAATTGCTGCGGGTGATACGATGGTCTTTCTTTCTAGACTCCTCACCCATATTTATAGTTACCTCTCGAAGATGAATGAAATGATATATACAGGGTATTCTATATGTGCAATTTGGTACATGAAAACTTGGTAAAAGTTTGCGAGGTTCGAATTTTCAATAAAGCTATATGCACTGCATTTCGGAACGGAGGGAGCATACGGCAGTTGCTCACACTCACGTGGAAGATTTGTGTGTTGGACGAGTGGCTGTTCTGTTAAATGACATGGCAAAACTGACACTGTCGGATGCCGATCTAGCGGTTCTTATGGTGTTCGTCAGGAAAAGGCTTGTGGCGAACGTTTGTCGGATAATGATTTACGGACACATGCATTGCATTGATATGTGCCCTCCTCTCTCTCACGCACACGCACCCTCACGAGTCACAACTCTCCCGAGTCCTCTCGCAGACTCGCACGTCGCACCCATCGTCTATTTGCAGGTAGACGTCAGGCACATATGTGCTCTTCACACCCCCCCCTCAGAACTTCTAAAAAACAAAAGACGTCATGCACATTTTATTTTAGCTCACACATCACACACTTATACTATTACTCTTGCGGCGAACGTTCTTTGGGTATAGTATATTGTACTCTCACGAAGAGAAGCGGTGCACGCACGCACTAGTTCTCTCACACCCACTCGCGGGTACACGTAGGAGCGCATTTTTTTGAAGCTGGTACAACAAAATCACTCCACTATATATATAAGCAGGAGCCTTGGCGCTTGCTTTACTATGGTTCCTCTCATTCACTCTCTCATGCTCTCCAGATCTAAGCAATACATAGGTGGCCACACTCTCTCTCAGCTCACGGCTGGTCACAAATCCGGCCGGACAACCTCGACCGGGGCAGGGGTGTAGGTGCATCGCTCACGCTGTCGTCGGCGGTGAGGGAGGAGACCAACGGCTTCACGCGCGTCCCGATCGGTGGTCGTGCCGTTCTCTCTGAGAAAGTGCCAGCTCGGGAGGGCCTTCAACCCCTTCTTCCTCTGCGGTATTGTGGGCAAGATGCGGCCTCCAGACGCCATCTTTGCCACATGCCGTCGACCCTCAGGTATATATTGCTTCGAAACGGAACACCTGCCTTGCTCTACTGCCCCAGCTCCCTTCGTGTGGATCTTTTTCTACTTCTATCCGCTGTTCCAAAGCCACCTAGACTTTTACTATTATTAGAGGTAAAGCTAGTTCATACAGTCAACTCTAATCGTTGGTTCAAACAGGGAAGAAAGTGGGAAAGTTGTAGCATGAATCTAACACTTGGTTCTAAGAGGAAACGGGGGAAAGTAGTAGATACTGGCTACCCAACTGGTCTCTTGGTTGAAAATACGAAGAAAGCATGGTGGATGGCGAAGGGTGGGGGAAGTGGACCTACCTCTTTGTTGAAAAAGGAAAGAAAGTGACGGGTGTTGGGGGACAATGCAAATGAGAATGAGCTGGTCTAGATTTCCTGTGCTCACATAGGAAAATGTCGCCGAGGAGATAAAAAATGGGACAAATGCAGACATGTTGCCTAAGTGTTTGCCTCTCTCGGCAGCCACATATGCCTCACCACTTTATGCCCCTGCTGTCCCTAAGCCCATATCGCTACCGTTAATGTAAAATCACATGAAGCATTAAGCAATGCCACCTAATGTCACTATAAGTAATGGTCTAGTGCCGTTGATAAGTTGAAGCAATGCCACCACCATTTTATGAAGTGCTTCCGTCTTGCTTTATTTCCCATGAATTGTGTTTTTGCAGTTACACTTAAATCTCACACTGCTAACATTGCTTCATCCTAGTGGAATTGCACAAATTTGATTGCACATTTACTGACCATGTGCTACTCTCATGATAGTAATACTAATGCTATTGCTCTGCATGTTAATCCAGTGGCATTGTTGATGTGATGTGATGTTACTTACTTAAGGACTCTTCATACTATCAATCTAGTGCCAATTATAACACAATAGATGCCGCTATTAATCATACGCCACTGCAAATATATGTCACTGTTTAAATAACTTTATTTCGTATTTGCGCAAACAAGGATGTCTGTCTCCATATTGTTTCGGGATGTCTGTCTCCGTATCGTTTCTATCCGCGCAATCAAACACACACACCTCAGTTTTAGTAGAACTACGCAAAATGAGATGGTTATCCCTCTTTGCCATCGTCTAACCTCCTGTCTTCAAGGTATTCCTACATTGGTAGTAACTAAGGTAGAATGACCAACGCAATCTAAAAGAAACTGATTCGTATGTTTTACTTCCTAATTGTAGTGCAGGGACGAGCGAAAACAACTGCATCCTAGTCCGGAATGCACTTTCTACCAGTTCATCCATGGACCGAGGACTAGCTGGCATGGCTGCATGGCGGTTTTTTGGACAGGTGCGCGGACAAGAGGCATTGTGGTCTTCTTATTTCTGCAAATAGCGGTGCTTAAATTTAGTGGAATGCACAAGAATTTCACCTGGTCATTACACTGCATGGTTCAGTTCAGCATTCAAGTTGAAACCACAATTATAATTGGTTATTCTGGAATGAGAGAACCTAACCCTGGATGGTGGCAACAAGAAAAACCCAGAGTGAACTCCAGGAAATTTAAGCCTGCCAGGAGGCCCTTTGCTCAGAGAAGCCTTGCTTGTTTTTTCCTAATTTGAAAACCTTCTCACAATTTTGTCTTTTGCTGTGAACTAGTATATGTTTGTTATGTTCTACGAATCATTGAGATGTATAAAATTGCTTAACTTATGCTTTTCAAGTTTTTTATGAAGACGAGTTTAATGTGAGTGTTCCACATGAGTGCTGGACTAGCGTGTGAATGTTTGGAATTTATTACATTGTGGCTTCAGTTAACTTCATGAACCACTGTAACAAGATACATAGTTTCTTATATGTCAGACAACAGATTGTTGATTGTTAGTTGGTCGATAGCCTAGTGTTGAAGCGAGCTGAGCCAATGTGTCGTGTTTGGCACAACTGCTTACAAGTGGGGTCGCATCGATAGTGTTTACAAGTACTTATGTATACGTCAGCGCATAGTTCTCGAACGAGTGCTCTATTTCATCAAAACACACACTGCTCGTATGATAAACCGTGACAACTTATGTCTTACCATGCCATATTCATGAAAAAACTAGTGAGGACGCAACAGTTCCCATAGACGGATTCAAATAGAGTACTAGCCCCAGAGGGGTCGATAATAGGCAAGGTTCGGATAATTAGACACAATACAAACTACTATTAAACACTAGTTGGGGAAACTATTTCATGCCTCGATCTAATTTGGGCTGGACACAAGACGGACCTTGCCATGAACATCGTCGAGGATGTCCCGCAGCAGCTCAATCCTGTGAACCTTCACGAAGACAACCTTGTGGCCTTGCCACTGATAAACTTGTTTGTGGAGGCATGCCACGTCATCTTCCTGCGTAAGCTTGACAAGAATAGTATGCCTCACAAACATGGGAGTAGCTTTGAACTCCTTGTGCTTGAGTACACCCTGGACAACACGCCTGACACCAGTGAGGCTGGAATACAACTCTTCATTTGTATAACCGCAAATGGCTTCTAGGATCCAACAGCCTAAGAACTTTGTTTTCCTAGTGCGTATATTCTGGTCATCTGCCTCGTAGCGAGTGACATGTACAACCACACAATCCTTGTCTGCATCAGGGCTCGAATTGAAACAGAAACACATTCTGAATTACTTTTCAGTATAAGAAACACAAGTTATTTAAACCACTATGAATAGCATGGCATCGAAGCTAATAAAATTTTGCATTATTAATCACCACATACTTAGATGAAAAACCACAATCGAGATCGGCAAAGAAGAAAATCACCTTGGACAGCTCAGCAGGGGGGACACATCCTCGAAGGGGGAAAACTGCTCTTGCAGTGCCACGGGAGTTGTAACCTCAAACGGGGCGTTGACCATTTCAGTAGTGGCCGTGAGCGTATCTGGGGTCGGCTCGGTGGCTGCCTCCATCTTCTTGGAGCTCTCTATCTCGTGGGGATCAGCCTCCCGCGTCTACTCCAATATCGGCAAATCTTTGCCTGGTTCTCCTTGGTCCATCATGAAACTGATGAATACTAGGAGACCACTGAAAGGAAAACACAATAGCAATGACAATGAAACAAAAAAGAGAGTGAGGATTGGTTACTGCTTTGCAAAATTTCTTTTTTTTTCTCTGAACGAAAATATACCAACATCACGGATCCGCTTACCTTCCCTTCGTTGGGAGAGAAGAACAGTGGCAGATGCGAGTGTTGCCTTTCTTGAAGATGGTGAGGGAGAAGGGAATTCAGCGAAGAGTGAAATGATGTTTGCTTCGTCAGTCAATCTTAGACTGCGGGGAGGTGGGGTTTTGTGATACGACGGCACGTTACTGTCGCGCTACGACCGGGGTGACTCTCTGCCTGCATACTGCCTTTTAATTTGGTGGATGGCATTTGGGCCCGCACGCTGCATGGCCCGCATGTCGGTGAACAAAAGTATAATGGCATTCAGTAGAGGGAGACGTTTCAATGACCTAGGAGGAGCCAGAAGCGGTAGACACTACAAAAGAAGACACATGCATGACATTTTGGGCCGAACGAAATTTTTTTCTGTCATGCATATGACACTTCTATGACGATAATTGTGACAAAACCAGGTATCATCATAGATGTGGTGGGCTCCTACTTCTATGACAAAAAATCATGACAGAAAATGGGCTTTTCGTCCTGAGCGGGCCGGAGACGCAGCTGCATGACATTCTTTGGGCCGTCCATGATGGAAAAAACCGTGGTAGAAGCGAGGGCGAGGAAAATTTCGGGTAGTTCCCGGTTACGGTGGGTGGTCGGGGGCCCAGCGATGCGCGTATCTCTCGTACATGTACGCGTGTGTGTGTGTGAGGCGTTGGCTCTAACTGAACCCGAGCGAGGCGTTGGGCTCTAACTGAACTCGAGCGATTGCACCGCAGGCTACGTGTTACTGAACCCGAGCGATCGATCGATGGCTGTTAACTAAACCCGATCGAGCGATTCCTTCGCTACTGCTGCTAACTGAAGCCGATCGATGCTGCCTCTAGGATGAACAGTGAGCGTCGCGGGGGGTGGGGTTGGATGAATAGTGAGTGGTGGCGTTGCCTCTCGATGAACAGGACCACATGGTGTGGAGGGCTGGATGAACAGTAGACGGTGGAGGGGTGCCCGTGGAGGGATGGTTGAACAGTAGCCGATGGAGTAGCACGCGGTGGAGGCTGGGTGAATAAGAGCCCGTGGAGGCTGGAGGAGGTCGACGGTAGCCCGTGGAGGCTGGAGGAGGTCGACGGTGGAGATGAACAGTATCTCGTGGAGTCCCGTTTTGCGGTACGGCACACCCCTCCCGATGAACAGGACCCCCGTTTCGACCGTAGCGCTCCAACACAAGTCCTTTTCGTCCATTTTGCGGTACGCCACACCCCTCCCGATCAACAGGACCCCCGTTTCGACCGTAGCGCTCCAACACAAGTCCATTTCATCCGTTTTGCGGTACGCCACACCCCTCCCGATCAACAGGACCCCCGTTTCAACCATAGGAGGTCCGTTTCCTCCGTTTTGCGGTACGCCACACCCGTCCCGATCAACAGGACCCCCTTTTCGAACGTGGCTGGTCGAACACAAGGTCGTTTCCTCCGTTGTGCGGTACGCCAGGCCTCGTTTCCATCGCATGTTCCGTCCAAGCCCTCCCGATTAACACGACCACGCATTCCGTTCCGACCCAGCCGGTTGGCTCCCCATGAACACGACGGCGACGATGTTTCTCTGTTCCGACCCGGCCATGTACACGAGCCCTGGCCGTACGTATGCGTGAGTAGGCGTTCGAGACCCTGCCCGTATGTACTTACGTGGTTGTATTTTCTTTCTTGCAGCCTGGCCGTTGTACGTACGTGTACATGCTACATGCGCGCCTCTACTACGACACGTGCGCGCCTCTACATCGACCAGTATATATGTACACGTTCGCGAACGGAATGAAAATGCTACATACACTTCGACCAGGTGGGTCCCGACTGTCAGGCACTTCCTTGCCTGCGAAGATGTAGCTGGTGGGTCCCAGCAGTCAGGGGGGCGAATTGTGTTTTTTTGACCGGACGCACTTCCTTGCGTGCGAAGGTGTAGCTGGTGGGTCCCAGAAGTCAGGGGGAAACGTTTTTTTCGTGAAATATGGTGGCCCGTCCGGTGGGTCCCCGCTGTCAGGTGGAGGAATAATTGTTTTGCGCGTAATAAGGAGGCACTTCCTTGCGGCCGCCATGGACCCAGCTGTCAGCCTCTCCGGCATAGTACTCTTCCGATGGAAGTTGGTCGTTGACCACATTAACCACGCCACGCTGAGAGCACCACAGTGGTGGACGACGGCGAGGCCTAGGAAGGGGACGACGCCGAGCCGGGGAAGACGCAGCAGTGGATGCCCACGCGAAGAGGAGTATGAGGGTTCACTGGTTTGGCTGCGGTGTGAGGCTGTCGTCGCCGCAGAATAACAGGGGGTGTGGGTGAGTAGAGGGATGGCCTGGCTAGCAGTGGGAGTAGTAGGGGGCAGTGAGGCCTCTGCGGTATCACAGCCGGCCACGAGAGGCAGGAGCATGCGGCACGACCGGTGCTGCTTTGGGCGGCTGGAGCACTACGGCCGTTGGATGGACATCGTACGGTCACTGGAGTATTGACTAAGTTGACAAAGCCCTCCGTCCCCGTCAACTTAGTAGGCCCACAAGTCAGCCTGCCACTATACTGGGTCCCAGCTAGTAGGGGTGTATTCATTTTTTTGCGTAATAAGGAGGCACTTCCTTGCGTGTGAAGATATAGCTGGTGGGTCAAAGTTGTCAGCAACCGTAACATTTTTATCGCGAAATACAGAGGCCCTTTCAGTGGGTCCCAGATGTCAGGTGGAGGAACCATTATTTTGCATGTATAAGGAGGCATCTCCTTGCGTGCGGACGTGGACCTAGCTGTCAGCCTCTCCACGTACAGTCCTCTTCAAATGCATGTCGGTCGTTGACCATGTTGACCAGGCCAGACCGAGAGCACCAGGGCAGTGGATGACGGCGAGGCCTAGGAAGGGAACGACACGGAGGCAGGGAAGACTCGGCAGTTGTTTCCCACGCGGAGGGGACTACGACTGTACGAGGGTTTACAGGTTCGTCAGCCGTCCGGAGAATAACAGCAAGTGTGGGTGAGCAGAGGGATGGCTAGGCTAGCGATGGGAGTACGGTGGGGCGGTGTGGCCTGCGCAGTAGCACAGCCGGCTGCGGGGAGGAGGGACAAGGCAGTCCCGACGGCGCTTGTTTGAGAGGCTGGAGCAGGAAGAGCAGAGATTGAAGAAGCACGACGGCCGTTGGATGGAAATCCAACAGTCACTTCTTGTGCGTCAACCTTTTTTTTAGGAAAGCCTCAAATCTATGGAAAACAGCATACAGCCCATCCGCCATTATTTCTAATAATTTACATCCCTTTTGCTAATTCTTAGGGTTTTTTTTGGAGCCCATATTCTTTGTGTTAGCATTACAGCCCATATTGTGGCCACGGTTAAAAAATTATACGAAATTTTGCATATTTCGGTGTGGTCCGAACTGTTTTTAATCCCGAAATTTCGAGTCATTAAAAATGATTTTAAAAATAAATGTATATCAATATAAAATCCAAAAAATTGTCCACGCATAAAACAAATGCAATTTAAAATCTCAAAATGAAAAAAATATATTTGAAACTAATTGCCGGTTTGTTGTGTTTTAAAAATGTACAACCCATTTTTCATTACTGATAGGCCATTTTCTTGGCCAGTCGAATGAAGCTCTCCTCGTCTTGAAAGTTTTGTAGCCAACAGGCCTGACAAAGTGACTTACTTGGCAAATCACAAAAAAACTGGGCTGTGGCCGTGGACCCAGCTGTCAGCCTCTCCATGTACAGTACTCTTTCGATGGAAGTCGTTCCTTGACCACTTTGACCACGCCGCATGGAGAGCACCACAGCGGTGGACGACGACGAGGCCTAGGAAGGGGACAATACGGAGACGGGGAAGACGTGGCAGTGGATGCCCAAGCGGAGAGGAGTACGAGGGTTCACTGGTTCGTCTGCGGCGTGAGGCTGCCGTCGAAGCAGAATAACAGGGGGTGTGGGTGAGTAGAGGGATGCCCTGGGCCAGCGGTGGGAGTAGTAGGGGGCGGTGAGGCCTCCACGGCATCACAGCCGGCCACGAGAGGCAGGAGCACGCGGCATGACCGGCGCTGCTTTGGGCGGCTGGAGCAAGAAGACCAGAGGTTGAAGAAGCACTATGGCTGTTGGATGGACATCGTACGGTCACTGGAGCTAGAATCGTTCATATTGACTAAGTTGACAAAGCCCTCCATCCTCATCAACTTAGTAGGCCCACAAGTCAACCACCCACTATGGTGGGTCCCAGCTAGCATGAGGTATTCATTTTTTATGCATAATAAGAAGGCACTTCCTTGCGTGCGAAGATATAGCTGGTGGGTCCGATCTGTCATCGGGGGAATGTTTATTTCACGAAATACAGAGGCCCTTCCGGTGGGTCCCAGCTGTCAGGTGGAGGAATTATTATTTTGCGCGTAATAAGGAGGCATTTCCTTGTGTGCGGCCGTGGACCCAGCTGTCAGCCTCTCCACGTACAGTCCACAGCCGATGGATGTCGTTCTTTGACCACGTTGACCTAGCCGCACCGAGAGCACCGTGGCGGTGGATGACAGCGAGGCCTAGGAAGGGAACGACACAGAGCCGGGGAAGACTCGGCAATGGTTGCCCACGTGGTGGGTAGTATGAGGGTTTACTGGTCCGGCTGCCACCGCTGGAAAATAACAGGAGGTGTGGGTGAGTAGAGGAATGGCCTGGCCAGCAATGGAGTAGGGTGGGGTGGTGCGGCCTATGCGGCAGCACAGCCGGCCACGAGAGGCGGGAGCAGGCAATCCCACCGGAGCTGGTTTGGGTGGCTGGAGCAAGAAGATCAGATATTGAAGAAGCAGCACGGCCGTTGGATTAACATCCAATGGTCAGTGCTGCTAGAATCGTTTGTGGACTATGTTGACAAAGCCAAAGTACACGTCAACCTAGTAGACCCACAAGTCATCCTACAAATCTGTCCCAAATAGCATAAAACCCAAAATTTCTAGCCATATTCAAATTAATTTTAAATCTAAATATAACTTAATTTAAATTCAATGAAATTTTAGCCGCACAAAAACAATGAAATTTAAAATATCAAAATCCGAAAGAAAACAGTATTTTGGAACTAATTGCCTGTTTGCTGTATTTTTTCATTTTACAGCCCATTTCTTATTATTTATAGCCCATTTCTTATTACTTATAGCCCATTTTCTGGGCAAAATGCATCCCTCCTTGTCTTGAAAGATTTCCGGTCCAGCAGGGCGTAGAAAAGCAAGTAGGCCTATGTTGGTTATTCTGCAAAAAACAAAATAGCTGGCTAGCCATTTTTCAGAAAGGAAAAAAACAAACCGGGCTGGTCATGTGCTAAACATATGAAATAAAAGCCTGGGCTAGATGGGCCACAGGTCCCGCACAACCCAGTTGATACCCTTCTCCGTCCCAAAAAAACAAAATTACTGCGCGCGCTACTGTGTCCCTACTGTCATCCTCACCATGTACAGTCATCTCCTTATTCCTCTCGGTTGTTGACCATGTTGACAACACCGGTGGGTGGCACCGTGGCGAGCGAACCAAGGCGGAGGACGATGGTGAGGCCTCGGACGGGAACGAACAGAAGCCGGGGAAGATCACAGCCAGCCGTGGGAGGCGGGAGCAGGCGGTCCCGCCGGTGCTGGTTTGGCTTTGGCGGCTCAAGGAAGAAGAGACTGAAGAAACGCGACAGACGTTGAATGTCAATCCAACAGTCAAGGTTGGCACAATCATTTGTTGACTAAGTAGACACCAAGTAGCATACTTTTTTATATATAGGAAGAAAACTGCAAGGAAAATGCGTTCGTCTGCCGTCCTCCTCACAGGGAACGTTCGCCACATAAGTGACTAGCACCCTTGGTTTTCAACCGAGAGGTCTTGTGTTCGAGTCCCAGGAACTCTCAATTTTTTCCTCCTTCCTTCCTCGCAAAAAAAGGGAAAGAAAACCAAAGACTTGGGAAGGCATACAGAACAAGCTAGTGTACCAGTAAAGAGACGTTGCCGAGTTTTAGAAAAAAGAGAGATGTGCTCTTGTAGCTGCTTCCAATCCAAACCTAGACTATGACTATATATGGTGCTATGCTACTCTGCAAGTAATGAAACTGACATATCCAACGTTCGCTTCTCCTCTTCTCTACTTACTCTACCTAGCATCAGAAGCTCTGGCCACAGCAACCATGTCCGTTGGCTGCTCGTCCACCTGCTCTTCAGCAGGCAACAACCAGATATGCGCCAAGTCACCACCCGTACCATCGCCTGTGGGTCTCATCACACCCCCGCCGGCACGCGCACCGCAGCCGATTGCTCATCGCAACCCGCTGCCATTGGTGTGGTGCCACTACTGCAAATCACGCAGAGTCATCCATCGTGTCTCAACCACAATCCTCAACCCTGGCCGAGTCGTCTACAAATGCCTGAATCATGGGGTAATAATATGGTTAAGTGTTGTTCTGCTGCTTTTAGTTGCTGATTTTTTTAATAGTTTGGTTGATGATCTTCCAATTTGATTCATGCAGAAAAGGGATGATTCGTGTGATTTGTATTTCTGGTAAGTTGCTGATGTGGGGGAATGCAACTACGCTGATTATTTGGTTAGCCGAGGAATCCCAATACCAGCAGGTTGGGTGTTGGACAAGTAACTGAAGGAACGACAAAAGTGGAAGATGCAGAGCAGAAGGTTAAATATGCAGTTCCTGTGATCATGGCCAAGCAACAGTTGCTGAACGGCCTTGACAGCAATGAGGAGATGAAAGAGCTTGTGAAGATAATGGGCAAAATCGATGTGCTCTATAGGATGATTGTCTCTTTATTTACAGTGTATGTAGCACTCGTGATGTATTCAGTGGCTACGAGATGAGCACTTTGCTGAAACTAGTAATGAATAAAACCTGTGTAGCAGGCTGGGCGTAGTGTTGTGAACATCTAATGATTTCTATTAACGGAAATCGGGGGTATCCTCTTTTGCTCATAAATAAATAAATAAATAACAAAGGCCCTGTCGGGTCAGCTTTGTTCTCATTCGAAGACGTCGAGCAAATTGTAGCCCAACAGCAAACTATGTCATCAAATTCAAGTTTCACAGCCAAATATGAGTACAACTAGACAACAATGTCATCATGTTTTAGTTGTCATACAATCACCAAACACAAATCAGCATACATAACAAGTGATGTTCTCACAGCAAAATACTAAACAACATGTTCATCAGGTTTCAGTTGTCATAGCAAACACAGTTTCACATAGTAGATAAAAAACGTCTTCTGACAGGCAAATATGACAAAAGCAATGTAATCATCATCCGCAGCAGTGTCAACATCTTCGCCATGTGTATCAGTCTGAATCGTAATTCCCCATGGTGTCATCTTCTTCTTTGTCATCAACGTCCTCGAATGTTGGCTTCTTCTTGATCAACTCTTGTATGTCCACAACACGATAGGCAATCTTTTCGCTGGCATCATTGACGTGATGGTTCTCAAAGATATTAGGAACATCTATGTTATCTTGTACATCAGGAGCAGTGTAAGCATCATCTTGTTGTGCAACTTCATTAAACGAATTCCTCTGCTCAAACCTTTGCAATACTCTCCAGTCATCGCTACGTGCAAATGTGTCTTCCAAGAAAAATATCTGTGTTGCTTGATTTGACAAAATAAAAGGCTCGTTGGTCTGGTACGCCGCCTTGACATTGATGGATTTGAAATAATCATCAGCTCTGGGTTTTGCAATCCTGGAAAACAGGTTATACCAACGACAGCACAACAGAACCACACACCGATGATCCTCAAAACTGGAGATATACTGCAACTGAACAATGTTTGTTATGTTAGCATACATTTCAGTTGTCTCTTTGTCATACGTATCCATGCTCATGATGGCACTATTTTGTGTCTTCCTGCCTTTGTCTCGTGCAAGGGTGTTGTAGTGCACATCTCCAACAACGCAAGATTCATAATGTCTTACCCGAGTATAAGGACCCGTTGCTAGTGAGTAAAGGGCATCATCAACTGCCTTCCCATCCTCCTGCATCTTCTAAACCTATGGTTAGAAAATAGACAAGCTAATCATCTTATGTACTCAATATATTAAAAAACTGACAGTGCACTTCAAAAGCTTACATGGTTCTTGAACCATTTCGCAAATCCTGCCATAACCAGTTTGTCAATGTTTCTTGGATTTTGCGGGAGTAACTCCTCTTTGTAGATGCTGCACAACATAGTGATTGCGTCAAACATCTAAATGTATAAGAATGTGCTGCAAGTTTAGTATATTATGATGTATAAGCTGCAGTACTGCACTTACTTGATATAAGGTACTATCTCTGGACAGTTATTCAACACATACCAAACCATTTTGTCCAAATCTTTAGGTTTGTCCTCTTGTCGACTCTTCCCTGTAACTCGAACAGAATAATTGAAAACATTGAGCCCGGGATTGTCTTCACCCACCTCTTTGCTAAGCTGATCAATTGTTTTAATGTATTTTAAGCAGAATGTCAACACTTCTGTAGCAATGTAGGCCTCTGCAATGGAACCCTCGGGTCTAGCTCTGTTCCTAACATCGCCCTTGAAAGTGCCTAGCCGCCTTTCAATAGGGTACATCCAGCCATACTGTACTAGACCTCTAAGTAGTTCCTCATCAGGTAGATGAACAGCCAAATGCACCATCACATCAAAGAAGGTTGGAGGATATATCTTCTCAAGGTTGCATAGGATAGTTGGTATCTTGGAACTAATTGCATGTTTGCTATACTTTTTCATTTTACAGCCCATTTATTATTACTTATAGCCCATTTCTTATTACTTATAGCCCATTTTCTAAAAGCCTGGGCTAGACGGGCCATAGGTCCCGCACAACCTAGTTGATACCCTTCTCCGTCCCAAAAAAACAAAATTACTGCGCGCGCTGCTGGGCCCCTACTTCATCCTCACCATGTACAGTCATCCACTTATTCCTCTCGGTTGTTGACCATGTTGACAACACCGGAGGGCGGTGCCGCGATGAGCGAACCAAGGCGAAAGACGATGGTGAGGCCTCGTACGGGAACAGACAGGAGCCAGGGAAGATCACAGCCAGCCGCGGGAGGCGGGAGCAGGCGGTCCCGTCGGCGCTGGTTTGGCTTTGGCGGCTCGAGGAAGAAGAGACTGAAGAAATGTGATAGACGTTGAATGTCAATCCAACGGTCAAGGTTGGCATAATCGTTTGTTGACTAAGCGGACACCAAGTAGCATACTTTTTTATATATAGGAAGAAAAGTGCGAGGAAAATGCGTTCGTCTGCCGTCCTTCTCACAGGGAACGTTCGCCACATAAGTGACTAGCACCCTTGGTTTTCAACCGAGAGGTCTTGGGTTCGACTCCCAGGAACTCTCAATTTTGTCCTCCTTCCTTCCTCGCAAAAAAAGGGAAAGAAAATCAAAGTCTTGGGAAGGCGTACAGAACAAGCTAGTGTACCAGTAAAGCGATGTTGCCGAGTTTTAGAAAAAAGAGAGACGTGCTCCTGTAGTTGGTTCGAATCCAAACGTAGACTATGACTATATATGGTGCTATGCTACTCTGCAAGTAATGAAACTGATATATCCAACGTTCGCTTCTCCTCGTCTCCACTTACTCTGCCTAGCATCAGAACAGGGCAAGGAAGCTTCTTAAGCAGAGCATATTGACAGTAAACTACTTCGGCAAACAGTGAGATTAACAACGTCTATCAGCTAACATTCAGCGCTACACCGACATGAACGGGGCCTCAGTCTAGAATGCGCGTACCGTGGGAGAAGCTGACCGTCGTGCGTCTCCACATGAACGTCGCCAGCAGTGGCGGCACTGACTGTCGTGCGCCTCCACAAGAACGTAGTCAGAGTTGGTGGCGCATCTAGAGGACGCCAGTCTACGAGAGTGTACTGTGGGAGCGAGAGGATCTCCGTGCGTCCCCTCGATGAACCGCGG
>NC_041391.1:484024328-484045833 GCF_002162155.2 Triticum dicoccoides
ATTTGGGGGCAATTTTTGTGTGGGGGGGGGGAGGATTTTCGCGCGGTGGGAGGAGGGAGTTTGGTGCATGGTCGGTTTCCCCAAGTGCAGTCCCACGTGTCAGTGAAGAGGCAAGCCGAAGCGCGTTCCGTTTGCGTGAGCCGTGTGCAGGACCAAACGTGTGTGGGGTGCAATGCGACCGCGACTGGAGTGCTGTGAGTGTATCGCCTTTTTTCCTTTTAAACTAGGTGCTTCGCCCTCTCAAAAAAAATTGTTGCTTCGTGCGATCCATCGATACTACTACTAGTAATCTGGTAATCCCGGCTAAAACGGCACGGCCGGGTCTTTTCCCACGCGATATGCTGGGAGGTTAGCTTAGTTGGGTTTTTTAGGACGAGTAATGCTACACCTACGTAATCCCAGTTACGTAATTAACATAATGTGAAACATGTGAGCTGTTGATTGTAGATTGGGGGGAGGGAGGGCCCCACCACCATGAAAATCAGGGGAGGAGAGAGAGAGGCAATTTACGTTAACCCTTTTGTAGGTTCCCGTAGATATAGAAAGATGTGAAATGCGTGAATGTGTAGTGGACGTACTATTGGAGTGCCTAAGATAATTTGTCTATATATAGACCCTATGTGTTTATTTTACTTCGCATGTTAGATTTCTCTCGGTTCAATAAAAAGCAGAGTTAGTGATTATGGTGTGCCTGTCATCCTGCAATATAGGCCGTCCGATCTATATCTAATGGATAGGAAGGAAACTATGACAATTTACCCGCACTCCTCTCCACATTTGCAGATAAGGCTTTCCCTCGTTCATCCTTTTCTCCCACAAGATCTTGATCTTCCGTGCAACGCACGGGCATCTTGCTAGTACTCCTACAATATGTATATTATTGTGAAAGTTCATATACACCGGCCGAGATTAATGCAAACACGGCAGATTTTCATTACATTTCAAACTTTTATAGGACAGAAAAATAAAAGAAACCCGACCCTAAACATATTCTACGGTGGCGAGCAACGTCCTCCAGTTGGGATCTCTATGTACGGGGGCGGGGTTCAAGACCCGTGAAGTGAAGGTGCGGTCTCCGGCGAGGAAGAGTAGAACACGGGATACGGACTGGCCAGTTGGCACACCATGCCCTGCCGCCTCCCATGCCCTACTCATCCTCGGAGGAGTCCCCGACCTCGGCGGTGCCGGACGTTGGACGGCGGCAAGTAGGACGCGTGGCTGACGGTGCTCCCGTCATCGGCCACCAGCGTGGCCACCGCTTGTGTGGTCGCGTCCGCGTCCAGCTACGTCGCTATTGCGTCACGAGAGGCGACTTGAGCGAGGGCGGAGACCTCGAGCTTCATCCCCAAAGACAAGCTCTGCCGCAGAGCGTTTGCACTTGCGGTCATGGCAGATGTGGTGCCAGGTAGGAGGATGATGCGCTATGGTGTGGAGGTTAGCTGGGCGTTGCCGCTTTAAGTAGCGCATTCAGGTGAGGCCAAGCGTCCAGGTGCGTCATTAAGTCGCCGGAGTTGGTTCCTCGGGCACCGAGCCTCTTAACGACGACATAAAAACATACGGCATGAATGCGGGCAGCTGGCGCCGGCTGGGAATGCACCGCGTGATGGCGCGAGGGACAAGGGTTTTGGTGTGCCAGGGTAGTCAGCTGCGGTCGTGGCAACGTTGGAGATGCCCTTTGCTCACATACGATCCCCGCATGTCATTGAAAAAGCAAGACGACCCGGCATGGTCTCAGGTACAGAGGATGCAGTTGGCCGTGCTACACCACTCCACGGACGCGTCCCGGCGCCCCGTGCATCCTCGACGAGCCGGGTGTTGGGGTGTGTTTGGATTGTGGCCAAAGTGCACCTTACCAAAATTTAGGTCATGACCCAAAGATTGGTCTTTATTTGGATGGTTGCCATTTTTTTGGCATGCCAATGAACTCTAGCCAACTCTAGTTCATTTTTCTTGCCAATGTCGGCCAAATAATGGGCAACCAATACCTTAACCAAAATTTTGGTCATGACCCAAAGATTGGTCTTTGTTTGGATGGTTGCCATTTTTATGGCATGCCAATGAACTCTAGCCAACTCTAGTTCATTTTTCTTGCCAATGTCGGCCAAGTCATGGGCAACCAATACCTCAACCAAAATTTTGGCTACCCAATGCTTTGATGGGGCAACCTTGGGCACAAACCAAACATAGTGTTGGTCGTGCCACAACACTAACGCCACCCTCGGCACGCTGAAACTGACTGTGTCTAGCAACGATATGAGCGTGTCGCTCACTGCAGTCATCGTGTCCAGAGGCGGTGCTGGAGCTGCGCCCCGTTGTTGGCCCCAACGACCCACATGAACGGTTGTCGGTGGCGAGGAGGTCGTGGGGCAGCTCCTCTATTGGACTAGTCTGCGCTACGTCATCCCGACGAGTGTGCCCCACATGTCGGTTTCCCTGTTTTCCCGGCCATATTCGAGCATCAGTGCTCCGCATTGCGCATTAGGCCTTTCACTATGTAGGCCAAGCGAGACAACTTATTGTTTATTTGAGCCGTTCAAGTGTAATCATGTAGCGTTTGCTTATTTCTCATTCCTCTCCAACTCTCTTCTCCATCGATCATGTCGCGCTCTAGTCGAGTCCATCCTCCCACATGCCTCATTTGAACATTCCGCCGAGTATCATTCGCATGTACCCACCCTAGTCCTCTTTGAATAGATCTCCGGACCCCGAGATGAAATTGAGAGGGAACAAGTGGGGCACATGATACCTAAGGCGGATTCAAAATTTTGAACCGGTGATCATAGCATCTGCAAATCATATATAAAGGATATTCAATGTTCGTTTCGTTTTTGAACGTACAATATACTCCCTACTATCCTTTCTAGTTTACATATAAGTTTTATGTGTAGTCAAAGTATCTCTACTTTGATAAAAAAAGGTATCAACATTCAACAACGCCCAATCAATATTGTTAGATTCGTACGTACTCCTAGATTTGTACTCGAGATGGTTTCCAATTTGACTATTGACAAGATTAATAGTACATGAGATGTATAATGTGAAAATTATATCATTGGAAACTCCTTTCACATACGAATTTGACCATATGCTTTGTGTAAGTTGCATGTCATATATTATTACTCTAACATTTGGTCAAAGTTAGCCTCGAAAAACGCATTAGGCCCTGTATAGTAAATGGAAGGAGGGAGTAGTAGTGGAAGTGGATCCTCTAATGTAGGTATCCCTGCCTTACCCTCCCTTTCGGTCACTTACTGGCAGACCCCATGCTTGCTAGGCCCCGCATGCTAGTTACTCAATGGGTTTGGCCATGTCAGGGGATCCTCATCCGTAGTATACTCCCTCTGTTTTTATTTATTCCGCATAAAACGGAGGGAGTGGTAGTATAATAAATGACGCAGGCGGGGGAGGAGGAGGGACATCGGTTTGCTCTCAACTGTTGTCCCACAAACAAGAGAAAACACAACACGAAGCGCGTTCCATTCGGTGAGCGATGTGGAGGGTCCAGCGTGCCGGGCTGCAACGCGAACGTGACAAGAGCGATGTACAGTTAAAACCGATTGACCGGTCATCATTGGAACCACTATTCACACCAGAACCTTCGCTACTCGGCCTACGCCAGCCACTGCCCTAAAACCACACCAAATATCCAGCCCATTCCCCACCTTTCGATCCCTTAGCCCGCATCAAGCCTCCCTGAAAGCAAAAGTGCTCCCTAGGTGGTTTTGGTAATTAATGTCAACATATCTCTTGTTGTACTAACACTTTATCTAGCATGTTTCAGATAAGTTCAACAATGGAGTGGCATGGACTAAAGGATTTGGGAACTCCTTCAAAATGCTAAGGACAAAGGATTGGCTCAAGCTTCAAGATCAAGACTCTTCATTTTACATTTTAGTGGTCCAAGATCACATTGAGTCTATAGGAAAAGCCAATACTATCAAGGAGGGATGAGGTGTTGCTTAATGAGCCTCTTGCTTCATGTGCTTTGTGATATGCTCCAAAACCCTCAACTACTTTCCCACTTCCACAAATGACCTAAACCCAAAGCCAAAATCGGTCACACGATTCTTCCTATCCGGCGCCACCGATTCCAAAGGTCATAGCCACTGCCACAAACCCTAAGAAAATCGGTCTTACCGATAGGGATCTCGGTCTCACCGAGATGGGATTGTAATCTCTCTGTGTATGTCCATTATCAAAATCGGTCTCACCGAGTTTGAGCAATCGGTACTACCGAGATTACAATGCAAACTCTCTGCAAAACTTATTACCAAAATCGGTCTCACCAATTTTGAGTAATCGGTCCCACCGAGTTTGCCAGACCAACTCTCTGGAAAGCTTATTACCAAATTGGTCTCACCGAGTTTGTGTAATCGGTCTTACCGAGATTACGTTATGCCCTAACCCTAACCGAATCGGTCTCACCGAGATGCATGTCAGTCCCACCGAAAATCTCTAACGGTCACTAGGTTTACTAAATCGGTCCGACTGAGTTTAATGATTCGGTCCCACCGAGTTTGGTAAATTGTGTGTAACGGTTAGATTTTGTGTGGAGGCTATATATACCCCTCCACCTCTTCATTCGTGGAGAGAGCCATCAGAACGAACCTACACTTCCAGCATACATTTTCTGAGAGAGAACTACCTACTCATGTCTTGAGACCAAGATATTCCACTCCTACCATATGAATCTTGATCTCTAGCCTTCCCCAAGTTGCTCTCCACTCAAATCTTCCTTCCACCAGATCCAAAACCTATGAGAGAGAGTTGAGTGTTGGGGAGACTATCATTTGAAGCACAAGAGCAAGGAGTTCATCATCAACGCACCATTTGTTACTTCTTGGAGAGTGGTGTCTCCTAGATTGGCTAGGTGTCACTTGGGAGCCTCCAACAAGATTGTGGAGTTGAACCAAGGAGTTTGTAAGGGCAAGGAGATCGCCTACTTCGTGAAGATCTACCGCTAGTGAGGAAAGTCCTTTGTGGGCGACAGCCATGGTGGGATAGACAAGGTTGCTTCTTCGTGGACCCTTCATGGGTGGAGCCCTCCGTGGACTCCCGCAGCCGTTACCCTTCGTGGGTTGAAGTCTACATCAACGTGGATGTACGATAGCACCACCTATCGGAACCACGCCAAAAACATCTGTGTCTCCAATTGCGTTTGAATCCTCCAAACCATTCCCTTTACTTTCTTGCAAGATTGCATGCTTTACTTTCCACTGCTCATATACTCTTTGCATGCTTGCTTGATATGTATTGTGAATGTTGAAATTGTGCCTAAACTCCACTTAAACTCAAAGAAACTTAAAAACTGCAACTTTGGTACTTAGTGTCTAATCACCCCCCCCCCTCTAGACACCTCTTCTCAAGGTCCTACAAGTGGTATCAGAGCATTGGTCTCCATTGCTTTGGTTTAATCACCATTGGAGGAAGATGGATGAGTCTACTATTGGGAGTCTTAGACATAGAGTGCCTATTCTTGATGAAGAGTATTTTCATGAGTGGAAAAATGAGATGCATGTTATTTTCAATCAATATCATTTTAACAAGTACATTGCTAGCCCTCGTGCACCTTGTGTTGATCCTATGCATCCTACCCATGACGAGTCTATTGACATGATTAGGAATCTTAGAACTGCCGAACTTATCATTAGAGGATTGCCTAGAAACTTGCTTGGTTGTTTGCCTACTTTCAAGTGTGCCTACACCATATGGAAATTTCTTGAGGAATGATTTCCCGATTATTCCGTGAAAAATCTTGATGAAATTCTCCATAAGTCTATTGCCTTGAGTAAGATGAATACTAGTGATCCTATGTTTGGTGATCGTCTAGTTGAGCTTACTAACCTTATGCGTGCCAAAGGAAATGTTGGTATTATTAGTGATATTATTTCCGAAGCCATAAAAATTCATAAGCAAGATCATTGTCAAACTCATTCTAATGAATCACCCTCTCTAGGACTTGATCCACCACATGACGATGTTGAACATGGATACTATGATGAGGATGATGATAGTGACTTCGATCTTGATGATGCAATGAGACACTTTGGTATTATGGCAAATCTTTGGGGATATATGTCAGGAGGAAAGGAATGGGTTCTTGATAGTGGATGTACCGATCACATGACCGGAGATAAAGACATGTTTCGTGAGCTTGCTGACAACGATAGTCCTCGAAAGTATGTTACTTTCGGTGACAACTCAAAGGGTATGGTGCTTGGCCTTGGTAAGGTGGCCATATCACATGATAGCTCCATACAAAATGTCATGCTCGTTGAATCTCTTGGTTACAACTTACTTTCAGTATCTAGACTTGCTGATTTCGGTTTCAATGTTCTATTTACTGAAGTAGATTGCCAAGTGTTTCGTCGAGATAATCATAAAATGGTCTTTACCGGTGTGCGTAGAGGTGATCTATACATTGTTGATTTCACTAAAAAGGCTCAACCTAAAACTTGCTTCATTGCTAAATCCTCAAAAGGTTGGCTATGGCATAGCCGACTAGGTCATGTTGGTATGCGAAACCTTGACAAGCTTATTAAAGGAAATCATATCCTTGGAGTTAATGATGTCATATTTGATAAGGATAGACTTTGCAGCGCTTGTCAGGCAGGTAAACAGGTTGGAGGAAGGCATCCCGTGAAGAACATCATGACAACAAGGAGGCCACTCGAGCTACTTCACATGGATCTCTTTGGTCCCAACTCTTATAAGAGTCTCGGTAGAAATTCTTTTGGTCTAGTTATAGTTGATGATTTTTCAAGATTTACGTGGGTGTTCTTTCTCGATGATAAATCGCAGGTCCAAAAGATCTTCAAAAACTTCGCTAGGAAGGCCCAAAATCAATTTGAAGTGAAGATCAAGAAGGTTCGCAGCGACAACGGAACGGAGTTCAAGAACGCAAATGTGGAAACCTTTCTTGACGAAGAAGGGATTTCACATGAATTCTCGGCTACGTACACACCTCAACAAAACGGAGTTGTTGAGAGGAAGAACCGGACGCTCATCGAAATGGCGAGAACAATGCTTGATGAGTACAAGACGCTCAAGCACTTTTGGGCAGAAGCGGTTGAGACAACTTGTCATGCAACAAATCGCTTGTATCTTCACAAGCTACTCGGCAAGACGGCATACGAGCTCCTCACCGGTAACAAACCCCAAGTTGGATACTTTCGAGTATTCGGCTCAAAGTGCTACATTCTTGATAAGCATCGTCGTTCTAAATTTGCTCCTAAGTCTCATGAAGGTTTCCTACTAGGTTATGGCTCAAACTCCCACACTTACCGTGTCTACAACAATTTCACCCGAAAGGTTGAAGAGACGGTAAATGTGAAGTTTGATGAATCTAACGACTCGCAAGTAGAGCAATTGCCAATTGATGTAGGAGACAAAGATCCTTCGGAAGCAATTCAAGATTTGTCTATTGGCAAGGTTCGTCCAATGGAGGTGAAGGAGAGTACCTCGTCCGTCCAAGTGGAAGCTTCAACTTCACAACAAGGTGAACCAAGAGTTGATACATAAGCATCCACAAGTGGGTCACACCAAGATGAAGAAAATGAGGAAGTGCATCAAGATGAACGTCAACAACCTCCTTCTCCACTATGACAAGAGAACGACGACGCCAATAATGAAGAAGTCCAAGAAGAAGAACAAGATGAAGGAGATGTTCAACGAAGACCCAAGCAAAAGCTTTCACGAGTTCGAGCAAGAATTGCTAAAGATCATCCCGTCGAGCAAATCTACAATGACATTCAAACCGGGAGAATCACTCGCTCTAAAACTCGTTTAGCTAACTTTTGTGAAAACTATTCTTTCATCTCTAGCGTTGAACCTATGAAGGTTGAGGAAGCATTGGAAGATCCAGATTGGATAAATGCTATGCATGAAGAGCTACATAACTTTGAGAGGAACCAAGTTTGGACATTGGTTGAGAAGCCCGACAACAACCACAACGTCATCGGTACCAAATGGGTGTTTCGCAACAAGCAAGATGAAGATGGACAAGTAGTTCGCAACAAAGCACGTCTCGTCGCTGAAGGCTACACACAAGTCGAAGGTATGGACTATGGTGAGACTTACGCCCCCGTTGCTAGACTTGAGTCCATTCGCATCTTACTTGCCTATGCTAATCATCATGATATCACCTTGTACCAAATGGACATTAAAAGTTCTTTTCTAAATGGTAAAATAGAGGAGGAAGTTTATGTTAAGCAACCTCCCGGCTTTGTCAATCCTAAGAAACCCAATCATGTTTACAAACTTCACAAAGCTCTTTATGGTCTTAAACAAGCTCCTAGAGCTTGGTATAAATGCTTGACCAAGTTTCTTATTGAAAAACGCTTTGAAATTTGGAAAATTGATTCTACTCTTTTTACTAAAAGGGTTAATGGAGAACTATTTGTGTGCCAAATTTATGTTGATGATATCATATTTGGTTCAACTAACCCTCATTTTGGTGAAAAGTTTGGGAAGCTAATGTCGGAGAAGTTTGAGATGTCTATGATGAGTGAACTCAAATTCTTCCTTGGGTTGCAAATCAAGCAAACTAAGGAAGGTACCTTTGTTTCTCAAACGAAGTACACCAAGGACTTATTCAAGAAGTTCAATATGCAAGAATGCAAAGGTATGTCTACACCCATGCCTACTAGTGGACATAATGACTTGACCAAAGACGGTGAACCGGTTGATCAAAAGGTTTATCGCTCTATGATCGGTTCATTGTTATATCTATGTGCTTCTCGTCCCGATATCATGTTAAGTGTGTGCATGTGTGCACGATATCAAGCTGCCCCTAAGGAATGTCATCTTAAGGCCGTGAAAAGGATAGTGAGATACTTAATCCATACACCAAACATTGGCATTTGGTATCCTAAGAGGAATTCTTTCGATCTTATTGGCTATTCCGACTCGGACTATGCCGGAGAAAAGGTTGATAGAAAGTCCACTTTGGGTACTTGTCAATTTCTTGGTAGATCTCTTGTGTCTTGGTCCTCCAAGAAACAAAACTCGGTATCCTTATCCACTGCCGAAGCTGAATATATTGCCGCTGGTTCATGTTGTGCTCAATTACTTTGGATGACCCAAACTCTTAAAGATTTTGGGATATATGTGAGACATGTTCCATTGCTTTGTGACAATGAAAGTGCTATCAAAATTGGTCAAAATCCTGTGCAACATTCTCGAACTAAGCATATCGAAGTTCGTCATCATTTCATTCGAGATCATGTTGTTAAGGGTGACATTGATCTTAAGCATGTTCGCACCAAAAAGCAATTAGCGGATATATTCACTAAACCTCTTGATGAGAAAGTGTTTTGCAGGTTAAGTGGAGAATTGAACATCATTGATGCTTCGAACTTGGAGTAGAAACTCCATTGGATACATGCAAGACATGAGCTTATGACTAATCCTTGATATCTCTCTTATGATGAAAATCTTATGTCTTGGATATATTTGTATCTTGCATGTCATCTAACTCTTGTAGGTACTTGGTGGAATCCAACTCCATGAGATTGTAATCTACTCATATCTTGAGCAATCTCTACATCACCAAGTCTCTACACAATGGTGGATGAAGACAAGGAAGCACGAAACCTCTTAAACATATCTTTGACAAATTCTATGTTGAGCTTCACGATTGTCATTCTTGGATACATAAGTGCTCTTCCTTGCAAGAACTAACCCATGTAGGAAGATAGACTAAAATTCCAAGTGGTGCTCCAAACTCTTGATGAGCTACATCAACCTTGAGCAACCCACACAAGTTCAACTACATGGACTACACCACCAACCAAGGTATGTTGTTCCATCTTAGAGAGGCTTTACTCCAAGTCATGAGCTAAAGCAACTCGACAAGATGTGAATACATCAACATGCTTAAACGAAAAATGGCCACCCCATTTTGAGCTTAAACGATGAGTATGACCTATGATCAAGTGATCTCACTTGACTCCTAAGTCAATATACTCTAACATAGGTGACTTTGTCGCCGACCATCTCTAGATGAAGTTCTCTTGTGTTCTTTTCTGTGTTTTTTCATTTGTCTCATGCATATTCGTTTCCCCTTTTCAATCAAAAAAACAAAAAAAAAACTTCATCTAGATTTCTTTCTTTCTGTTTGCTCTGCATTTTCAGCATTCCCATTCATTGCACATCTCTCAGTAAATTCCTTGCAAATCTTTGTGAGATCTTACTAGTCTAGTGAGCTGAGGTGACAAGTATTTTCTCTGCGATGAACTCGGTTTCACCGGTTAGTTATTTTAGGCCCAACCGAATCCCTTTGGTACGACCGAAACATACCACTCGGTGCCACCGATTTCACAACAGGAAAAACTATTTGCCACATACTCTATGTTTCTTCTGGTCCAGCTCCACTCAATGAATCTTGTCCTCTACAAGCATCACACTTTTATCATTGCTTTGTCTGTGTCTCAAGGACCAAACCCATTCGACATATTCCAGAAGATCCTTCTTGGAAATTGATGTCAAAGGGGGAGAGAGAGAACATCAAAGCTTATCATTTGAAGATAGAGAGAGCATCAAAGCTTATCACCTTCACCTTCTTAAGGGGGAGAGAGACCTTCTAGGGGGAGAGGATCCCAGATGCTTGGTGTTCAAGAGGAGAGATGTTCACATGTCTTCTTGAGGGGAGAGACATGTTCATATGATCTATTGTGCTTACTTGCATTAGCATCCTTTAGCTCTGAATATTAGCTCTGATCATCTTTCATATCTTTCAGCTCTGATTTTCTATTCCCTAACTTCCCCCAATATCCCATGTTAGATTCAGGGGGAGCAAGACATCTAAGGGAAAGAGATCATTTAAATTCACTGCATATCTTTACTTTTGGGGACATGTCAAATTCATGTGGTACTTAGTACTCACTCTCTACATGTCATCCCAGTCTTGGTATTCTCGTGGTTTCTTTTGTTTGCTATGGCTAGTAGATGCATCTGTGTTATCTAACTTTGTTTATGCAGGTTCATTCCATCCTAAGCTAACTCAAGACCACAAGGTAAGTATATGCATCACAATCATGTGTATGAAGAATTCTTGCTGATGTACATATTGTTTGCAAGAAGGACTCATGAGCATGAAGGTATTTTATTCATCATTCTTTGCTCTGATGCATATGGCCAAGATACATGTAACACATTGCCTGCTCTATCATGTTTATGCTCTCACATGCTTCTATGTTCCATATTCACATGACTGCATACATGTAGGGGGAGCCTATGTTTGTTACATGTCCTTCCAAAGCTTTACTTGCTACTCTTCATATCTTTATCTAAAGCTTTGATGTATGTTGTCATCAATTACCAAAAAGGTGGAGATTGAAAGCACAAGTGCTCCCTAGGTGGTTTTGGTAATTAATGTCAACATTTCTCTTGTTGGACTAACACTTTATCTAGCATGTTTCAGATAAGTTCAACAATGGAGTGGCGTGGACTAAAAGATTTGGGAACTCCTTCAAAATGCTAAGGACAAAGGATTGGCTCAAGCTTCAAGATCAAGACTCTTCATTTTACATTTTAGTGGTCCAAGATCACATTGAGTCTACAGGAAAAGCTAATACTATCAAGGAGGGATGAGGTGTTGCTTAATGAGCCTCTTGCTTCATGTGCTTTGTGATATGCTCCAAAACCCTCAACTACTTTCCCACTTCCACAAATGACCTAAACCCAAAGCCAAAATCGGTCACACCGATTCTTCCTATCCGGCGCCAACGATTCCAAAGGTCATAGCCACTGCCACAAACCCTAAGCAAATCGGTCTTACCGATAGGAATCTCGGTCTCACCGAGATGGGATTGTAATCTCTCTGTGTATGTCCATTATCAAAATCGGTCTCACCGAGTTTGAGCAATCAGTACTACCAAGATTACAATGCAAACTCTCTGGAAAACTTATTACCAAAATCGGTCTCACCGATTTTGAGTAATCGGTCCCACCGAGTTTGCCTGACCAACTCTCTGGAAAGCTTATTACCAAATCGGTCTCACCAAGTTTGTGTAATCGGTCTTACCGAGATTAGGTTATGCCCTAACTCTAACCGAATCGGTCTCACCGAGATGCATGTCAGTCCCATTAGAAATCTCTAACATTCACTAGGTTTACTAAATCGGTCCGACCGAGTTTAACGATTCGGTCCCGCCGAGTTTGGTAAATTGTGTGTAACGGTTAGATTTTGTGTGGAGGCTATATATACCCCTCCACCTCCTCTTCATTCATGGAGAGAGCCATCAGAACGAACCTACACTTCCAGCATACATTTTCTGAGAGAGAACTACCAACTCATGTGATAAAGGTTAGTGAAAACAGTTGTAAATGGTTACGAGAGGGAGGGAGGGTTATATCTAGAGCATGTGTGCGAGAAAGACACCTCGAGAGAGAGTGTGTGAGCATGTGTGAGAGACCACCGATGGAGAGTGAAACTACACGTAAAAGACTGCTGTACACATTGATTAAAGATATAAATTGTATCCAAATATTAGGATGGGATCATGATATTTGCAATTCGTGTAAGGAGCAGTCATTGATCCATCAGACATCTAGATTCTATCGAATTTGAGCATGTCTATGTTATTATTCGACACAATTAATCCACATACTTAGTATTTTCAACTCCAGACAATGCATCGCTTTAGCAATCGAATATAAACGTGAGTATAGTTCATGTTGTGTATGTAAAGCACATTATACATACGAAAGTTACACAATGAACATTATAAATAGCTACCTATGAACTAGCATGCATCTGAATTCAACTTAAGGTGGTTTAAAAAAATTGAATTCAACATGAAGTCCATTCAATTATTTGAATTTGAAATCATGGCATTTGTAAATCATACCTAAATTATGGGGGCACCAATCTTTGCTCTGATTTTGTACATAATAGCATATGTAGTCGTGTACAAAATAGCTCCTCCATTCCAAAATAATCGTAGTTATAGGATTTTAAAGTGTCAAAATTTCAAAAAGAAGCGGATAATTTAATGAGGTTTTCAAACATACAAGGTCAAATATAACATTGTCTATTTAGGTCAATCCTCATAGTTCAAGAGTACTTTAAACGTGAATGCTTGTGTTTCAAAATTTCGAACGAAGCGCCAAAAGAGCCTCTACTCGCCCGTAACCGCGTGAGACCAATGTTTGGTAGTAAAGGTAATTATTTTTCTAATAACTCCGACCCGTGAAACCTACCGGCCCGACGTCCAAAGGTCTAAACCGGGGTAGGTTTGTAGCTTCATCTAGATGCCACGCAACCGCCTCCGAAAAACATTCATACACAATGGTCGCCTAAGCACACATGCGCGCGGCCGAAATCGCTCCCGCCCACTATTTGGGACACCTGGGATTACCATCCTACCCCTGACCCGCAGTAGCTCCGAAATTTAAGAGGGGGGCAAAGTTTGTACTTTCCCCAAATTTCAAACAAGCGTGTCCCATCTTCTGTTCAAAAAAGCCAAAAACAAGCACGTCCCAGACCGAAACATGGTTCCCCCCCCCACCCGTCCGATTCCCCATTCGTACTCCGTGGGAGCCAAAACTACCTCTCCACCAGCCGTGAAACCCCGGCGTCCTCCGTCCGCCACCCCATCCCACCCATCAACCTCCGCCCTCCTCCATCACGCCGGAGCCGATACCCCGACGTCGTCATCCACCGCAACCTCAACCGCAACGCCCTCCACGGCTAGTAGTTGAAGTCGTCCTGCGCCTCACCACGCCGTCCTGCGCCTCACCACTGCCGCTCCAACTTCGCCACCCTCCACCGCACCGGAGTTGTTCCTGCTACGCCGTCCTTCGCCGCCTCGGATCTGCTTCCCCTCCGCCGACATACGGCCACGGCAACACAGTCAACAATTTGGCCATGGGTTCATCCAAGCCTGCACCCTCCAGAACATCGGTTTCCCCGGTAAAAAGAAGAAGATCGGCGCGACATGTGGAGGTGACCACACCGGCAACCGAAAAAGGTACTCCTCTTCCCTTATTCGTGCAAATCTTACGTCTCTGCTTGCACGGTATTCATCCCACAGAAGACACTAGTTGACCGCTTCTTCTTGATACTAGATGTTCCTAGTAACTCGCGATGCACAAGGTTTCTCCTCATATACTATTTCACCTTAGCTAGAGGTCTGTCACCCCCCTGAATATCAATTTCTGGCCAGTTGATTCCCAATTAATGGAAGCATTCCCCGGCGTAACAGGCGCTAGTACACCTATTACACCGGGGAAGCAGCGCCTTTGTGTTTATCTTAGGTACATGTGCGGCCTAGAGCTACTGGCGCTCGATCTGGAGGTCGGCCAGGATTAAAGGGATGGCCTGGGGGCCCTGCCAAGCATGGCGGTGGTGTGAGGTCGAGGGGAGGGCGGGGCGGCGGAGGCAGGGGTCTAGGCTGGTGGTCGCTGGCGGTTCGAGAAAGATCGTCAGCAGTGACTGGCAGGAGGTAGAAGAAGGCCATCTTCCCGTTCCGTATAGATCGGACGGTTCATTAAAAAAATCGACTGACCTATTTATTTTCAGTCGACTGTTATCTTAGATATGACCATATGTGGTGGTGTGCTTGAGGAGTACCTGCATTTCTTGTGCTCATATATTACAAAATCATACGGAGTAGAATCTAATTTTGTTTGCCATGCAATGTTGTAAGGCTATCATATGTCTCCTGTCATTTATTTTTCAGCCACCTGCTATCTGCTACTTTTACAGTGCACTAGTTCTGTACACACTTCACCTATACTCTCACTATTGTGTTTTTATGCAAGGGTATTTCAGAGTCTGCCGAAAGAGAAGCAGCAAAGAAAAGAGAGAAGTCACACCAGCTTTCTTCGCGGGTATGCACAACACGTTACAGCGCTATAAAGGGTGAAGTGTCAGCAGATGGAGACGGTAAATGTAGCTCTCGAGTTGATGACCTCGCTCGCAGTGAACCACCATCCCAGGTGCTTGCTTTAACTTCATGGTGTCATATGTGGTTGCATGTTCCATATGGTGTCTAGCTTGTATTCGAAAGGCCAAAGTCAGTCTTTGGGGCTGTTTGGTTCTAGGCCTAGCATTGCCACACTTTGCCACATATTTTTGCCAAACTTGCCTAAGGTTAGTTGATCAAAATGAAAGCCACAAGTTGGCAAGCCTAAGGGAATGTTGCCACATTTTTTGTGTGTATGCCATGTGGGGTCCAAGTGTGGCTTGCCTAAGGTGTGGCTTGAACCAAACACTCACCTAAGTTAGTCAAACTTGCCTAGCTTTAGGTGTGGCAACATTTGGCAAAGTAGGTCACAAACCAAATAGCCCTAAGATAAGGAAAGGTATTTTTTTACATGAACCACCATTCCGTGAGCACCAAAAGACAAATAGCTAGTCAGGGCACTAGACGAGCCAGTGACAAGCCCAGCAAAGATAGGCATCACCCGGAAGCCAACTAAAAAGCTGCGATGGTGGCGAAGCAGCCCGCCTCCCACCAGGCTCTCAGGTCCTAGATGATCATGCTCACCACTCCAGCCGGATGTCTAGCTTGTATTGCTTCCAATTTGGTTAAATTGCATTTGCTTAGCTTACACATTATAGCTTTGAATGTGACATGCCTTTCTATTTTTGGTACATACTAGTACATCTATGTATTAACCATGTTCTTACATCAAACTAATGTTCTTATGTATCCCTCATCAATCACTTATGACGAGGCATGCAGGCAAGGGGACTACTCCTCATTTAAAGAATGCAGCGTCAGCCTCCCGACATGATTCTCAAGAAACAGAAATGCTAGATGAAGATAGTGAACATAGCTCTGTAGTTGATTACAACATTTCCTCTACACTAGCATCGCATGTGCTTGCTCTAACTTGGCAGCGTGATATGTGGTTGCATGTTGCATATGGTGTCTAGATTGTAATTCTTCCAATCTGGTTAAACTGCATGTGCTAGTCTGCTTAGCTTATACATTATACCCGTTAATGTGACATGCCTTCCTATATTTAGTACATAGTACATCTGTCTATTAAGCATGTCCTTACATAAAACTATTGTTTTTTTGTATCCCGCATCAATCAATATGATGAGACACCTTTAGTATATGTAGTGCGATATTAGTTGCATCTTTCATATGATTTATAGCATGCGCTGCTTCTAATTTGTTGAAATTCCATTTATAATGGACGCTTTTAACTTGGCAGAGTCATATTGGTTGCATCTTTCATGTGGTGTCTAGCTTGCATTGCTTCTTATTGGCTGGAATGGTTTCTGCTTAGTTTACACAAACAGTTGTGAACATGCCATGTCGTCCTGTTTTTCGTACATATTCCATCCTGGTACCATGTGTTTGCCTTACATCAAAGTAGTGATTGCCAGTATCATGCATGAATGAGTTCTGAAGAGAGAATTTTATTGCTTTTTCTTGTCGGTTTTTCTTGACAATTCAAAATCAATAAAGCGGAAGGAAGTTAGCAAGGCAGCGGATAAAAGGTGCTCCTTCCGAACGGAGGGCCTCTACAGTTTCTACTCCTCCACACCCCAAGATGATTTCCAATACAACACATGCATAGACACTCAACAAAGCTGTATTTATGATGAGCATGTCTCCCCTAGTGCAGCATCACCGGTGCTCCCTCTAACTTGGCACTGTTATTTGTGGTTGCATGTTATGTGTGATGTCTAGCTTGTATTGCTTCTAATTTTGTTGAATTCCATCTGCTTACTTTACACATTATACTTGAATAAGACATGTGTTCCTGTTTCTAGAACATACAATATCTGTCTATCACACCATGTTCTTACATCAAATTACAACTGTTGTGTAACCTGCAACAATCACTTATCATAAGACAAGTTTGACTTTGGAGTGTGATATAGGTTGCATCTCACATTCTTTTCTAGCTTGTACTACTAATTTGTTGAAATGGCACTTATGACGAGACAATTTTAACTTGGTAGAGTGATATTCGTTGCATCTGTCATATAGTGTCTAGCTTTCATTGCTTATAATTTGTTGAAATGCCTTCTCCTTAGTTTACACATCATAAGCTATGAATATGCAATGCTGTGAATATGCAATGGCACTAATGACGAGAGACCTCTAACATGGTAGTGTGATGTTGTTTGCATCTTGCATATGATTTATTTCTTGTACTGCTTCACATTTGTTTAAACGCCATTTATGATGAGACACTGTTAACTTGGCAGAGCGATATTTGTAGCATCTTTCATATGGTGTCTACCTTCCATTGCATTGCTTCTAATTTGTTGAAATGTGTTCTTCTTAGTTTACACATCATAGTTCTGGTTATCTCTTCTGTCCTGTTTTTCATACATATTACATCCTCCTATCATGTGGTTGTCTAACATCAAAGTTCAGTTCGTCTGCATCACGCATCAATTTGTTCTGAAGAACTAAATTGTTATTCATTTTTCTTGTCGGCTTGACTTAACATTGCACAGAGAAAGAGGAAGAAAGATAGAATGGCAGGGAATGAGAAGCGGATGAATCTTGCAGATTCTGTTGGTACTGATGGTGCAATAGAAGGTCAAAGTCCAGTGGAAAATTCTACAAACACGGCATCCCATGCGACACGAGCTGCAAAAAAAGCCAAACAGAAACAAATAGCTTCCACCAAACAAGCAGAGACAGCCCTAGTTCTTGCAACACCTACCACAGTACTACCAGCTGCACGACTTACTCGTGCGTCAACTGAGCTAGCAGCATGTTCCCAAGCTCCCTTGCCACCTGACACTACTTCCCAAGCACTCTTGACACAAGACGAGTTGGCAATATCAGATGAACCTTGTGAGCTTCAACGACAAGAAGGTAGTTGCTGGAGTCAAGTTATAGTTGCATGCTTCTTTATATGTAGTCTCACAGTTTGATGTACACTAACACTTCCTGTGTTCATTGTTGGACTAGCACCTAGGTGCAATAGGAAACAAACATCAGGGATATTGCTCGACAGGTTAACTAAATCTAGAGGAGGAAGAATGGAGATCCGTTTTGAGGCAGGTTTTAAAAGGCCACGTGATGTTACAGAGTCAGCCAAGTTAGTATCAGAGGCAGCGGTTGCCGTTAGGTGTCATGTACGTATCCTCCCAACATGGATTCAGTACAGGAATGACAAAGATGAAACCCAGTTCAACACGTTCCTCAACCATTTATCTGTAAGTATGGTTATGTATGGAAACTAGTAATATTGTCTTGCTCTGTCCCATACTTTTAGGTTGCTGATAATGAGACTCCCATAATTTTCAACAGATGAGGTTCAAGTTGGATAGCCAAGATGATGCAACCAGACAAGCTTGCACCCACGTTTTGAAGTCTGCTCTGCGACAGTATCGGTATAACTTGAGGAATGCTCACTTTGAAGGCAAGGCTAACAGTGAACTTTCCCAAACATCTCCAGTCGAAAATATATCGGATGAAGGCTGGAGGGGCCTTGTTAAACACTGGTCTGATCCAAAGTATCAGGTAAATTATATATATATATATGTGATCAGATCACATGTTGAAGTCCTATTTACGCATGTGCCACACAAATCTATCTTCTTGTAGGTGAACTATTCAAAGAACAAGGCCAACCATACGAAAGTGAAATTCCAACAGACGGCAGGATCCTGTAGCTATATTGCACACTGCGAGGCTCTTGTAATTAGCTGTTGTTTCACTCTTTTCGCTGTACCATATTATCATATCTATATTGACTTGTTCGAAATGCAGAAGAAAGCCCGCAAGGACCAGAAAGTACCTGAACCAAATGCTATGGAAATCTTCAGGGACTGTCACACCAGCAAGAAGAAGGGCATGACTACACCAGTCAAAGACGTTGTTCTAAGTCCTTAATCATCATGCCTTTTAACTACTACTTACTCTGACTTGTACCTTGAACTGCATGGCTTGCAGCCAATGTCTATTACTCTTTTCAATTTTATACACAATTATCTTAGCGTATCATTACACCTTACAAGGTTTAAAAGAGAGGAGTGATGTTCCTTTGATCTTGACCCGTAATCTAGTTCCGTGCTGGACTTGCCCACACAACATTACAATTGCATGTTTGTCTGTTCTCAGTTGTTTTGTGATATGAATGATGTCATACTATGCTTACCGTATTATAAACTTAGTCTCTTTATCCTTAGCCCTCAATACAATGTGAAGAAATAGACAATACATTAGCGATGGTACATGGTCATATGTTTGGAACCTGGTTTTATTATGTACTTTGCAATAAAATACAACTAATATTTTACATGGGTTCACCAGAATAAGTTCTGTATATAGACCAAAGCTATTTTGTCTGGTTTTGCTGCCTCCTTAATATCTTCTGTTCTGGTACTGCTAATGTAAAACCTCAACTTTTCAGCGAGCTATGGAAAAAATGGTGGAACCGCCACCTTCTGAAGGTGGCGAGGCAACTATAACCGTAATGTCAGCTCTTGATATAGTGGGTCAGTACCTGTTCACTAACAGTGCCAAAAGCACGTTCCTGCAAAATACTGGGTTGGTTGTTAAGGCAATATCGTCCAAACTGCCTCATGATCAAGATATGTAAGCTCAAAGCAATGTTGTATCTGCGCTCCAGACACAAGTCCATTCCCTAACAGAGACCCTTTGTGAAACAAGGAGAGACATTGTTCGATGTCGTCAAGATATGCATGGTTTTGAAACCAGACTATCAGACATTTGCTATGTTGTTCAGGAGCCTAGGGGAAATGAAGGCGAGGGTTATGGTTCTCCATCGGACAATACAGCATGAAAACGTAACAGTCAGGTCAAATGAACTGAGCTTCTGACCTTCTAGTGGTGCATTTATCTGCTAGACTGTTAAGTTTTATGCCAACCTTCCTTTTGTTATATAGTTGTAATTTGTTTTGGTGTGATACAAAATTTATTCTTAACGTGCAGCCACCGGCTGAAGAAAACAGCAAGCCATTTTTGTATAGTGTAGGGTGTTCCCTATATTTGGACTGGTGGCGATCTTTGATGCCAAGTGGATGTAATCTGTGCAATCGCCTTAATAGCCTAGCGTTAGTTTCGGCCTTATTTATTTCCTAGTCTTCTTTTTCCTTGGTTTGCTAGTGGCCGCAACTACCATGGGCCATATACGGGCCGTAGGATCCATGGGTCTCCTACGGGCCGTCGATAAATGGGCCTCCAACAGGGCCGTAGAATTGGTGGGCCTCGGGCCGTCGGAGAAATGGGTCTACATGGGCCGTAAACGGGCATAATTGGTATCGGCCCAGCACGGTAACGGGCCGTTAACAGGTTGTAGGACAGCAAAGGCTTAATTCTGTCACAGGCATAATGGGTCGTTAATGGGCCAGAATATAGGACGGGCTGGAAACGGCACAGCGGGTTAACAAGCCAGAAATGGGCCGACTCTTGCCATGGGCTGAATCTGGCCCATTAGGGTAATAGGCCAGTAACGGGCCAACTCTAGCCATGGGCCGAATTTGGCCCATTAGGGGAACAGGCCAGTAACGGGCCGGAAGTAATCGAGGGCCGAAAAGGAGCCCAAGAACGTATGGGCCGTCAATAGGCCGAAAGCTAACACGGGCTGGAAATGGCCCATGTAAATCACGGGCCGTTAACGGGTACAAAGAAAATTACTGTTCATTATGGGCTAGAGTCACCGTGGGCCTGTAAAGGGCCGAAAGATACGAAGGCCTCATATGGGCCAAAAGACGTCGTGGGCCATACATGGGCCGAAAGTGAAATGGGCTGGTGTTATATTCGACGGCCCACATGACGTTGTTGGGCTGGTTTCCTTTAGGGCCTAACGGGCCGTGAGTTAACGGGCCATAAAATGGGCTATTTGCAAAGAGACCGTTAACAGGCTTTTCATGGGCCATCCCGTTAACTTTTGACCAAGTCAAACGGGCCGACTTTGTAAGCTAAATGGGCCAGTGGTGGGCTGTGGCACGTATCGACATATCATAGGCGCCTATCTGACCCACTGACAAGCTGACACGTGTTTTGTCTGGCCAATAAGAATTTTACACGTGGAAATGTCCCATTGGTCGGGGCTGTTAACGGGTTATCGGATCCAAAACCCGACCCGATAGCTTAACGGCGTTCCGATACGGTGGATGCCATGTGTCGGTCACCCTTGACGAAAGCACTTCTATGATGCGCGATTTATCATCATGGAAGTGGACACTTCCATGATGATAATTTTGGTAATGCCATGGAACACTTCTACGACAGCACAGGTATGACTATCTTGATTCTGTCATAAAATCGTCATGGATGTACATGCATGACAAAAAATGCGACCTACTGTGACAAAAACGTATCATCACGGAAGTGTATTTTTTTGTAGTGAGAGTGTCTCCACTGCACTAGTAGTAATTGTTTTTCTGGGTAGCGGTAGAGTGTCTCCACCGTACTAGTAGTAATTGTTTCTCTAGGCCCAAGAGAAAACAGCCTATCCACACTAGTAAATAGTAAAATCAATTCAAAAGCCCATATATTTACTGCATGAGAGTCGCTACCCACACCCAGGCAGCCAGCACACTGCCCCC
>NC_041391.1:484046074-484051761 GCF_002162155.2 Triticum dicoccoides
TCCCCCTCGCTCCCACACACCTCACGTCAGCTCACTCCACTCGTACCCCCAAATTCCTCACCTCACTCCTACAGAAAACCCCAGCTCCCCTTCTTCCACACTCCTACAGAAAATCCCCAGCTCCCCTTCTTCTTCACTCGCACTACAACTAGGCTCGTCATTTGTTACTCTGCTCAAATCCGTGAGCGCGACGTGACACCCTCGAGGAAAATGGAGTCAGCTGACCCCAGCGCCAAGAAGATGAGGCTCCCGCCAGCGGCGACGTCTGTTGTAGATCCCGCACCTGGCAGCGCGGGGAGAAGTGGCGACCCCGCCCCCACCGGATCCCAGGAACCCGTAGAATCTCGGGTGGACCACATCAGCGGTCTCCCGGACGCCGTCCTTGGGGAGATCACCTCGCTTCTCCCCACCAAGGATTGCTACCGCACCCAAGTCCTCTCAATTCGGTGGCGCCCTCTATGGCGTGCAGTGCCCCTTAATCTCGATTGTCGTCATCTATCTCTCTTCAATGATTTTGAAATCCCCAGAGCAATCATCTGCTCTCACCAGGGCTCCATTCAAAGCCTCTGCATCCCTTCATGCTACCTGAGCAAGCATACCATGCCCTGCACGGTGGATGCCTGGCTGAAATTCGCTGAATCATAGAACTACAGCTGCTTGAGTTCTACTATTCCCCTGGAAATCACATACCACATACCGAACGCCATGAACTTGTGCCCTCAGCACCGATGTCCATCTCGCAGTTTTCCTCCTCTCTCCACACCGCCACCTTTGCACTGTGCTACCTACGAGACAATCTGGTACTAAACCTTCGACTCCCATTTCTCAAGAAACTTTCACTTGTGCGGGTTTGTATATCGGAGGCCTCATTGCATAGCGTCATCCACTCCAATTGCCCTGCCCTGGAGTGCTTGGTGCTTGTTTTCACAGTTAGAATTGGTTGTCTCCAAATAAAGTTGCCTAACCTTGTAAGAATTGGAATTTCTTTTGATGGAAGGCAGCTCATCATCCAAGATGCCCCTTCACTTCAAAGGTTGATCCTTGATTCTAGTTATTCACCGTTGCAAATAAATGTCCTCTCTGCGCCTAAACTGGAGACCTTGGGTGTAATACATGATCTCTGTGCTCATTTCAATATGGTGTTTGGCTCCACAGTTCTTCGGGTACTTTATATTATCATCTACACTTGTAACCATAAGCTGCATTTTAAATTTCTGCACATAAGTTATATATAATCTTGGAGTACACATTTTCTACTAATATTATGTTCCATGCTCAATGAAGAGTTTCTCCATGGATGGCCAATAAATGGTGCTGGATTCTGTCAAGATGTTATATATCCAAATGAATAGTTTTGATCTAAACAAGATTATTGGCTTGCTGCAATGCTTTTCATGTCTGGAGAAGTTGTATATAAAGGTGATAATTTCACGCACATTGGAAGCCCGCATATAGTGTACTAAAATTAACTGTTCAACTGTTACTCTTTCGACACTCTTCTTTTAGACCTTAACTGTTTTCAATCTTCATGTCTATTTAGGCAACAGGACGGTATAAGAAAGTTATAACCAATCGGTGGATTCATAAGCATTGGGATTTTCTTACTTCTCATGAGATTCGATTGAAGACAATAACGCTAGAACGATATGTAGCCAACCGTGCAAACACTAGATTTGTCACATTCTTCCTGCTGAATGCGAGGTTACTATTGTCCATCAGGCTTAAGTTTACCAGCAGCATGGTTTTGACGGATGGGTATGTCGAAGAGGAAAAAAGGAGTTTCAGCTGGGCAAAAGAGCTTCTGAATGTGCCTGGCTTCTATTTACAACATATTGTGGTCATAATCCAGTAAATTTTACGACCCAGGATGTTCATTCTATGGACCTAACCGATCCATTTGACTGTCACTGCCGAAAACAGTGCTGGAGTTAGATGTTGTTACCCTTTTCAACCTGGGTTTTTTTGTAAATCTGATGAACAATTAACCCTCGTGTTTTTGTATAGTTTGTAAGCTGGAGTTATGTGACACCCCAAAAATTTTGGCCTTGTTTTTAATGGAATAAAATTTTGCTAGGATTTAAAACTTTGAATTTTTGAGCTCCATTTTGATTTTTGTTTAAATCATTTCCTTCCCTGTTATGATGAGTTTTTCCCAAAGAGAAAACTTTTCAAAAATGTTGTTGGACTTGTTTTAACCTCTCAAGAAAAACTTTCCTTTTATCAGTGTAACTAATTAAATAATTATGTTGCTTGATCTTTATTTTCTTGAAAAGGGTTTTTCTAGGTTAAATGGCCTTAATTGAACTACAACCATTTGATAAATTCAATTAAAATTTCCACAAAAATTTGGAGATGTCATGTGATGTTTTTAAATCACTTTTATGCTAAAATATATTTCATTCATGAAATATTTTGATCCTTACGCTCAATTTTTCTTCTCTGGTCCAGAGTGCATTTTGCACTACAACCTATTTAAATATTTCTTTAAAACTTCTACCAAAATTAAGGGAGGTCAGTAGGAGCCTATTATCCCACTTTGTGCAAAAACCTATTTGTGTCCTTTGAAAAATTTGAGTGAATCAACCTCATCTTCATTCTGGACCAACTTGATGGTTTGTACAGCAGCCATGTTTTTACTTGCTCTTTAACCCTTGATTATTTCTCCTACTTGTAGTCCCCCATGTTAAACCCTTAAGTCCAGGAGCATGCACCTTTTGGATAATTTTTGGTTCATGAAATAATGTCATTTATTTCCTGTCCAGAATTGAAGTTTTGTAAAACTTGCACTAACAAGTTTCTTCTTTTGTCCAACTAACATCACCACTCTCTCTTTCATCCACAGAGACACTGATCTGGAGATTTTGGCCACTCCAAGAAATGCCTAAGTGCCCTTGGCATTTTGTCAAACACCTGGTGTGCATGGCTAGTTTTGACATGTTTTTGTCTTTGCATTGTGACCTTGCACCTCGGATCATACTAGCATGTCCACTAGGATTCCAGTTGCTCCTAACCTGGGTCTGTTATTTGCCAGCCTCAACCGCGACCTCTAGCATGCTCTGGCATTTCGTCGAGCACACTCAGTGCGTGCACTGGACGCGCCCAGAGCGCGCGTATTGCAGCCACGCGGCCGAGCCGACACGCTGGCCCCCACGGCTTTGGCCCGCTCTGCAGAACCTCGCCACGCACTCCCCTTCTCTCAGCTACGCGCCAAGCAGCCCCGCCGCGCCCGACAGGCCAAGTGCTAGCTGCCGCCGCCGCCCGACAGCCCTGCGCCGTGCAGCGCCGCCCAAGCCACCCCGGCTCGCCACCTGGCCCCTGGAGCAGTGCCCTCTCGTCCACTAGCTCTTGCCGTCATCCCCAGCCACGCCACGTTGCCCTGCAAGCTACAGAGAGGAGGTTCGCCGGAGAGCTTATCCGGCCGCCGCGGAACTGACCTCGACGAGCTATAAAAGGAGGCCCCCGAGCCTCCCCGTGCACACAGGAAGCCTTAGAATGCTCCCCTAGTCCTCCCATGGCAGCATATCGACCCGGGGAAGGGCTCCTTCCTCATCTCCGGCAACTGCAGCCGCCGCCACTGCCCCGGCCAATTCGGCACCACCAGGGTCTCCCACTCTCCGTTCTCTCCACCAAGAGCTTCCTCACCTTCCCGTGAGCCATCCCCACTACTCAATTTTGATCGGGGCACACCGCGGGAGAAAAATCACTTTGCTCCCGAGGCCACCTCCGCCGAGAAGCTCGCCGCCGGCAGCTCCCTCCGTCCCCACCTACCTGGCGACCACCGGGAGGATCGCCCTGGAGTGGCGGATCCATCCCCGCCCTCTGAGCCCCGCGGGGAGCCGCCGTTCGCCGGCGACGATCGCCGTTACCTCGCCTCCGCCCAGGACAGAGAAAGAAGAGGGAGAAGACTGGTCAAACCTGACTAGTGGGCCCCCTGGACCCACTGTCAGCGACCTCGTGTCTGTCCACGTGGTTAAGTGGAGGCGTAAAGCCTCAAGTACGCCTCCTCTATACCGAAAGCGTATTTCCATCTGAACCGTTTTCTTTTCTGTTTTATTTTAAATAACAGATTTGACCAAATCTTTGACTGGCTATAACTTTTTAAATATAAGTCCAAATGGAATGATTCTTTTTCCTACCTTCCTCAAATTTGGTCTAGTTTATTTTAAGATTTATTTGAAAAAAATTCAAACAACTTTTTGGTTCTGTTTTTGAAATGTGTGTTAATTCAAATATATTTTTTAAATAGGATTTTTGGGAGAGATAAGAAGCTTTCAAAAGTTTTGGAGTGCACCCTGCCTTTCCACACATTGAAGGCAAGCATTCTGAACCCCGGCATAATATTTTTGGTGTGATCGTTGATACCTTTATAACACCACCGCATTTCGAAGGACTTGTTATTTCATGTGATATGATCATATGCATGGGTGCATGTTGTTGATTTCCATGCTGTTGGAAATGGACATACTTGTGATGATAATAACCCTCTTATGCCTTGCATGCATACCGGCAGGAACCCGGGAAAACCTCTGCCTTGGGTAGGCTTGAGTTTGTCGCCGGTCTCCGTCGGGACGGTTATGTCTGGTATGGCATGGTAAGGTGATATGAGAGGTGACTCTGTTGGATGAGAATATATTTGTCATGCTAATCATGCAGGGAATACTTGAACCTCCTGAGTCGACCGTAGATCGAGTCTTGTTCCAGTAACCCCCATACTTGTTTCGTACTACCACTCGTCTCTACAGCAAGTAGAGTACGGTTCAGTAAGTTGTCAACCTCTTTCCAGCACACACCGTACAGAGAGGCCATGGTGGAAGATATCGGTTGTAGCTGGTAGGCAGGCCACCTGGTCCGGGGGCATGGGTGTTTCCGGTTGGGACCGAGAGGGGAGGCCACCCCTTAGAGCGCGCGATATAAATTTGATCCCATGCTACGTGAGGTTGTAGCCTCCCCACTTAAAGTTTGCTTAACAGGTGTCGTGGGTGATTCCAGACACGTGTGAGATAAGCTGGTGTGTGCAAGTTAGGTGTGTTTTCAACAGAAAGACCGTAGACGGAATAAGTCCTGCTGGACTAGAGAAATCCGTTACTCGTGGGTAAAGAGTACACCCTCTGCAAAGAATAAACCTATTCGAATAGCCGTGTCCATGGTTAAGGATTACAGTCTGGGATGGGTCAAGTGTCGGTCTTAGCGTCGGTCTTCGGAGGTGAAACTGTTAATCCAGAAATGGAATTACTACTTGTGACTTGTGATAACTATGATTATTATTATTGTTGACTAACACAGGATATTATTGTTATTATCGTGTATCTCTGGGATGGTTCTACCTCCGGGATATTCACTATGATTGTTTCTTTTAAAGCCCTTTATGCGGCGTCGCTCAGACGCCCGACTGTAGCATTTCTTTTAAAGCCCTTTATGTGGCGTCGCCCAGACGCCCAACTGTGGCATTTCTTAAGCCCTTTATGTGGCGTCGCTCAGACGCCCGACTGTGGCATTTCTTTTAAAGCCCTTTATGTGGCGTCGCTAAGACGCCCGACTGTGGCATTTCTTTTAAAGCCCTTTATGTGGCGTCGCCCAGACGCCCGACTGTGGCATTTCTTTTAAAGACCTTTATGTGGCGTCGCTCAGACGCCCGACTGTGGCATTTCTTTTAAAGCCCTTTATGTGGCATCGCTCAGACGCCCGAC
>NC_041391.1:484051946-484059671 GCF_002162155.2 Triticum dicoccoides
GGCGTCGCCCAGACGCCCGACTGTGGCATTTCTTTTAAAGCCCTTTATGTGGCGTCGCTCAGACGCCCGACTGTGGCATTTCTTTTAAAGCCCTTTATGTGGCGTCGCCCAGATGCCCGACTGTGGCATTTCTTTTAAAGCCCTTTATGTGGCGTCGCTCAGACGCCCGACTGTGGCATTTCTTTTAAAGCCCTTTATGTGGCGTCGCTCAGACGCCCGACTGTGGCATTTCTTTTAAAGCCCTTTATGTGGCGTCGCTCAGACGCCCGACTGTGGCATTACTTGTTATTTATTTCATAAAAAAAAATTATACTACCATGTTATTGCAATTTATTAAATAACTTTCTTGCACGCATCCGAGATTTATTTATCTTTTGTGACTGACGTCATGAGCATAAGATAATTTTCAGCACATCATTGTTATATTATACCTGTGTTCATAATGTTTGCGAGTACATTCAAAGTACTCACTGGCTTGTCCCTGGCTATTGTCTTGGCCAGATTTTCTTGCACGGAGAGGAGCGACGCGATGCCAGCCCCGGAAACCACTCAATGGAGATAGCAGCCTCGCGAAGATAGGAATTTAACCTGGTCAGCTATTCTCGTGGGGAATGGAGTCCCATAGACACAGATGTTTCACAACCCGCTTCCGCCATCAACCACTAGAAACCATTTGTTGTACCCACAGGCCAGAATGGTCTTGTACTACATATTTTGTATTTTTTCTTGGAGTTTCTGTATCTAGTTGGAGCCTCATCAGCTAACAGTAATCCTGGGGCTGATGAGCACGACGGTCTTTTCTGGAAATTTATTACCCGGAAAACCCGGTCGTGACAGACTTGGTATCAGAGCCAGGCTGACCACTGGCTAATCCTATCTTAGCCAGTTCAATAAACTTAGGCAAAACAACCCACCAGACCTTAACCAAACCCCAGCCAAGCTTCTCGTGCAAGATAGCCACACAGTGACCCAACACTTTTGGCAGTCGGTGCCCAACCTATCAACCTAACCTGTCACTCATGCGCCAGTGACCGGCCCCTAAATAGTCTTTTCTCGCAAGCGTGCGAAGGAAGATTCCATCCCCTTTTCCCTATAAAAAGGGGCGCACTAGCCCCAAACCAGCACACACAGTCGCTACCCCAAACCGAGCCACAATGCCTGGACCTATAGTGCACAACGAAACCACAGCAACCAACCTTGGAGGTTTTGTGACCATCCTCGCAAACCTCACCCGTCGTGCCTACGCGTTAGAGGAGCCACCAGAATATGTTGTGTATCAAGGACCCATGAGCGGTGAAGACCGCCAATTCTGGGCCACTGTGCACATTTACGGTAGGAGTCTAGCACCCGAGCGCCCCTACCGGTTCACCGGAAGAACAACTTCCTTTGAGCCACAAGCCATCCAGCTAGCCGCTCGAGAGGCTATAGTTCATCTCAGGCACTTGTCGCCCAGAGTTAACTGTCGCTCGTTCCACTACTACCCCAGACGAGAAGGGTATGGTAGACCACCCCAAGTTGCCAATGGAGATCACGAGACGGACCCCGCATTATTGCACCTAGTGCGCTATGTAAATGCACTAGAGGCACTGTTCGACCAGATCACTATTGATCTAATCGCAGCTCGTGGAGAGCTGGTTCGTCGAGCCCCGGCGAGAGAAGAAAACAAGCCCAACACCGACAACCCAGTCGTGCTGTTTGGACAACCGATCGAGACCCCGAGATCTGCCCCAGCCATCGGCCAAGGTGCTGCGATAACCCCAGAAGTGCTTCCTCGCATATTGGGAGCACACTCCAACGGGGTTGTGGCCAACAATCCCCGCAATGGTCATTCTCACTACCCCGACCCTGCAGTTCCTCCGCCATCTCCGACTAATCCCGGCAGAGAGACACGTGGAGAAGCCTCGACATCCACCAGGCACGCCCGTTTAGACATAAATGAGGTAGACTAAGCAGTATGAGTAGCACCAAGTTTTAATATATCCTCGTTTTGTAATCATGCGACTGCGTATATTAACGCAGCCTGTCTTTGTGCCTCTGTTTTAATAATAGCCTTGCATATTTGGTCAGCGCATAGCCGCATATTTTTCCGGGCACAACTACCAAAACCAACCCGACGACAACCACAGTAACACGTCTCTTTATGAGATATGTGTATCTCTGACACCGACCCGACCTTTGGAACTAAGCTGGAAATTTTTTTTTACCTTTCACCACGGTGAAACGAACCGGCTCCATTGCTATATAAAGGCCACCTTGTGACCTTACCCAGCAACCCTCACTTTGTGCACAACACTCACGCTTTTTCCTGTCATGCCGAACCCCAGCATTCATCTGAGAACCCCAGATGCAACCCCAGGTAGCTTTGTCAAAATATTGTGGGATTTTACCCGCAGTACCATGGGTTCTACCCAGCCACCCCAGTACGAGCTGTTCAAATCGAGGATCACCCCATCCACCTCGGAATATTGGGCAGCAGTACACATTCCTCCTGTAGACCCCAACCAAGATCCTACAGAAGTTTCCTTCGTGGGCAAATATATGCCAACCCCACACTTGGCCATAGAGGCTGCTGCGAAAGAAGCGATTGCTCGTCTTCGGTCCGCAGTACCCTATGCCCGCGAACGAGGATATTATTACTTTCCGAGTCGTGCAGCACCCGGAGAAGTAACATCTTTTCCCGGTGGACGTATTGAGAGAGACCCAGTTCTGGCCAACCTTATCCAGTACATAATTGCTCAAGAGCATTTAAACCAGCGGGTGATGGATTATCTCCAGAGCCTCGCAAATTTAAATCCTTAGATTGCCATCGGTAGACCACTGAGACCCGACACGGAGAGACGCATACATCGACTGGTCAATCCACTGCCTCCAATTGAAGAAGAATGTATTCCTTTACCAGAGACATTTTATCAGGACCCCGCCCAGTTACCATTTTCATTTTAGACGTCACTAATGTATTTGTTCTTTGCAGCATTTATTTATGTGTGTGACTTATGTGTAATACCCTGAGTTTGTACGACGAGTCAATTATTTGGCTTCTGTTAATGTGTGTAGTTTTTGTTGTGGTTTATGCTCCTTTAAATTAACTGTTTTCCCTCGCAAAACCCTGGAGTGAGATTTTCTTTTCCCTGAGTTGCTACATCTACACTTTCTCACGACGTGGATTATTTAATTTCACTCAGCACCACGAGCAGACTCACAACCATAATCATTCGGACACATACACTGTTTGCAAAACTTTGCAACAGTGTTACATCCAGCTAATCACCCCCTAACAACAGTTAGCACCCGGCACACCCCATCTACTCCTCATGATCACCACCACCGCGGAGAGCCAACAACCGAGCCGCAGCGTCGCGATACTCGTCGAAGATCATCGCGCACAGGAGCACAGAGAGCCCCAGCAGCGCCGCCAGCCCTCCGCATATCAGGATCACAAACCAGTCCGGCATCGCCTCCGCCATTAGAGCCTCGACCGAGCTTCTGTAAGCAGTAACGGAGAAAGAAGGAGGAGGAGAAGTGAGGCCAGGTGTAAGGAGGAAGAAAGAGGCACCCCGGCCGTTTTTATAGCTCGAGCTCGGTGTACGGTGGGCGAAGTCCACCAACGCCGCTCGTCGCCGATCGCCGGTGTTCGGAGTCGAATCCGCGAGCAGTGCCGACAGCGCGCTGGCCCGCGAAGTGAGTGCACGCTGCACCAGCAGCTAGCACGCCGCGCACTACCACGGTACGGCCTAGATGCCCTACACACTAGGCGTCGCCGGTGGAGAAAGCGCGCGGGAGAGAGGAGGAAGAAAGGGCCAGAGGGAGAAGAAGAGGAGACTGACAGTGGACCCCGGGTCCACCTGTCAGCCAGAGAGAGCACTGTGCTCTCGGGTGCGACCAGCGTATATCTAAATTTAGGAGTTATCCTAAATTTATATCCAGCATAGAAATCACCCGTTTTGTCCCGAACCGTAGACTTTTCCGCGCAGCCCCAGTTTTTCACACTGTGGTTTTTCACCACTTATTGCCCTCTCACTGTAGCTACATCTTTAAGGGGGTTAGTATTGTGACACCCCAAAAAATTTGGCCTTGTTTTTAATGGAATAAAATTTTGCCAGGATTTAAAACTTTGAATTTTTGAGCTCCATTTTGATTTTTGTTTAACTCATTTCCTTCCCTGTTATGATGAGTTTTTCCCAAAGAGAAAACTTTTCAAAAATGTTGTTGGACTTGTTTTAACCTCTCAAGAAAAACTTTCCTTTTATCAGTGTAACTAATTAAATAATTATGTTGCTTGATCTTTATTTTCTTGAAAAGGGTTTTTCTAGGTTAAATGGCCTTAATTGAACTACAACCATTTGATAAATTCACTTAAAATTTCCACAAAAATTTGGAGATGTCATGTGATGTTTTTAAATCACTTTTATGCTAAAATATATTTCATTCATGAAATATTTTGAGCCATACGCTCAATTTTTCTTCTCTGGTCCAGAGTGCATTTTGCACTACAACCTATTTAAATATTTCTTTAAAACTTCTACCAAAATTAAGGGAGGTCAGTAGGAGCCTATTATCCCACTTTGTGCAAAAACCTATTTGTGTCCTTTGAAAAATTTGAGTGAATCAACCTCATCTTCATTCTGGACCAACTTGATGGTTTGTACAGCAGCCATGTTTTTACTTGCTCTTTAACCCTTGATTATTTCTCCTACTTGTAGTCCCCCATGTTAAACCCTTAAGTCCAGGAGCATGCACCTTTTGGATCATTTTTGGTTCATGAAATAATGTCATTTATTTCCTGTCCAGAATTGAAGTCTTGTAAAACTTGCACTAACAAGTTTCTTCTTTTGTCCAACTAACATCACCACTCTCTCTTTCATCCACAGAGACACTGATCTGGAGATTTTGGCCACTCCAAAAAATGCCTAAGTGCCCTTGGCATTTTGTCAAACACCTGGTGTGCATGGCCAGTTTTGACATTTTTGTCTTTGCATTGTGACCTTGCACCTCGGATCATACTAGCATGTCCACTAGGATTCCAGTTGCTCCTAACCTGGGTCTGTTATTTGCCAGCCTCAACTGCGACCTCTAGCATGCTCTGGCATTTCGTCGAGCACACTCAGTGCGTGCACTGGACGCGCCCAGAGCGCGCGTATTGCAGCCACGCGGCCGAGCCGACACGCTGGCCCCCACGGCTTTGGCCCGCTCTGCAGAACCTCGCCACGCACTCCCCTTCTCTCAGCTACGCGCCAAGCAGCCCCGCCGCGCCCGACAGGCCAAGTGCTAGCCGCCGCCGCCGCCCGACAGCCCTGCGCCATGCAGCGCCGCCCAAGCCACCCCGGCTCGCCACCTGGCCCCTGGAGCAGTGCCCTCTCGTCCACTAGCTCTTGCCGTCATCCCCAGCCACGCCACGTTGCCCTGCAAGCTACAGAGAGGAGGTTCATCGGAGAGCTTATCCGGCCGCCGCGGAACCGACCTCGACGAGCTATAAAAGGAGGCCCCCGAGCCTCCCCGTGCACACAGGAAGCCTTAGAATGCTCCCCTAGTCCTCCCATGGCAGCATATCGACCCGGGGAAGGGCTCCTTCCTCATCTCCGGCAACTGCAGCCGCCGCCACTGCCCCGGCCAATTCGGCACCACCAGGGTCTCCCACTCTCCGAACTCTCCATCAAGAGCTTCCTCACCTTCCCGTGATCCATCCCCACTACTCAATTTTGATCGGGGCACACCGCGGGAGAAAAATCACTTTGCTCCCGAGGCCACCTCCGCCGAGAAGCTCGCCGCCGGCAGCTCCCTCCGTCCCCACCTACTTGGCGACCACCGGGAGGATCGCCCTGGAGTGGCGGATCCATCCCCGCCCTCTGAGCCCCGCGGGGAGCCGCCGTTCGCCGGCGACGATCGCCGTTGCCTCGCCTCCGCCCGGGACAGAGAAAGAAGAGGGAGAAGACTGGTCAAACCTGACTAGTGGGCCCCCTGGACCCACTGTCAGCGACCTCGTGTCTGTCCACGTGGTTAAGTGGAGGCGTAAAGCCTCAAGTACATCTCCTCTATACCGAAAGCGTATTTCTATCTGAACCGTTTTCTTTTCTGTTTTATTTTAAATAACAGATTTGACCAAATCTTTGACTGGCTATAACTTTTTAAATATAAGTCCAAATGGAATGATTCTTTTTCCTACCTTCCTCAAATTTGGTCTAGTTTATTTTAAGATTTATTTGAAAAAATTTCAAACAACTTTTTGGTTCTGTTTTTGAAATGTGTGTTAATTCAAATATATTTTTTAAATAGGATTTTTGGGAGAGATAAGAAGCTTTCAAAAGTTTTGGAGTGCACCCTGCCTTTCCACACATTGAAGGCAAGCATTCTGAACCCCGGCATAATATTTTTGGTGTGATCGTTGATACCTTTATAACACCACCGCATTTCGAAGGACTTGTTATTTCATGTGATATGATCATATGCATGGGTGCATGTTGTTGATTTCCATGCTGTTGGAAAGGGACATACTTGTGATGATAATCACCCTCTTATGCCTTGCATGCATACCGGCAGGAACCCGGGAAAACCTCTGCCTTGGGTAGGCTTGAGTTTGTCGCCGGTCTCCGTCAGGATGGTTATGTCTGGTATGGCATGGTAAGGTGATATGAGAGGTGACTCTGTTGGATGAGAATATATTTGTCATGCTAATCATGCAGGGAATACTTGAACCTCCTGAGTCGCCCGTAGATCGAGTCTTGTTCCAGTAACCCCCATACTTGTTTCGTACTACCACTCGTCTCTACAGCAAGTAGAGTACGGTTCAGTAAGTTGTCAACCTCTTTCCAGCACACACCGTACAGAGAGGCCATGGTGGAAGATACCGGTTGTAGCTGGTAGGCAGGCCACCTGGTCCGGGGGCATGGGTGTTTCCGGTTGGGAACGAGAGGGGAGGCCACCCCTTAGAGCGCGCGATATAAATTTGATCCCATGCTACGTGAGGTTGTAGCCTCCCCACTTAAAGTTTGCTTAACAGGTGTCGTGGGTGATTCCAGACACGTGTGAGATAAGTTGGTGTGTGCAAGTTAGGTGTGTTTTCAACAGAAAGACCGTAGACGGAATTAGTCCTGCTGGACTAGAGAAATCCGTTACTCGTGGGTAAAGAGTGCACCCTCTGCAGAGAATAAACCTATTCGAATAGCCGTGTCCATGGTTAAGGATTACAGTCTATGATGGGTCAAGTGTCGGTCTTAGCGTCGGTCTTCGGAGGTGAAACTGTTAATCCAGAAATGGAATTACTACTTGTGACTTGTGATAACTATGATTATTATTATTGTTGACTAACCCAGGATATTATTGTTATTATCGTGTATCTCTAGGATGGTTCTACCTCCGGGATATTCACTATGATTGTTTCTTTTAAAGCCCTTTATGTGGCGTCGCTCAGACGCCCGACTGTGGCATTTCTTTTAAAGCCCTTTATGTGGCGTCGCCCAGACGCCCGACTGTGGCATTTCTTTTAAAGCCCTTTATGTGGCGTCGCTCAGACGCCCGACTGTGGCATTTCTTTTAAAGCCCTTTATGTGGCGTTGCTCAGACGCCCGACTGTGGCATTTCTTTTAAAGCCCTCTATGTGGCGTCGCCCAGACGCCCGACTGTGGCATTTCTTTTAAAGCCCATTATGTGGCGTCGCTCAGACGCCCGACTGTGGCATTTCTTTTAAAGCCCTTTATGTGGCGTCGCTCAGACGCCCGGCTGTGGCATTTC
>NC_041391.1:484060059-484074409 GCF_002162155.2 Triticum dicoccoides
GTCGCCCAGACGCCCGACTGTGGCATTTCTTTTAAAGCCCTTTATGTGGCGTCGCTCAGACGCCCGACTGTGGCATTTCTTTTAAAGCCCTTTATGTGGCGTCGCTAAGACGCCCGACTGTGGCATTTCTTTTAAAGCGCTTTATGTGGCGTCGCCCAGACGCCCGACTGTGGCATTTCTTTTAAAGCCCTTTATGTGGCGTCGCTCAGACGCCCGACTGTGGCATTTCTTTTAAAGCCCTTTATGTGGCGTCGCTCAGACGCCCGACTGTGGCATTTTTTTAAAGCCCTTTATGTGGCGTCGCTCAGACGCCCGACTGTGGCATTACTTGTTATTTATTTCATAAATTTTTTTATACTACCATGTTATTGCAATTTATTAAATAACTTGCTTGCACGCATCCGAGATTTATTTATCTTTTGTGACTGACGTCATGAGCATAAAATACTTTTCAGCACATCATTGTTATATTATACCTGTGTTCATAATGTTTGCGAGTACATTCAAAGTACTCACTGGCTTGTCCCTGGCTATTGTCTTGGCCAGATTTTCTTGCACGGAGAGGAGCGACGCGATGCCAGCCCCGGAAACCACTCAATGGAGATAGCAGCCTCGCGAAGATAGGAATTTAACCTGGTCAGCTGTTCCCGTGGGGAATGGAGTCCCATAGACACAGATGTTTCACAACCCGCTTCCGCCATCAACCACTAGAAACCATTTGTTGTACCCACAGGCCAGAATGGTCTTGTACTACATATTTTGTATTTTTGCTTGGAGTTTCTGTATCAAGTTGGAGCCTCATCAGCTAACAGTAATCCTGGGGCTGATGAGCACGACGGTCTTTTCTGGAAATTTATTACCCGGAAAACCCGGTCGTGACAAGTTAGATGTTCCTGCCCTTTTCAACTCGGCTGTGACTATAACATTTTCTTTGAAACAAGGCAAATGGCTTTCCATTCGTTTAATTTAGAGTGAAATATTGTAACAAATCAAAACCAAGGGAAATAACATCACTCTCGCTGGCTGCTTGAGCTCACTATGCATTACAGAAGCCAAGTGATTAGCCCCCACCAGCACCCACAAACTTATTTCGAACTAGCACATCAAATGGGCTGTAAATTTTCACAGGAAAGGCTGCATGACCGTGAAAGATTTGGATTCTGACATTTGGGACCCGCGAGGAAATAGCCTATCCAAGGTGGTGTCGACTTACTAGCCAGTCAACAAATGATTCTGCCTACCAGCCGTTGGATTGACATCCAACATTTGTCGTGTATCTTCTATCTCTTGTCTTCTTCTTCCTCCAGCCGCCCAAACCAAACCACCCCGTCGGCTCCGCCTGCTCCCGCCTCCCATGGCTGGCTGCGCCTCTGCCGCCCTACCGTACATACCCTCCAACGTTGGCTAGTCCCTCCCTCTATTCCCCCACACGTCCTGTTATTCTCCGGCGATGTCAGCCCCAACACGCACACGCACTCGAACCAGTCAACCCTCATCCTCCCCTCTGCATGCGACTGGACCGGCGCATCTTCCATGGCTCCTATTCGTTCCGTCTGAGGCCTCGCCGTTGTCCTCCACCTTGCGTCCTTGGTTCTTTCGCCGTGCGCGGTGCACCGCCCTCTTGCGTTGTCAACATCGTCAACAACCGAGAGGAACAAGGAGATGACTCTACATGGAGAGGATGACAGTAGGGACCCACCAGCCTCATGGCAGTACCCAAGCAAGTGCCTCTATATTACAAGCCCAAAAATATGGTTCCTCTTAATGCTTGGACATCTGGGGCTCACGCCATTGCCAACGTAGTCAATAAACAAGAGAATTACACTATGAGCGGCTGACACTAGGGACCCAGTAGGTCGCGCGGTTTTTTTTTTTGAGGAACAAGTAGTTGTTATTTATACTAGTTTTAGCAACAGATCAGGGTAACAATGGGGATGTGCGGGGCTGTGGCCTGTCTAGCCAGGGTTTTATTTATCTTTACCACATCATGAGCCTAGTTGTGTTTTTTTCTTGCTGAAAATGGCTACCCCGGTTCTATTTTTTTAAAAGAAATTCCCAAACAAGGCCTACTTGCTTTATCGGCCCTGCTGGGCTGCAAATCTTTCAAGACGAGGAGAGTTTCATTCGATTTGCCCAGAAATGGGATGTACATTTTTAAAACACATCAAACCGCGAATTAGTTTCAATTTTTTTTCATTACAAGATTTTAAATTCCATTGATTTTTATGCGTGGACAATTATTTGGATTTTATATTTATATAAATTATTTTTCAAAATAGTTTGAATGTGAATTGATGTTTCTAGATTAAAAACAGTTGACCACACCGAAATATGCAAAATTTTGTATACTTTTTGACCGTGGCTACAATATGGGGTGTAATGCTAACAAAAAGAAAATGGGCTCCAAAAGAATTCTTAAGAATTAGCAAATGGGCTGTACATTAATAGAAATAATGGCAAATGGGTTGTATGCCGTTTTCCATAGATTTGAGGCTGACTTGTGCGCCTACTACAGGTTGACACGTATGCTTTCATAAAAAAAAGGTTGACGCACACGCAACGCCCTGTCAACTTAGTCAACACACGAGAGCAGTGACTGTTGGATGTCCATCTAACGGTTGTCGTGCTTCTTCAATCTATGCTCTTCATGCTCCAGCCGCTCAAACAAGCGCCGGCGGGACTGCCTGCTCCCTCCTCCCGCGGCCGGCTTTGCTGTCGCGCAGGCCTCATGGCCCCATCGTACTTCCATCGCTGGCCTAGCCATCCCTCTACTCACCCACACCTGCTGTTATTCTCCGGGGAAGGCAGACGAACCAGTAAACCCTCGTACTCCTCCGCATGGGAAACAACTGGCGAGTATTCCCTGGCTCCGTGTCGTTCCCTTCCTAGGCCTCGCCGTCGTCCACCGCCCTGTTGCTCTCAGTGCGGCCTGGTCAACGTGGTACTGTACGTGGAGAGGCTGACAGCTGGGTTAACGGTCGCGTGCAAGGAAATGCCTCCTTATTACGCGCAAAATAATGATTCCTCCACCTGACAGCTAGGACCCACACGAAGGGCTGCTACGTCTTGAGCTTGCGTTGGTTTTCCTCGAAGAGGAGAGGGTGATGCAGCAAGTGTAGCGTAAGTATTTCCCTTAGTTTTGAGAACCAAGGTATCAATCCAGTAGGAGGCTCCTCAAAAGTCCCACGCACCTACACAAACAAACTGAGAACTCGCAACCAACGCAATAAAGGGGTTGTCAATCACTTCACAACCACTTGCGAAAGTGATATCTAATAAAGATAGTATGATAAGATAAATATATTTTTGGTATTTTATAATATAGATGCAAAAAGTAAAGATGCAAATAAAAGTAGATTGAAAGCAAATATGATAAGAGATAGACCCGGGGGCCATAGGTTTCACTAGTAGCTTCTCTCAAGATAGCATAAGTATTACGGTGGGTGAATAAATTACTGTCGAGCATTTGATAGAAAAGCGCATAGTTATGAGATTATCTAGGCATGATCATGTATATAGGCATCACATCCATAACAAGTAGACTGACTCCTGCCTACATCTACTACTATTACTCCACACATCGACCGACTCCTGCCTGCATCTAGAGTATTAAGTTCATAAGAACAGAGTAACGCATTAAGCAAGATGACATGATGTAGAGGGATAAACTCATGCAATATGATATAAACCCCATCTTGTTACCCTCGATGGCAACAATACAATACGTGCCTTGCAACCCTTTCTGTCACTGGGTAAGGACACCGCAAGATTGAACCCAAAGCTAAGCACTTCTCCCATGGCAATAAAGATCAATCTAGTAGACCAAACCAAACTGATAATTCGAAGAGACTTGCAAAGATAACTCAATCATACATAAAAGAATTCAGAGAAGATTCAAATATTATTCATAGATAAACTTGATCATAAACCTACAATTCATCGGATCTCGACAAACACACCGCAAAAAGAGTTTACATCAAATAGATCTCCACAAGAGAGGGGGAGAACATTGTATTGAGATCCAAAAAGAGAGAAGAAGCCATCTAGCTAATAACTATGGACCCGTAGGTCTGTGGTATACTACTCACAACTCATCGGAGGGGCAAGGATGTTGATGTAGAAGCCCTCCATGGTCGATTCCCCCTCCGGCAGAGTGCCGGCGAAGGCTCCAAGATGGGATCTCGCGGATACAGAAGGTTACGACGGTGGAAATTGTGTTTCGTGGTGCCCCTGGATGTTTCCGGGGTATGTAGGTATATATAGGAGGAAGTACGTCGGTGGCCGCCTGATGGGCCCACAAGACAGGGGGCACGCCGTACAGGGGGGGCGCGGCCTCCTATCTCGTGGGGGCCTTGGGTACTTCTTGACTTGCACTCCAAGCTCTCCGGATCAGGTTCGTTCCAAAAATCACGCTCCCGAAGGTTTCATTCCATTTGGACTCCGTTTGATATTCCTTTCTTTGAAATACTGAAATAGGCAAAAAAACAGCAATATGGGATGGGTCTTCGGTTAGTAGATTAGTCCCAAAAATGATATAAATGTGTAAAATAAAGTGCATAAACATCCAAAAGGGGTAATATAATAGCAGGGAACAATCAAAAATTATAGATACGTTGGAGACGTATCAAGCATCCCCAAGCTTAATTCCTGCTCGTCGTCGAGTAGGTAAATGATAAAAAAAGAAATTTTTGATGTGGAATGCTACCTAGCATAATTCATAATGTAATTTTCTTTATTGTGGCATGAATGTTCATATCCAAATGATACAAAATAAAAGTTCATATTAACATGAAAATGGTGATACTTCAAGCATACTAATCAAAGTAAGCATGTCTTCTCAAAATAACATGGCTAAAGAAAGTTATCCCTACAAAATCATATAGTCTGGCTGTTGCTCTATCTTCATCACACAAAGCATTTAATCATGCACAACCCTGATGACAAGCCAAGAAATTGTTTCATACTTTAATAATCTCAAACTTTTTCAACTTTCACGCAATACATGAGCGTGAGCCATGGACATAGCACTATATATGGAATAGAATGCTGGTTGTGGAGAAGACAAAAAAAGAGAAGATAGTCTCACATCAACTAGGTGTATCAACGGGCTATGGAGATGCCCATTAATAGATATCAATGTGAGTGAGTAGGGATTGCCATGCAACGGATGCACTAGAGCTATAAATTTATGAAAGCTCAACAAAAGAAACTAAGTGGGTGTGCATCCAACTTGCCTGCTCACGAAGACCTAGGGCACTTTGAGGAAGCCCATCATTGGAATATACAAGCCAAGTTCTATAATGAAAAATTCCCACTAGTATATGAAAGTGACAACATATGAGACTCTCTATCATGAAGATCATGGTGCTATTTTGAAGCACGAGTGTGGAAAAAGAGATAGTAGCATTGTCCTTTCTCTCTTTTTCTCTCATTTATTTATTTTTTTATTTTCTTTTATTTTATTTTTTTGGACTTTCTATTTTTTTTATTTTTTTCTTTTCTTTTTTCTTTTTGTAAAGTCCGAAGTCTCATCCCGACTCGTGGGGGAATCATAGTCTTCATCATCCTTTGCTCACTAGGACAATGCTCTAATAATGAAGATCATCACACTTTTATGGATTTCAACTCAAAGCTAGAACAAGATATGACTCTATATGAATGCGCCCGGCGGTGTACCGGTGTATGCAATGAATCAAGAGTGACATGTATGAAAATTATGAAGGTGGCCTTGCCACAAATACAATGTCAACTACATGATCATGCAAAGAGCAATATGACAAAAGTAATGCGTGTCATATGAACGGAACGGTGGAAAGTTGCATGGCAATATATCTCGGAATGGCTATGGAAATGCCATAATAGGTAGGTATGGTGGCTATTTTGAGGAAGGAGTATGGTGGGTGTATGGTACCGGCGAAAGTTGAACGGTACAAGAGAGGCTAGCAATGGTGGAAAGGTGAAAGGGTGCGTATAATCCATGGACTCAACATTAATCAAAAGAACTCATGCACTTATTGCAAAAATTTAGAAGTCATCAAAAACCAAAGCACTACGCGCATGCTCCTAGGGGGATAGATTGGTAGGAAAAGACCATCGCTCGTCCTCGACCGCCACTCATAAGACAATAAATAAATAAAATTGTGCTCCAACTTCATCACAAAGCGGTTCACCATACATGCATGCTACGGGAATCACAACCCTCAACAAAAGTACTTTTCATAATCACCTCAACTAGCATGACTTTAATATCACTACCTCCATATCTCAAAACAATTATCAAGCATCATATTGATCATAGCATCCAATTCTTTTTCTATGATAGTTTTTATTATACCCAACTTGGATGTTCATCATTCTAGGACCAACTTTATGATAATAGCAAATACCATGCTGTTCTAAGAGACTCTCAAAATAATATAAGTGAAGAATGAGAGACTAGCAATTTCTTCAAAATTAAGACACCACCGTGCTCTAAAAGATATAAGTGAAGCACTAGAGCAAAACTATCAAGCTCAAAAGATATAAGTGAAGCACATAGAGTATTCTAGCAAATTCTAATCAAATAGGCTTCTCCCAAAAGGTGTGTACAGCAAGGATGATTGTGGTAACGAAAAATCAAAGACTAATATAATACACGACGCTCCAAGCAAAACACATATCATGTAGCGAATAAAAATATAGCACCAAGTAAAGTTACCAATGAACGAAGACGAAAGAGGGGATGCCTTCCCGGGGCAGCCCCAAGCTTAGGCTTTCGGATATTCTTGAATATCTTGGGGTGCCATGGGAATCCCCAACCTTAGGCTCTTGCCACTCCTTATTCCATAGTCCATAAAAGCTTTACCCAAAACTTGAAAACTTCACAACACAAAACTCAACAGGAAATCTTATAAGCTCCGTTAGTGAAAGAAAACAAAACCACCACATAAGGTACTGCAATGAACTCATTCTTTATTTAATTTGGTGTTAAACCTACTGTATTCCAACTTCCTTATGGTTTATAAACTAATTTACTAGCTATAGATGCATTGAAATAAGCAAACAACACACGAAAAACAGAATCTGTAAAAAACAGAATAGTCTGTAGAAATCTGTAACTAACGCAAACTTCTGGAACACTAAAAATCCTACCAAAATAGGAAGTCCTGGACAATTTGTCTACTGAACAGAAGTAAAAAGAATCAACGCAAAAGCACGTTCCTGTGAGTAAAAAAAATTATATTCGTGTGCGCGAAGTTTCTGTTTTTCAGCAGAATCAAATCAACTATCATCGTAGGTTATCCTATAGGTTCTACTTGGCACAAACACTAATTAAAAGATAAAAACACATCTAAACAGAAGGTAGATGCAAGATTTATTACTAAACAGGAGCAAAAACAAAAAAACATAAAGAAAATTGGGTTGCCTCCCAACTAGCGCTATCGTTTAACGCCCCTAGCTAGGCATAAAAAGCAAAGATAGATCTAACGAGTGCCATCTTTGGCACTAAATTCATAAGTAGCACGCATGATAGATTCATAAGGTAATTTGACTTTCTTTCTTGGAAAGTGCTCCATGCCTTTCTTCAAGGGAAATTGGAATCTAATGTTCCCTTCCTTCATATCAATAATCGCACCAATCGTTCTAAGGAAAGGTCTACCAAGAATAATAGGGCAAGAAAGATTGCAATCTATATCAAGAACGATAAAATCTACGGGCACCAAATTTTTATTTGCAATAATAAGAACATCATTGATCCTTCCCATAGGCTTTTTAATGGTGGAATCCTCAAGGTGCAAATTCAAAGAGCAATCATCAAGATCATGGAAACCTAGAATATCACATAAAGTTTTCGGAATCGTGGAAACACTAGCACCCAAATCACACATAGCACAACACTCATAATCTTTAATTCTAATCTTTATAGTAGGTTTCCACTCATCATTAAGTTTTCTAGGTATAGAAACTTCCAAATTAAGTTTTTCATCATAAGATTGCATCAAGGCATCAACAATATGTTTGGTAAAAGCTTTATTTTGACTATAAGCATGAGGAGAATTAACAACGGATTGCAACAAGGAAATACAACCTTTTAAAGAACAATAATCATAATCAAACTCCTTGAAATCCGAGATAGTAGGTTCAGTGTGATTAGAAGTTGAGGATTCTCCAATCTCACTTTTACCAAATTTAGCATCAAGATCTAAAGATTCCGAATTCTTGGGACGCCTTCTAGGAAAAGTTGATTCATCATTAGTCCCATAATCATCAAAATTCATATTGCAAAACATAGATCTAATAGGAGACGCATCAATAACTTTAAGATCCTCATCATTATTTTCACGGAAACTAGAAGAACACGCTTTTATAAAGCTATCTTTCTTAGCACGCAATCTAGTAGTTCTTTCCTTACACTTATCAATGGAAATTCTCATTACTTTGAGGGACTCATGATATCATGCTTAGGAGGAGAAGGTCTAAGTTTAAGAGAATCAACATCAAGCGAAAGTCTATCAACGTTCCTAGCCAAATCATCAACTTTGAGCAATTTTTCTTCAAGCAAAGCATTAAAATTCTTTTGAGAAATCATAAATTCTTTCACACTATTCTCAAAATCAGACGGCATCTTATTAAAATTAACATAAGAATTATTGTAGGAATTTCCATAATTATTAGAGGAATTACTAGGGAACGATCTAGCATTAAAGTTTCCTCTATAAGCATTGTTTCCAAAACTATTCCTACCAACAAAATTCACATCCAAAGATTCATTATTATTCTCAATCAAAGAAGACAAAGGCATATCATTGGGATCAAGAGGAGTATTTTTAGTAGCAAACATCTTCATAAGTTCATCCATCTTTCCACTCAAAACATTGATTTCTTCTATAGCATGCACTTTTTTACTACAAGATCTTTCGGTGTGCCATTGAGAATAATTAGTCATAATATTATCAAGTAGTTTTGTAGCATCTCCTAATATCATTTCCATAAATGTGCCTCCCGCAGCCAAATCTAAGAGATTTCTATAAGCAAAGTTCAAACCAGCATAAAAATTTTGTATGATCATCCATAAATTCAAACCATGAGTAGGACAATTGCGAAGCATCAATTTCTTTATTTCCCAATATTGGGCAACATGCTCATGATCAAGTTGTTTAAAATTCATAATATCGTTCCTAAGAGTGATGATCTTAGCAGGAGGAAAATACTTAGAGATAAAAGCATCTTTGCACTTGTTCCAAGAATCAATACTATTTTTAGGCAAAGACAAAAACCAAACTTTAGCACGATCTCTAAGTGAAAACGGAAATAACTTCAATTTGACAATATAGTTATCCGTATCTTTCTTCTTTTGCATATCACACAAATCAACAAAATTGTTTAGATGAGTAGCGACATCTTCACTAGGAAGGCCGGTGAATTGATCTTTCATAACAAGATTCAGCAAAGCAGTATTGATTTCACAAGACTCAACATCATTAAGAGGAGCAATCGGAGTACTAAGGAAACCATTATTATTGGTATTCGAGAAATCACACAATTTGGTATTATCTTGTGCCATGGCAACAAGTAATCCAACACACAAGCAAGCAGAAAAAACGGCAAGAGAAAAGGAGAGGAGGAGATTGGGAAAGAGAGGGCGAATAAAACAGCAAGTGTGAAGTGGGGGAGAGGAAAACGAGAAGCAAATGGCAAATAATGTAATTGCGAGGGAGATGGGTTTGTGATGGGTACTTGGTATGTCTTGACTTGAGTGAAGACCTCCCCGGCAACGGCGCCAGAAATCCTTCTTGCTACGTCTTGAGCTTGCGTTGGTTTTCCTCGAAGAGGAGAGGGTGATGCAGCAACTGTAGCATAAGTATTTCCCTCAGTTTTGAGAACCAAGGTATCAATCCAGTAGGAGGCTCCTCAAAAGTCCCACGCACCTACACAAACAAACTGAGAACTCGCAACCAATGCAATAAAGGGGTTGTCAATCCCTTCACGACCACTTGCGAAAGTGAGATCTAATAAAGATAGTATGATAAGATAAATATATTTTTGGTATTTTATAATATAGATGCAAAAAGTAAAGATGCAAATAAAAGTATATTCAAAGCAAATATGATAAGAGATAGACACGGGGGCCATAGGTTTCACTAGTAGCTTCTCTCAAGATAGCATAAGTATTATGGTGGGTGAATAAATTACTGTCAAGCAATTGATAGAAAAGCGCATAGTTATGAGATTATCTAGGCATGATCATGTATATAGGCATCACATCCATAACAAGTAGACCGACTCCTGCCTGCATTTGCTACTATTACTCCACACATCGACCGACTCCTACCTGCATCTAGAGTATTAAGTTCATAAGAACGGAGTAACGCATTAAGCAAGATGACATGATGTAGAGGGATAAACTCATGCAATATGATATAAACCCCCATCTTGTTATCCTCGATGGCAACAATACAATACGTGCCTTGCAACCCTTTCTGTCACTGGGTAAGGACACCGCAAGATTGAACCCAAAGCTAAGCACTTCTCCCATGGCAAGAAAGATCAATCTAGTAGGGCAAACCAAATTGATAATTCGAATCGACTTGCAAAGATAACTCAATCATACATAAAAGAATTCAGAGAAGATTCAAATATTATTCATAGATAAACTTGATCATAAACCCACAATTCATCGGATCTCGACAAACACACCGCAAAAAGAGTTTACATCAAATAGATCTCCACAAGAGAGGGGGAGAACATTGTATTGAGATCCAAAAAGAGAGAAGAAGCCATGTAGCTAATAACTGTGGACCCGTAGGTCTGTGGTAAACTACTCACAACTCATCAGAGGGGCAAGGATGCTGATGTAGAAGCCCTCCATGGTCGATTCCCCCTCCGGCAGAGTGCCGGCAAAGGCTCCAAGATGGGATCTCACGGATACAGAAGGTTACGGCGGTGGAAATTGTGTTTCATTGTGCCCCTGGATGTTTTTGGGGTACGTAGGTATATATAGGAGGAAGAAGTACGTCGGTGGCCGCCCGAGGGGCCCACGAGACAGGGGGCGCGCCCTACAGGGGGGGCGCAGCCTCCTATCTCGTGGGGGCCTCGGGTACTTCTTGACTTGCACTCCAAGCTCTCCGGATCAGGTTCGTTCCAAAAATCACGCTCCCGGAGGTTTCATTCCGTTTGGACTCCATTTGATATTCCTTTTCTTCGAAATACTGAAATAGGCAAAAAATAGCAATATGTGTTGGGCCTCCGGCTAGTAGGTTAGTCCCAAAAATGATATAAATGTGTAAAATAAAGCCCATAAATATCCAAAAGGGGTAATAAAATAGCATGGAACAATCAAAAATTATAGATACATTGGAGACGTATCAAGGGCCTCTGCATTTCATGAAAAAAATGTTCCCCCCGCTGACAGGTCGGACCCACCAGCTATATATTCGCATGCAAGGAAGTGCCTCCTTATTACGCCCAAAAAAATGAATACCCCCTGCTAGCTGGGACCCACCATATTGTTGGGCTGACTTGTGGGCCTACTAAGTTGACGGGGACGGAGGGCTTTGTCAACTTAGTCAATACTCCAATACCGTATGATGTCCATCCAACAGCCATAGTGCTTCTTCAACCTCTGGTCTTCTTGCTCCAGCCGCCCAAAGCAGCGCCGGTCGTGCCGCCTGCTCCTGCCTCTCGTGGTCGGCTGTGCTACCGCGAAGGCCTCACCGCCCCCATACTACTCCCACCACTGGCCAGGCCATCCCTCCACTCACCCACACCCCCTGTTATTCTGCGGCCACGGTAGCCTCACACCGTAGCCGAACCAGTGAACCCTCGTACTCCTCTCCGTGTGGACATCCACTGCCACGTCTTCCCCGGCTCCGCGTCATCTCCTTCCTAGGCCTTGCCGTCGTCCACCGCCGTAGTGCTCTCGGCGCAGCATGGTCAATGTGGTCAACGACCGACTTCCATTGGAAGAGTATTGTACGTCACTACTAGGGAAAAGCCTAGCAGCAGCGCGGGTTTTAGGCCTATCAGTAGCGCGGGCAGGAGCGCTATTGATAAAGCTTAGCAATAGCGTGCCTAGACCCACGCTACTGCTAAGTTGACTTAGTAGTAGCGCTTCTCCCGAAGAGCGCTACTGGTAATTAGTAGTAGCGCTTCTCCTTGCATGCACTACTACTATTATTTAGTATTTTATTTATTTTTTATTTCATGTTGTATTCATACACCTTTACACAAGTTTTCATACAACAGGAATTTAGAGATTGTTTTTACATCATAATGAGATATTACATCACGGGTTGAAAGAACCGTGGACTAGTTTCAAGTGGATGTCCATCCACTTGAAACTAATCCGCGGTTCTTTCACCCAATGATATAATAATATCATCATCATCATCATATCATTAACAACTTATCATCATAATACATCATTGTCATATAACACCTCCTCAAGATCATCATTTTCATCAATGACATCACATAGCAAATTGGTCACTAGTCGTAATCACATAATAAACACATTGTACCTCATAGGACCTACTACATTCGATTAAGACCTACTACATTTTCTAAGGTAAAATAGCAAAAAACAAGATAGCCCCTGACTCTCCATTATGGAGAATGGAGATTAGCCTGTCTCCAATTCTTGCCTTTCGCTGAATGTTATTTCCAAGAACCTCCTTGCGAATGTCCATACATTTCTTCCATTCTTTGATGAACATGTGTTCACCAGTTTTAGAAATCCGATATGCACAGGTGAGCTCCCTAGATTTACCTGGCAGTATGTTCAGAACTGTAAGGCGACCATTCAGATACATCAGATGAGGCACACAATCCATCGGGAGTTTCTGTTGAAAAACATAGTAATAACTTCGTGGTTAGCAATGATGTACTAGTTTTAGAAGTATGCAAAAGATGGACGGATGTCGCGATAGTAAAAAAATCTTACCAGGGTATCTCCAGAGAAGTTACCGTGGTTCAACACGTGCACTAGTGGCACGCATTCACCATAATTTGGAGGAGTTCGTTAATAGTTATTGTAATCCTCAAGAAGAGTACAAAATGCGATCAGATGATTTTTCTCCTTATAAGTTAATTCGGAGCCATCGGTGTAGTGGGTTTTGTCTACCATCTTCCGCACAGTCTTTGAAGAATGAAAATAAGCTGTCAATGGAAATAAGTTGTCAACTATTTTGAAATAAACAATATAAACTAGTTAATAACTATGTTTGAGAAACTCACATAGCGGTACAATCAGAAGCGTATCAACAAGGACCCAAATGTCCATATTGTCTTGCTCGGTGTCAGGATCACCAAGATCCATGGTGACAATCATACCCTCATAAAAACCATACATTTTGCAAAGTGCTTCCCAATTTTGGCAACCAAAATGGGTTACGCTCTGAGCATTGCACAGATTTACTTCAAAATCCATATCATGGTGGGTCCTTAGGTGTATTTTCTTTGTTTCAAAATTTTCATGGTCTTCAAAACCCATCCTCTCCAAGACATAGCGTCTTGCATGGCATGGGATAAGCTAGTCGAATTGTAAAAGATGAAAATTAGACGTTGAAATAGTTGAAGTCATGCTTAATTACGAAAAAAATACTTGTCATTTTTGCATACCGTTTCAACATCGAAGGTCTCCTCGAGCTTAATGCTGAAGCGCCGATCTTCATCCAGCTCAACGAACCTGTCGCACATACCTCGATCGTCGTGGCATGAGCTGCACTCCCCCGGGAGACTGTCGTTGTCCGAGTACGACATTTCCTACATTCATAATTCAAAGATTAAACTTGTACATATTCTAGCACAAGTCATGCCAGAATTCATGGAAAAAACCGGCATGACCTTTGCTAAAAAAGGACATGTCGAGCGCCTGAAATTTGCCGGAACAGAAATTAATCAACACTATGGCAAAACATAGGCCACTCGAAGGTGTAACCAAAACATGAAATAATTGCTTAAACTAAAAAATAACAACAAATATGACATGTTCAACTAGTTCTATTAATTCAACTAGTTCTTACTAAATATAAACTTACTATAAATAGAAAAAAAACTAGTTCTTTCTAATAATTAAGTAGTTCAACTAGTTATTAATTTACTTACTAAACTAGTTCAACTAAAACTAAACTAGTTCTATTAATTCAACTCGTTCTTACTAAATATAAACTTACAATAAATAGAAAGAAACTAGTACATCTACTACTAATTAACATCTACTACTACATCTACTACTAATTAACATCTACTACTGCTAATTATACAACTAGTTTACCATCACTACTACTAATTAATATCCACTACTACTAAAAATCATTATCTATGAACCCTAAATTAACATCTACTACTACTAAAATCATCTACTAACTAA
>NC_041391.1:484074789-484104677 GCF_002162155.2 Triticum dicoccoides
GCGGCGGTGAGGTCGAGGGCGGCGACAATGTGGTTGAGAGCGGCGGCGGGCGGCGGCGGTGAGGTTGAGGGCGGGCTCGGGCGGCGGCGGTGAGGGCAGGCTCGGGCTCGGGCGGCAGCGACAGGAGTACGTAGGGGAACAGGCCGGGGGGTGAAAGGAGGACTTAGCGAAATTTTGAGCCGGGGGGTGGTTAAGTCGAACTAGCAGTAGCGCTCATAAGGAAAACGCGCTCTAGCTAACTTATCTATAGCGCGTTTTTGTGAAAAACGTTACTGCTAATGGAAGTAGTTATTTCTTTTGTGTATCCCAATATTACTAAGGCTTTGTCCTGAAAAAACGCTCTAAGTCTAAGCAATGTAAAAACATCAAAAATATACATTGGTCATCATTGATCTTTTTGTGTAGAATCTAAATAGTCAACATGAATCCTCACTGTACCTCTATAGGTACAGGCGAGGATTCATATTGCAGCCACAAATCATACACATATAGTTCAATTAAGACCAAGTGCTCGAGATAGGTTGAGAAGTAACATATTTAAGGTGGTAAACACCTTGTTCTCTTAGCAGTATGGGACTAAACTTAATTAGTTGCGGTGATACTTAGCAGTAGCGAGTTTTGAGGAAAAACGCTGCTACTAAGTACTTTAGCAGTAGCGCGTCCCTTGGAAGGGCGTTACTGCTAGGTTGGGCTAGCCATGTGCGCCCAGTTCAAACATAGCAGCAGCACTTTTCGGTTGTACGCGCTACTCATAAAGTCATAGCAGTAGCGCGGTTTATTTACGTGCGCTGCTACTAAGTAGCAGTAGCGTTTGATTTTGTACAGTGCTACTGGTAACATTCTGTGTATGAGGTTTTCCCTAGTAGTGTGTGGAGAGGCTGACAGCTGGGTCCACGGCAGCCGCAAGGAAGTGCCTCCCTATCACGCGGAAAATAATTATTCCTCCACCTGACAGCAGGGACCCACCGGACGGGCCACGAGTATTTCCCGAAAAACGTTTGCCCCTGACTGCTGGGACCCACCAGACGGGCCACCGTATTTCGTCAAAAAATGTTCCCCCCGCTGTCAGCTCGGACCCACCGGAAGTGCCTCCTTATTATGCACAAAAAAATGAATACTCCCCCTGCTAGCTGGGACCCACCTTGGTGGGAGGATGACTTGTGGGCCTACTAAGTTGACGGGGATGGAGGGCTTTGTCAACTTAGTCAATATGAACGATTCTAGCTCCAGTGACCGTACGATGTCCATCCAACGGCCGTAGTGCTTCTTCAACCTCTGGTCTTCTTGCTCCAGCCGCCCAAAGCAGCGCCGCTTGTGCCGCATGCTCCTGCCTCCCGTGGCCGGTTGTGCTGCCGCGGAGGCCTCACCGCCCCCTACTATTCCCACTGCTGGCCAGGCCCTGCGATGACGGCAGCCTCACACCGCAGCGGAACCAGTGAACCCTCGTACTCCTCTCCGCGTGGGCTTCCACTTTCGCGTCTTCCCCGGCTCCATGTCGTCCCCTTCCTAGGCCTCCCCGTCGTCCACCGCCCTGGTGCTCTCAGCGCGGCGTGGTCAACATGGTCAAGGACCGAATTCCATCGGACGTAGACTGTACGTGGAGAGGCTGACAGCTGGGTCCACGGCCGCAGCAAGGAAGTGCCTCCTTATTACACAGAAAATAATGATTCCTCCACCTAACAGCAGGGACCCACCGGACGGGCCACCGTATTTTGCGAAAAAATGTTCCCCCCTGACTGCTGGGACCCACCAGCTACATCTTCGCACGCAAGGAAGTGCGTCCGGGCAAAAAAACGATTCGCCCCCCTGACTGCTGGGACCCACCAGCTACATCTTCGCATGCAAGGAAGTGCCTGACAATCGGGACCCACCTGGTCGAAGCGTACGTAGCGTTGTCATTCTGGTCGCGAATGTGTACGTACATATATACTGGTCGATGTAGAGGCGTGCACATGTCGTAGTAGAGGCGCGCACATGTCGTAGTAGAGGTGCGTACGTGTCGTAATAGAGGCACACACGTAGTATGTACACGTACATATAGCGTCCAGTGTGCAAGAAAGAAAATACGGCCACGTATGTGTACATAAGGGCGGGGATCTCGAACGCCTACTCGCGAATACGTACGGCCAGGGATCGTGTACATGGCTGGGTCGGAACGGAGAAACAACATCGTCGTCGTGTTCATCGGGAGCCAACCGGCTGCGTCGAAACAGAATGAGTCGTCGTGTTCATCGGGAGGGCTTGGATAGAACAGGTGATTGAAACGAGGCCTGGCGTACCGCAGAATGGAGGAAAGAGCCTTGTGTTCGACCGGCCATATTCGAAACAGGATCCTGTTCATCGGGAGGGGTCTGGCGTACCGCAAAACGGAGGAAATGGACCTCCTACGATCGAAACGGGGTCCTATTGATCGGGAGGGGTGTGGCGTACCACGAAACGGACTAGAGCTCTACGGTCGAAATGGGGGTCATGTTGATCGGGAGGGGTGTGGTCGACCGCAAAACGGACTTGTGTTGGAGCGCTACGGTCGAAACGGGGGTCATGTTCATCGGGAGGGGTGTGCCGTACTGCAAAACTAAATCTGAGAATAGTTTTGGAATAACCGGGTGTATCGGTTTGGTTTCTGCTGACGGGTTCGTTTGGTTCAGGTGTTAATAGGCTGACTCTGAAAAGAGTTTGGTTCAGATTGGTTTCTTATAGCCAATGGTTGGGTATGGTCGGTTATAGGCCCGAACAGGTCCAGCTCCAATAAGTTTAGACCCGCAGTTCATGCCCGGTTGTTGATGTTGGTTCCGTTCATAAATCTCGAGCCCATTCTTCTTAGCCCATCGGACATCAACGGCTACCGCTCGCGCTTGGTGCGTCGACCCCGCCTTCGCCGGAGCTACCATCGCGCGCGGCTTGCCGGACTGGCCTCCACGGCCACTACCATCGAGGGGCGCTCACGTGCAGCTCTCTGGACCTGCCTCCACTGCCGCTGCCATCGAGCGCCGCTCGCCGCCATCGTCGCGCACGGCTTGCCGGACTGGCCTCCATAACCACTGCCATCAAGCGTCGCTCATGTTCAGCTCCCCGGCCCCGCCTCTGCGGTCGTTGTCGCCACGCCGATCGTCAGACCGGCCTCCACCACCTGCCGCCCAAATCAGCATTCGTCGTCTCTCTGCAGGCCCTCCCCACGGTCTTCCTCGTGTACCCATCAGCCGGCAGCCCAAACTCCTGAAACCTCCTCGCAAACTCCTGAGTCGAACCCGCCCTAGGACGCGGCAAGCGCGCAGGACACGAAGATGCTGGCAAGCCACCCGGACCTCACGGCAAGCACGCATCGGGGACCCGCTTGGGCCACGGAGGCGTGGCGGAGCGCGGAGCAGAGCGCGTACGAGTCAAGCGAGCCAGCGGCAGCGGGGCCGCGTTGCGCGAGCGTGAGGCGGGGGGACAAGGGAGCGGAGGCAGGGGGTGCAAGGAGGAGGACTGGAGGAGGCGGCGGCGGCGATAAGAGAGTGGAAGCGGAGGCGGGGGTGTGCCGGACAATGGTTATTATTACTACTCGATGGTTTTCAAACCATTTCAGCAACTGGCTTCAACCACGGGTAAGCACTCAATTTCAGTTTAATTTGGGCGGGAAGACAAGTTGGTTTGGTTGTGGTTGGGCTGACATAAATATAAAAAGAGTTTAGTTTGGTTTGGGTTGCCATGTTTATTCATGCAGGTTTGGATGAGGTACGATTTAGTTCTCAAACTTTTCTCAAATTTGCGCAAACGGACGAAACGGACTTGTGTTGGAGTGCTACGGCCGAAACAGGGGTCCCGTTGATTGGGAGGGGTGTGGCGTACCGCAAAACGGGACTCCACGGGATACTGTTCATCTTCACCGCCAACCTCCTCCAGCCTCCACGGGCTACCGTCGACCTCCTCCAGCCTCCACGGGCTCCTGTTCATCCAGCCTCCACCGCATGCTACTCCACCGGCTACTGTTCAACCACCCCTCCACGGGCACCCCTCCACCGTCTACTGTTCATCCAGCCCTCCACGGGGTCGTCCTGTTCATCCATCCCTCCACGGGGGTCCTGTTCATCCAGCCCCAACCGGCTCGATCGATCGGGGTCCTGTTCATCCAGAGGCAACGCCACCGCTCACTGTTCATCCAACTCCCCCCCCCCAACGCTCACTGTTCATCCAGAGAGGTAGCATCGATCGGCTTCAGTTAGCAGCAGTAGCGAAGCAATCACTCGATCGGGTTCAGTTAACAGCCATCGTTCGATCACTCGGGTTCAGTAACGCGTAGCCTGTAGTGCAATCGCTCGGGTTCAGTTAGAGCCCAACGCCTCGCTCGGGTTCAGTTACATCCAACGCCTCGCACACACATGTGTACGTGTACGAGAGAAACGTGCATCGCTCGGCCCCGGACCACCCACCGTAACCGGGAACTCCCCGAAATTTTCCTCGCCCTCGCTTCTACCACGGTTTTTTCCGTCATGGACGGCCCAAAGAATGTCATGCAGCTGCATCTCTGGCCCGCCCAGGACGAAAAGCCCATTTTCTGTCATGATTTTTTGTCATAGAAGTAGGACCCCACCACATCTATGATGATACCGGGTTTTGTCACAATTATCGTCATAGAAGTGTCATATGTATGAAAGAAAAAAGTTTCGTTCAGCCCAAAATGTCACGGATGTGTCTTTTTTTTGTAGTGTATTACGGACATTAACCTTGTGACAGTAGGTATTACAGAAATTAAAGAGCACTAGAACAACAAACAGCTATGCACACAAAATATAAAGAACAATCAAGATTTCCAGCCAAATCTATGCATATAGCTCTACTCATGTTGTTGATATCATTGGCGTCCTTCAGTGGCTGAGAATAACAAATGCTTTCTGGTCCTACTGAAATCCTGGTCTAGGATTGTTGTTCTTGCATGACAAAATATAGCAACAAACAAGAAAAGCACAATGAATGGACAAAATGAATCATTTTGCTCATCCCTACTACTCCATCCGTCTAGGTGAATAAGGCCCCTCCCAATGATCCACCTTGTACAGGTGCTAAGCCTGCCATGTAGGCAAAAAATCTTGTATGGTAGGTTAATTAAGAGGAGAGAGATGAGTGTGGTGACCCTAGGAATAAACAATGCCAAGTGCGTGAACCTAGGAAAAACATTTAAATGAAAGAAGCCCACCAATGCATGAAGAGCTTTAGTTGCTAAATCATTAAATGAAGCAAGCTTAGCTACAATAAGCTAAGCACCTATGCATTGGGGAGTATTGTTGCTAAGCTATTTAATATGTTTGGCACCTCATCTAAGAACTGATGCATTGGCATCAGCCTAAGTGTTGGGGATATGACTATTTGTGTAAGCCGCCATGAGGGCCGGGTTACGCAAGAGTACTCATCAGAGGAAGCCCAAGACCAAGCATGAAGATGGCGATTCAATAAAGAGCTTGAGGCCCACGGGCGGCTTAATCCCATTGTAGTAAACCGCCATGATGGCATGACTTGTAATGTAAGGTAGATTTTACTGGTCACCGAGCCGGACTCTATTAATAAGCCGGTCGGGACTCTGTAAGCCGCAGGTGTCAACCCGTGTATATAAGGGGACGACCTGCGGGCGACTTAGGGCAAGAAACAACTCATCGAGAACCGGGCATAGCGTGTCTCGCTCCCTGGTTATCAAAACATCAATACCAACCCAACTAGACGTAGGCCTTACCTTCACCGTAAGGGGCCGAACTAGTATAAACTCTCTCGTGCCCCTTGTCCCGATTCAACCCCTTCAAGCTTCCTAGTTGCGATGGCTCCACAACTAAGTCCTTTCATGAGAACATCTGACGTGACTATTCCACGGCAGTTGGCGCCCACCGTGGGGCCAGCGCACGGTGGATTTGAGTTCTTGAAGGGCAACTTCGAAGGGCTCAAGGGGTACGTAGTGGGCCGAATGACCAAGAGTCGTCGCGGCAAGATCTACATCGACGACAAAGGCTGGGGCCCCGACGCCGGCTCAATTGAGTACGGGTACTGGGTCCCCTTCGGCGGAATCCACGTCTTCATCGGCCGGATCGGTGAGCTGGGCCCTGAGCCGGACAACTGCACCGACCTCGTCGAGACGGCTCAGTGTGCGAGGAAGACTCGGACTCAGCCGGTCATGAGGCGTGCCTTCGTGGGCTATGTCCATGGAGAGGAACTTTCTGGATCTGAAGATGGGGGTGAGACGGCCGTCCTTTCAGACGGTGACTCGTCCGCCGGCTCAATAGATTCGTTGTATCAGGTACAAGACGGTGCGCTCGGGGGCTGTTCCGATGGCATCAGTATTCCGGACCCCGATGAGCCGTCAAGATGGGCCGGAATCTTCATGGCTGGAACTCAGCCCGGCTCAAACTCTATAGCGGCAGTAGCGATCACGTCCGAGTTAGGAGCAGCCGGGGCAGGAGGCCCCGTGCGCCCACCGGCTCAGGTGCTGATAGATCTCATGGACAAGCTTACGGCCCTGTTAACCACCACGGTTATTCCTGCAGATAAGGATGAGCATGACGCAGCGGTAGCTCAAGTGCGTGAGGAGATAGCTCAGGCCAAGGAGGCTTTGGCAACTGAGGATACCAGACTAGCTGCAGAGCAGGCGGCTCTCGACGCCCGGGCTCAGCACTTGCAGTCAGAAGCTTACCAGCTCATGATGAGCTTAAACGCCTCCAATGAGGTGATGAGGAGGAGATGTCAGAAAACACAGTCCCGTTTACCTCCGAATTATGACCCCCGGGTTCTCTTTGCTACACCCAGAGCCGGCCCTAGTAACCCGCCAGAGGCCAACCAGCTTATGACAGCCAGAACAGGAGGACCGGCTCAGCCTCGAGATATGGTGCCGCCTCACGTGAGCATGCCACCACCACTTTATTTGCCGATTCCACCAGGTCACTTTTCCAACCCCATGGAGAACTTAATAGCAGCTTCAGCGCGTTTAGCGGCTCTTCCTATGGAAGGAGATGACCCGACGGCGGTGGAGACCCGGAGGGTCAGGGAGCTTCTCCAGACAGCCTTGGCTCAGCAGGAGAACTATTCTTACAGCCGGGACAGGATTCATTCGACTCCCCTGCCTTGGGTAGCACTGCCTCGCCAGAACCGCAGCCCGAGTTACACCAGACGCATGGAGTCGGAGGCTTTGTCAAGCAATGCCCAACGGCGTAACCAACCCGGGGGCTATGAGCCGGCGCAGGACCAAGTACGTCAGGAGAATGATCACCCGGAGTATCCAATGACATCGGTTGAGGCGGGAGTAGCCACTAGAACCGGCGGTGTCCCGTGCCTGGTGCCGGCTCTGCGTGACGTACGTCTGCCCAAGGACTTCAAGGGACCTCGAAAGGTACCAAATTACACGGCCGATTTACAGCCCGCGGCATGGATCGAGAGATATGAGATGGCCATGGAGTTGCTGGAAGTCAATGACGCAGCAATGGCTAAGTATTTCACCATGATGTTGGATGGAACGGCCCGGTTTTGGCTAAAGGGCTTGCCACCCAATTCCATTAGCTCATGGGGCAAGTTAAAGGCCCGGTTCATCTAGAACTTCAAGGACACCTGTAAACAATCTATGTCTATTATGGACCTGACGGATTGCAAGCAAGAGGAAGGTGAATCCACCACCCATTGTGTACGCCGGGTCAAGGAGATAATTCATTCTTCCGATAAGATGGACGTCGGGTCTGCAGTTCTTATGCCGGAGAAAAATTTCCGTTTTGAGCCGCTGAGGATGAAACTGGGGCGCCTTAAGCGTGACCTCACAGATATGGGTACGCTGATGGCGGCTTTGGTCAAATATGCCGATTCTGATAGTACCAAGGATCCCGCGTCTGACGATGAGAAGACAGGGAAGGGAAAACGGAACGACAATGGAAAGGGTCAGCAGCATAACCCGGGGAATCAAGGCGGCAATAAGCGCAAGGCGGACGGTAACCCGGAGTTTGTGGCCAATGCCAACGCACGAGGTAACAATAAGAGATATAAGGGTAAGCCGCCTCGGTCCGGCGGGTCAGGCCCATCTCTTGAGCAATTACTCAAAGAGCCCTGCCCAAAACACGGCACCCGGGAGCGCCCCGCCACACATCTATGGAAAGATTGCGCAATCATGAAGGTGTTTAAAAATTCCAACACCTTCGATGGTGGTCATGGACCTGGCGGCGGCTCAGGGGCTGGCGGCATTCATGGCCCGGGCGGCGGTTCAAATTCCGGTTTTCAGGGGCATCCAGGTGGCAACAGTCAGCAGCAGTCTGGTCAAGGCGGACAGCAGCAGCAACAGTTGGGTTATCAAAGCCATCCGAAGCAGTTGAATGGTGGACAGTATCACGTGTTTACCACTAGCTTGTGCAAACGTGACCAGAAGGTTCATAAGAGGGCTATGAATTCCGTTGAGCCGGCAATCCCTCGTTCTTGAAGGTGGTCAGAGCAGCCCATCATATGGAGCAGGGAGGATCATCCTCCGCGGGTCGATAACCCGGGTCAGTTGGCTTTGGTGGTAGCGCCTCAGGTTGGTGGGTATAAGTTCATCAAGGTGCTCGTGGATGGGGGTAGTACCATCAACATCCTTTACTACGAGATCTTTCAGCGCATGGGATTGACTGACAAACATCTGAGAACATCAAACACTGTTTTCCATGGAGTTGTCCCTGGTAAGTCGGCTTACCCAGTTGGCAGGATTGAGCTAGAGGTGGCTTTTGCAGATGAACATGACTCCCGAGCTGAGAAGTTGGCGTTTGAGGTGGTCAAGATCAGGAGCCCATACCACGCTCTGTTTGGACGGCCGGCTTATGCTAAGTTTATGGCCTGGTCGTGTTACGTTTATTTACAGCTCAAGATGTCGGGTTACAATAGCACCATCACTGTACATGGCAGTCGTAAGGTGGCATTGGAGTGTGAAGAAGGTGACGCGGCTTATGCTGAGTCGGCCTGTGCAGCAGAGGAGCTCAAATTTTATCAAGATAATGTTGACCCGGCGGATATGACATCCCTGAAGAAGCCAACTACAGAGCATGACCCGGCGTTGAAGTTTAAGTCGGCAGCTGAGACAAAGCTTGTTGACTTTACCCCGGGTGATTCTTCTAAACAGTTCAGCATCAGCAGCAACTTGGATCCCAAATAGGAAAGCGCACTCATCGAGTTCATCCATGAGAACCGGGACATCTTTGCATGGAAACCTTCTGACATGTCGGGTGTACTGATGGAACTCGCTAAGCACACTCTTAATATTGATCCAAAGTATAAGCCGGTCAGGCAGTTTCTTCGCCGTTTTAATGAGGAACGACGGAAAGCTATAGGGGAAGAAGTTGCCCGGCTCTTAGCGGACGGGTTTATCATTGAAGTTTTTCACCCAGAGTGGTTGGCTAACCCAGTGCTCATCCTCAAGAAGAACGGCACCTGGCGGATGTGTGTGGACTACACGGACTTAAACAAGGCTTGTCTGGCTGACCCTTTTGCTCTCCCCCGTATTGATCAAATCATTGATGCTATGGCGGGTTGTGAGCGTTTGAGCTTTTTGGATGCTTACTCCGGTTATCATCATATTAAAATGGCAGTTAAGGACCAGGAGAAGACGGCTTTCATCACTCTGTTTGGAGCCTTCTGCTATGTATCTATGCCATTTGGGCTCAAGAGTGCCTAGGCAACTTACCAGCGGTGTGTGCAGAATTGTTTGCACGACCAAATTGGGCGTAATGTCCATGCCTATGTGGATGACATTGTGGTGAAGTACAGAGAAAAGGAGACCTTGATATCCGACTTAAAGGAGACCTTTGATAATCTCCGGGTCTACAAGATGATGCTTAACCCGGCCAAATGCGTGTTTGGTGTCCCTGCAGGCAAGCTTTTGGGTTTTCTGTTGTCCAACAGAGGCATCGAAGCTAACACGGAGAAGATCAAGGCGATTACCTCTCTGGCTAAACCGGCGTGCATCAATGATGTTCAGCGAGTGGCGGGTCGCATTGCCGCCTTAAGTCAGTTCATAAGTCGGCTCGGTGAGAAAGCCCTCCCATTGTATCAGATGATGAAGAAAACTGACACTTTTTTTTGGAGTGAGGCCGCTGATGCTGCTTTTGAGGACTTAAAGAGACAATTGTCTGAGCCGCCGGTTCTTGCGGCTCCAATTGACAAAGAGCCTTTGCTTTTGTATGTGGCTGCCAATTCGCGAGCCGTCGGCGTTGCCATCGTGGTGGAGCGTAAGGAAGCCGGCAAGGAGCATCCGGTTCAACGGCCGGTTTAATACATCAGTGAGGTGCTCATTTAATCTAAGCAAAGGTACCCACACTGGCAAAAGCTTGTTTATGGGGTGTTCATGGCAAACCGGAAGTTGAAGCAGTATTTTCAAAGCCATCCTATAACTGTGGTAAGTTCTGCCCCTTTGGGAGACATTATTCAGAACAGGGAGGCCACAGGACGAGTCGCCAAGTGGGCTCTTGAGCATGGGCCTCATGGCTTGAAATACATGCCCCGGACGGCTATTAAGTCTCATGCCTTGGTGAACTTCATCAATGATTGGACAAAGTTACAAGCACCTAAGGAGAAGCCGGATAATACATACTGGACTATTCACTTTGACGGGTCTAGGCAGCTAGAAGGCTCGGGGGCTGGAGTGGTGTTAACTTCCCCTCGAGGTGATAAATTTCGTAATGTACTCTGGCTTATGTTTCCATGTACTAACAATGCAGCTGAATATGAGGCATTACTTCATGGTCTCCGGGTGGCTAAGGAAATGAACTTAAGCCGGGTACGATGCTTGGGCGACTCAGATTTGGTGGCTCAACAAGTGTCAGGCAAGTGGGATTCCAAAGACCCCCTCATGGCGGCTTATCATCGTGAAGTAGATGCTATGGCTGGTCACTTCACGGGTTATCAAGTGGAGCACATTGATCGAAGGAAGAACGAGGCGGCTGATGCTTTAAGCCGGTTGGGATCCCAACGTAAGTCGGTGCCGCCCAACACCTTTCTTGATGTGTTACATAACCCTTCTGTCAAGGTACCTACCGAGGAAGACTTAGCAGTGCCAGACCCGGAGGCACAACTGGTGGCGGCTCTTCATGTTATCCCGGATTGGATGGTGCCTTACTTGGCTTATATGACCCGGGGTGAGTTGTCGGAGGATGAGACATTGGCAAGACAAATCGTCAGGCGTTCCAAATCCATGACAATTGTTAACGGCGAGTTACATCACCTAAGCGTCATAGGGGCGTTTCAACGCTGTGTGTCACCTGCAGAAGGCCAAGAAATACTCCATGAGATCCATGAGGGAGATTGTGGCCATCATGCCGGGTCAAAATCCCTCGTGGCCAAGGCTTTTCGTCATGGTTTCTATTGGTTGACGGCTCACGCTGATGCGGAAGATCTGGTCAGTAAATGTGACGGGTGTCAAAAGTTCTCACGACGAGCTCATGTGCCGGCTCAAGAGTTGAGGATGATCCCAATTACTTGGCCGTTTGCGGTCTGGGGGCTTGACATGGTTGGACCTTTCAAAAGGTCTAAAGACAAAATACACATCTACTGGTGGCAGTGGATAAGTTTACCAAGTGGATTGAGGCAGAGCCGGTCAGTAAATGTGATGCAGCCACGGCGGTTCAGTTCATTAAAAAGGTGATCTTTCGTTTTGGTTTTCTACATAGCATCATAACTGATAATGGCACCAATCTCTCTAAGGGTGCCATGGAAGAGTTCTGTCAAAGAGAACATATCCGGCTTGATGTTTCGGCTGTTGCTCATCCTCAATCCAATGGTCAAGCCGAGAGAGCTAATCAAGAGATCCTGAAAGGCATCAAGCCCCGGCTCTTGGTCCCTTTACAGCGGACTCCGGGTTGTTGGGTGGAAGAGTTACCCTCCGTGTTATGGAGCATCAACACTACGCCTAACAGATCCACGGGATACACACCTTTTTTCATGGTTTATGGAGCAGAGGTGGTCCTGCCAAGTGACATCCGGCACGACTCACCTCGAGTGGCGGCTTACGTTGAGGCGGATAATGAAAAGGCTCGTCAGGATGCACTTGACTTGTTGGACGAGGAGCAAGACTTGGCAATAGCCCGCTCGGCGATTTACCAGCAAGACCTGTGCCGCTATCACAGCCGCCGGGTTAGAAGCAGAACTTTTCAGGAAGGCGACTTGGTGCTCCGACTCATCCAGGATCAGTCTGACATGCACAAGCTATCCCCGCCTTGGGAAGGGCCCTTTGTGGTCAGCAAGAATCTTCACAACGGGTCATATTATCTCATCGATATTCGAGAGCACAAGGACTCCTTTAAATCGGAGGAGGAGACCCGCCGGCCGTGGAATATAGCTCATCTCCGGCCTTACTATACTTAAGTTTCTTTTTTAAGATACTTTTTATAATGTACATATTATATAAAGCAATAAAGAAGGACCTCTGTCCTTTTTTCCCATAAAGAAATGTTTCATGTTTTCTTTATCAGGTGACGGACACTGCCAACAGGGGGACAGATCATATCTAAATCCAGCTTTCCCTTTGGTCCGGCTTATGATCATATCGGAATCTAGCTTTGGTCACTTGGGGGCTTCCTGTTCAAACATAGGTCGTATCCGAACCAAAGAGAACATAGCTGTCGATACCCACTTGATGGGCATATTGCCAAACCCACTGGGGGCTTCCTGATCAAATTTGAATCATAGCTTAACCCCTTTTGGTCTGACGTGGATCGTATTCGAATCAGCGTCATTAAACAACTCTAATGTTCACTTGGGGGCTTCCTGTTCAAACATAGGTTGTATTCGAACCAAAGAGAACATAGCTGTCGATACCCACTTGATTGGCATCGCCAAAGCCACTGGGGCTATATGATCGTATCTGAATCTTAGCTTAACCCCTTTGGAACGGTTTTTCTGATCGTATTCGAATCAGGAGCCTGTGAACATTTGCAAGTATGACTATTTTCACTATCCTTGAAACCCTCTTGAGGAGATGGTTTTTGATCTTTCCGATTTTATATCAATTGCTTCAGGTTCCATCAAGCGCCAGGTAAAAATCTATATGAGCCGGAGAGGTTATCAAAAAAGGTCGCGGGTATGCTGTTATGATTATGTTTTAACTAATCATGAATTGTCTTATACACATGATTTTTTGATCATGTCCGGGTTATCAATATTCTATAACCCGCTGGTGCAGTAAACTGTCCAGGAAGCCTTGCCTGTTTTCACGTGCAGATTAAAATGGAGCAAGGAGAAATAGCAAGGAACCACTTGATTAACATAAGCAAGATGGAAATAGTGCTGGTGGCTTAACAAAAGCAACAAGTACCATAAGGCATGACAAGCATTAAGGAGTTTTTTTATCCTATTACAAGACTCCCCGAGTCTGAATAAGTGAAGCATTGTTCTTTGACAAGTTATAACCCGTCTGGCGGCTTATTCCTCCGGCCGGCTTGATGACTCCGGGTTATCCTTCCCCGCCTCTCCTTTGGTTGTTGTGTCCTGGAAGGTGGACGAGGCCCAGTTAATGCCGCTCAAAGCTTCAAATTCAGCTTCATCATCTATTAAACTGGCCGGGTCCACTTCAGGGGCAAAGGTATGCTTACGCGTTGGAGGGAGCAGGCTGACTTGGTCGTATGGGACATTTGGGATTCTCCGGTTCTCGCTATCATAACCCGGCGAATACTTGGTGAGATCAGTATCCTCCCCAATGAGAGTCGCCAGAGGGCGTACGACTTTAACACAGGCGGTGAAGTCATGTTCGCCAAAAGCAGTGCCGTCCTCCTTACGACTTGGATATCCAAGAGAAAGGTCAGCAAGGTCAAGCTCTGGCACCCAGGCTTTTGCCCGACTCAACGCAGCCATGGCTCCGGCTCTCGCGGATGCCCGCCTTAAGTCTTGAATGCGTTGAGGTAGCACCGACAGATGTCTCAACACGTCTTGCAGGAGTCGGGGAGAGGTATTGGAGTACAGCTGCTCTACCAAGGTGTACACTACCTTAAGCTTGACAAGCATATTTTCCTTCAGATTGGTACTCCTTAGCCTGCATGTTCACAGTTATAACAGTAAGCCGGAGACAACTAGTACGATGACTCTTGAAGGATTACAGTATTTATGAGCGGCTTACCAAAGATAGCTGAGACCATTTGGGATATGTGCCACTTTAAGTCGGACAGCTCATTTGTTGCTTCGGTGAGAGATGCCTCCGCTGTTTCAACCCGGGACACCAGTGAAGCCCTCTCATCAACCCAAGCCTTCTTTTCCGATTCAAAATTTTTCTTCAGCTTCTCTTGTTCAGAGACACTGAATTCAAACTTGCAATTGGCTTTCTGAGCCTCGAGCTCTTGGGTTTTCAACTGGCTCTTCAAATCAGCAATCTCCGCCTCAAATTGACTTGCGGTGGCCTGCATTGACATAAGGTTATGGTAAGAATCTTGGTAAGATAACATTTAAGTCCCAAGTATTTTACAAGTAAAGATGCCTGGCACTTGGGGGCTAATGTATGTTTAAAGAATTTTTAAGTCTATTTTACCAAGTTACACATATTAAGTCTCAAGCACTTTACAAGTCAAAGTACTTGACACTTGGGGGCTAATGTGACCCAAATTTAACGTTTCATGTTATCTCCGGGTTAGACATATTCAATTTAAACCGGACAAAACTAATGGCTAGCAGATTACTAAGTCTATAGCATATTCAGTCATAAGCAATAGACTTGGGGGCTAGTACAGTAAGTAAGATTCAGAGTGAAAGCTTAAATTTTACCTCAGATTTATGTTGTATTTGCTTCACCATGTCAATTTCCAGGTCACGACTACTGTGTACTTGGTTCAGATAGCCCGAGACTATATCACCAATACTTAGATGAGAGTAATCGGTGATGTCTTGTTTGGACCTCCGGCTCTGGGCAAACTCCTCCTTGGCGGTGCATTGGGCAAGGGCAGTAGGCCGGCCCGGTTCAACGTATTGGCTCTTCACAATTTCAACCTCTGGGTCAGCTGTCTTGGCCGGGCTAGGAACTTCCGGGTCATCCAAGTTTTGAATCACGTCTTCTGCAAGCGGGTCAGAAGTTGGCTTTGGAATGTCAGAAGCCGGTTCAGGCGGCGGTTGATGTGTGGAGCTGTCTGGAACGGATGAGTCAAGCACCGGTTCAGTAACCACCGGGTCTTGGGACGGCTTAGTTTTCTTTGCCTTCTTGCTGGGCTTTACTTGCCCGCTGTCAATTAAATTGGAAGGATAAGTATCAAAGCATAAGTATGGATAAACTCAAAGTAAGAAAGGTTGTATTACCCGGGAGCCATTTTGAAAACCGGCATGTTTGATTGCATCGACTCATCAGAAGAAGGAGAGGTATCCTGATAGTTGGAGTCAGATGAATTGAGAGGTTGGCGAATCAAGCCCATCAAGGGTAAAACAAAACGTAAGTCGGAGATAACCTCAGTCCGACGCTTCCTGGTTACATCGGGTAAGCCAGAGGAAAGCTCTGCATCCTGCTTGGCCCGAGTCTGCCTCCGGTTCTCAAGCTGCTGTTGCTTCAAAAAAAATTGAGGATCTTGGTAAGCGAGAGGGTGTGAAAACCTTACTTTCCGGGTCACCCTTCGGATTCTTTGTGTTGGCAAAGGCTCTGAGTCGGAGGAAATTGTAGTTACCTCTTCACCAGCTGCTTGGCTATTCCCAGTATCCTCCTGAAAGGATATAAATGTCAGTAAGGTAACGGTGAAGGAATTAAAGAAAATTAAAAAAGATTACCTCTTCCTCATCTGAAGAAGAGTCGTCCAATCTCATGATATCAGAGGCGCTGGGGTTCTTCTTTTTAGAGGTACCCGTCCTGGCGGCTTTCCTTTCGGTCTTCTTGGCCGCCCGGGCCAGTTTTGCAGCCTCATGGTCATACTTGACCTTCCAGAAGTTGTCATTGGCCTGTTGAAAAAGACAAGGAATCATAAGTTCCAGAAGGCAATATATTGAAGAGTATTTGTGAAGACTAGTAACTTACTGCAGGAGACGGATTCTTCTTGCAAAAGGGAAGCAAACTGAACGTATTACTAGTTACAGTGCCCTCCTTTAATAGTGATTGGACTGTAGCGTCTGCTACATCATCTGGTAAGTCCTCAGGACTATGACGCATTGAGTCATCCTTTTCGCCTGTGTAAGTACACATTAAGCCGGAGCGGCGGCTTAATGGTAGTATCCGCCAGGTGACCCAGACCCGAACCAGATCAATGCCAGTTAACCCATTGCCCAAAAGGGCCTTGATCTTTCTGGTGGTGGGGTTAAGAGGCAGGCGCTCAACAGCAGTTAACTTGTCTGCCAGAGGATGATTGGACTCAAGGCGCAGGGCGCGAAAGCCGGGCAGAGGCTTCTCGTCAGCCGGAGAGGTGTCTTGGCAGTAGAACCACGTCTGGTTCCAGTCTTTGGGATGATTCGATAGCTCAGCGTAAGGAAAAAGGCAGTCTCTCCGCCGCTGGATTGAGAAGCCGCCAAGTTCAAGACTAGGTCCGCTGGCGCGCTCGTTCTGTCGGTTCAAGTAAAAAAGCTCCCTGAATAGCAGCAGACTCGGTTCCTCTCCTAAATATACCTCGCAGAAGACTTGGAAATTGCACAGATTAGACACGGAATTGGGTCCAATGTCTTGAGGCCTTAGGTCAAAGAAAGCCAGAACTTCTCTGAAGAATTTTGAGCCGGGAGGGGCAAATCCCCGGTTCATATGGTCTGTGAAAATTACTACCTCTCCGTCTTTGGGTTGAGGTATCTCCTCAGACGGGTGGGGGGCACGGTAGGACATGACCTCCTTTTTTGGCAGATGGCCCGACGCTACAAACTCGGCAAGTTTGCTTTTGGTGACCGTGGATGGGGCCCAGTTGCAAGTCACAGAGGCCTTAGCCGCCTTAGGAGCCATAACAGCAGTGGCCTACGGCAAAGTAAAAGTTCCTGTTCAAATTTAACCCGGCAAGAAATATTCAAATTTATTTAAAATAAGCGACTTAAGCAAGGGGTCTAATGATATAAGGGTGATTGTGCAGTAAAGTTTAAGCCGCTAGCCGGATCAACAGGGATTCAAAGATTTTTAAAGTCATGAGAGGAAGGCAGGGCTTACAGTTCAGTGTCACTAATTTAAGCCGGACGCCTATACAGGGATGATAAAAGTAAGTTTTCCAGAAGAAGCTTTCCGGGTGATGGAAACAAGTTTCACGGATAACAATTATTATTATGGATCAAACTGTTGCTCTAAAGGAAAATTTTCTAGACCTAAAACAGGGCAGAGAAGTTCATGCATTCAAGAGAGGATTCCAAACAAGAGAAATGAGATCTATTTCTATACAAGATCACCACAAACTACTACCGCAGCATTTCTGCACAGGTTTTACAATCTAAACAGGCTGTGGAGGTGCATCTAGCAAGGATTCGCGTCGGGCAGCGATGAACCTGATTAACTTGGCGGAGCTTTGAGATAGATCTAAGGAAAGGGAAGAAAAGAACTCACGGATGAGGTTGAGCTGCGGAGGCTCGCCGTCGATCTCTGGTTATAGACAAGTTGATGCAGCGGCCTGAGTCGACGAAGACGAGGGGGTCGACGGTGACGGCGGCGGAGCTTGAGCGGCAGAGAGGAGAGGAAGAATACGACTAAAGGGGTAAAGGGGAAAGGACCCGAGTCGCGGCTATTTATAATGAGAAGATGACTGAGACGGCGCGGGAAACGAGGAGATAACAATTATTATCCAGCGGCCCCGATGCCTCGATTTTTGGAACAGTTAGTAAAGAAGAGATCCGTTGAAGGATTCAGTGGAATAAAAATGAGTTAAAGGAAGGATGACGTCACGTCGGGTTAAGACGGATCCAGAAGATGACGTCATGGCGGGTTAACAAAAACCCTCTGTATAGTTAGAAGACCGAAGATTTAATTATTTACAAATATTTTGTAGATTGACATGAACAGGTTCAAATCAATCTAGGGCCTAATGTTGGGGATATGACTATTTGTGTAAGCCGCCATGAGGGGCCGGGTTACGCAAAGAGTACTCATCAGAGGAAGCCCAAGACCAAGCATGAAGATGGCGGTTCAATAAAGAGCTTGAGGCCCACGGGTGGCTTAATCCCATTGTAGTAAACCGCCATGATGGCATGACTTGTAATGTAAGGTAGATTTTACTGGTCACCGAGCCGGACTCTGTTAATAAGCCGGCCGGGACTCTGTAAGCCGCAGGTGTCAACCCGTGTATATAAGGGGACGACCTGCGGGCGACTTAGGGCAAGAAACAACTCATCGAGAACCGGGCATAGCGTGTCTCGCTCCCTGGTTATCGAAACATCAATACCAACCCAACTAGACATAGGCCTTACCTTCACCGTAAGGGGCCGAACTAGTATAAACTCTCTCGTGTCCCTTGTCCCGATTCAACCCCTTCAAGCTTCCTAGTTGCGATGGCTCCACAACTAAGTCCTTTCACGAGGACATCTGACGTGACTATTCCATGACACTAAGTGATCTTAGGTTGTATACCATGACCAAGGAGGAGGGGAAAACGAGAGAACTTAATGTTTATTTGCTGATTAATAGCATTGCATGCAATGAACTAACCACTGCATGTCGTTTTTGGTAGTCTCAAGTCATTGAAAGCATGCACGCCTCACATCTCTTATTGCTTGATACGTCAAGAAACAAGAAATGAGGTGGGACTTAATGCACCGTGTGTAAGTGTTTTGGGACTATTTTGTTTTCGTTAGGTGACTTACACACCTAGACGGCGGGAGTACTTGTTTATATTAGATTCAGTAGCCGAGTTTTAGGCGAGCCTACACCAACAGTAAACGACCCATCATGGACATGTATACTGCTTCGATTTATAAATGCATTAGGCATATAATGAATATTATACAAGACCAAAAACCAAATGACTTCCAGACTCTTGGCGCATCCGCAGCCCACAATCCGGGTGCCCCAGCCCCTGCGTGCCACAAATCCCATTCACAATGTTTCGCTAAAGGACATTTCATTCAATTGATATATCGGGGTGATTCGACCACATTAAAAAAAGTGTGTCCTCTGCACAGAACGATGCACACAACCAACACTTCGAACACAACCAAAAATAAAATATAATTTTACAACAATGATAAAAATCCCAGCCTAAGGTGGGGTAGGTCCTATCCGGAGATTACACAGCCATCCATGAAGGAAACCTACCTGTTTGTGTGCTCCAGCCAGGTAGACGCCATTATAAAAGGGTCTTTATCCACTGGCCTCTACACGATAGGACAAGTACAGAGTCATCGCATACACGAATGAATAACCTGTACAAGGGATGAAACACATTCATTATTAAAAATCACATTATTCCTAATAAGCCATGACGGCCAACATAAGGCAGCCGCCCCACAAGAATATGTGCAGATTTTTTTTGGTCGACACCCAATAGCCAATTGTCAAACATATTGTTGCTACCTATTGAGCACTGCTTTGGTTTTCCCTTGAAGAGGAAAGGGTGATGCAGCAAAGTAGCGTAAGTATTTCCCTCAGTTTTTGAGAACCAAGGTATCAATCCAGTAGGAGGCTACATGCAAGTCCCTCGTACCTACACAAAAAAACAAGAACCTCGCAACCAACGCGATAAAGGGGTTGTCAATCCCTTCACGGCCTCTTGTGAAAGTGAGATCTAATAGAGATAATAATAAGATAAATATTTTTGGTATTTTTATGATATAGATTGAAAAGTAAAGATTGCAAAATAAAGTAGATCGGAAACTTATATGATGGAGAATAGACCCAGGGGCCATAGGTTTCACTAGTGGCTTCTCTCAAGATAGGACAAGTATTACGGTGGGTGAACAAATTACTATCGAGCAATTGATAGAAAAGTGCATAGCTATGAGAATATCTAGGCATGATCATGTATATAGGCATCATCTACGTGACAAGTAGATCGAAATGATTCTACATCTACTACTATTACTCCACACATCGACCGCTATCCGACAGGCATCTAGAGTATTAAGTTCATAAGAAAAGAGTAACGCATTAGGCAAGATGACATGATGTAGAGGGATAAACTCAAGCAATATGATATAAACCCCATATTTTTATCCTCGATGGCAACAATACAATACGTGCCTTGCTGCCCCTGCTATCACTGGGAAAGGACACCACAAGATTGAACCCAAAGCTAAGCACTTCTCCCATTGCAAGAAAGATCAATCTAGTAGGCCAAGCCAAACTGATAATTCGAAGAGACTTGCAAAATAACCAATCATACATAAAAGAATTCAGAGGAGATTCAAATATTTCTCATAGATAAACTTGATCATATACCCACAATTCATCGGATCTCAAAAAACACACCGCAAAAGGAGTTACATCGAATAGATCTCCAAGAAGATCGAGGAGAACTTTGTATTGAGATTCAAAGAGAGAGAAGAAGCCATCTAGGTAATAACTATGGACCCGAAGGTCTATGGTAAACTACTCACAACTCATCGAAGAGGTTGTGGTGTTGATGTAGAAGCCCTTCATGATCGATTCCCCTCCGGCGGAGCGCCGGAAAAGGCTCCAAGATGGGATCTCACGGGTACAGAAGGTTGCGGCGGTGGAAATAGGGTTTTGTGGTGCTCCTAGATGTTTTCAGGGTATGTGGATATATAGGCGAAGGAAGTCGGTCAGGGGAGCCACGAGGGGCCCACAAGGGTGGGGGCGTGCCCACCCCCCCCTAGGGCACCCCTCCCTGCCTCGTGGCTTCCTCATTTGTTGCTTAATGTCCACTCCAAGTCTTCTGGATTGTGTTTGTTCCAAAAATAACTTTCCCGAAGGTTTCATTCCATTTGGACTCCGTTTGATATTCCTTTTCTGCGAAACACTGAAATAGGCAAAAAAACAGCAATTTGGGTTGGGCCTCCGGTTAATAGGTTAGTGCCAAAAATAAAATAGAAGTGCATAGTAAATCCCATAAACATCCAAAACGGGTAATATAATAGCATGGAACAATCAAAAATTATTGATACGTTGGAGACGTATCAATTATGTGCACTATGTGGGGGTAAAGATTTGAAACTACTTGAACTATGTCCCACACTGCACAAGCAAACTTACAAAAAAACAAGGTGTTTAGTATACTCCCATGTTGCCAAAAAGACACATGTCTTGCTACTTTGCAAATTACAGCATGCCAGGTTATCTCTACTTAAGATCACACCTTGAGACATCTCTGTCGTATCTATAATTTTTTATTGTTCCATGCCAATATTCTTCAGCTTTCATATACTTTTGGCAACTTTTTATACTATTTTTGAGACTAACATATTGATCCAGTGCCCAGTGCCAGTTCCTGTCTGTTGCATGTTTTATGTTTCGCAGAAACCCAATATCAAACAGAATCCAAATGGGATAAAAACGGACGGTGAATTATTTTGGAATATTTGGGATTTTCCGGAGGAAGAATCAACGCGAAACGGTGTCCGGGGTGGCCACGAGACAGGGGGCGCGCCCTCCCCCTGGGCGTGCCCTGGACTCTCGTGGGCCACCCGTAAGGTGGTTGACACTCTTATTTTGCTGCAAGAAAGCTAATTTTACGAGAAAAATCTGGGGGAAAGATTCACCCCAATCGGAGTTACAGATCTCCAAATATAAAAGAAACGGTGAAGGGGCAGAATCTGCAAACGCAGAAACAGAGAGATAGATCCAATCTCGGAGGGGCTCTCACCCGTCCCAAGCTATGGGAGCCAAGGACCAGAGGGTAAACCCTTCTCCCATCTAGGGAGGAGGTCAAGGAAGAAGAAGAAGGGGGGGGCTCTCTCCCCCTTGCTTCTGATGGCGCCGGAACACCGCCGGGGGCCATCATCATCACCGCGATCTTCACCAACACCTCCATCATCTTCCCCCATCTATATTCAGCGGTCCACTCTCCCGCAACCCGCTGTAACCTCTACTTGAACATGGTGCTTTATGCTTCATATTATTTTCCAATGATGTGTTGCCATCCTATGATGTCTGAATAGATTTTCGTTGTCCTATCGGTGATTGATGAATTGCTATGAGTGGTTTGAGTTACATGTTTTATTATTTGTGTTGTCCTATGGTGCCCTCCGTGTTGCGTAAGCATGAGGGATTCCCGCTGTAGGGTGTTGCAATGCGTTCATGATTCGCTTATAGTGGGTTGCGTGAGTGACTAAAACACAAACCCGAGTAAGGGGATTGTTGCGTATGGGATAAAGGGGACTTGATACTTTAATGATATGGTTGGGTTTTACCTTAATGAATCTTTAGTATTTGCGGATGCTTGCTAGAGTTCCAATCATAAGTGCATATGACCCAAGTAGAGAAAGTATGTTAGCTTATGCCTCTCCCTCAAATAGAATTGCAATAGTGATTACCGGTCTAGTAACATAGTCAATTGCTTAGGGACAATTTCACAACTCCTACCACCACTTTTCCACACTCGCCATATTTACTTTATTGCATCTTTATTTAAACAGTCCCTACTTTTTATTTACGTGTTCTTTATTATCTTGCAAACCTATCCTATCACACCTACAAAGTACTTCTAGTTTCATATTTGTTCTAGGTAAAGCGAACGTCAAGCGTGCGTAGAGTCGTATCAGTGGCCGATAGGACTTGAGAGAGTATTTGTTCTACCTTTAGCTCCTCGTTGGGTTCGACACTCTTATCGAAAGAGGCTACAACTATCCCGTATACTTGCGGGTCATCAGACCTTTTTCTGGCGCCGTTGCCGGGGAGTCATAGCGTGGGGAGAATATTCTCATGTGTGCTTGTTTGCTTTATCACTAAGTAATTTTTATTTGCTCTTCTTAGTTGTTTTATATCTTTAGCTATGGGTAGGAAACGCAAAATACCGAAAAAATTAGTTGTACCTGCGGAACCAGTGGTTGAAGAACCACTCAAATCTATCACACTCCTGAAGCTTTTTACTTGGATCATCTTCGATCCCTTTGTGCTCGTGCTGAAACCCCCACTAGTTTAGTTGAGGGCAAATCTTTAGATGAGCATGCTTGTTTTGTGCGACACCGTATATCTGAAAAAGGGAAACTATTATGGGATCAAATTCAACGTTTGCAATGCTATGCTTGGAATTTAGGTGAAATATATGAGTTGTTGTTCTGAAGACCCTAAGAAACACCTACCCTATCAATGCTTGTTTAGTGATAATGGAATCGTATCTTCGTATGCTAAGGGTGTTTACAATTACTATGATGTTCAACAAATTGAAGAATTTGTTGCTTTTAAAGGTGCTTATGAGATTGCCTCTTTGATTGAAAAGTATGATGCTACTCTTTACAAATCTGAAAATTTTGCCATATTTCAATATTGTTATCATAATTATGCTTCTAATGCCTATGTTAAACCATATATTGAGGACTTCTCCGCTGTCCAAGAAGAGACTAATATTTTGCAGGAAGCTATGGAAGAAGAAAATGATGAAACAGTGAGCTCTTTGGATGAAAAAGAAGATGAGGAGAGCGAAGAACAAAGGAGGAAGAGCGGATTAGCTACCCGTGCCCACCTTCTAATGAGAGTAACCCTACAACTCATACATTATTTAATTCCCCTTCATGCTTACCGAAGGATGATTGCTATGATGATTGCTATGATCCCTTGAATTTTTTTGAAATATCCCTTTTTGATGATGCTTGCTATGCTTGTGGCCAAGATGCCAATATGAATTATGCTTATGGAGATGAACTTGCTATAGTTCCTTATGTTAAACATGAAATTATTGCTATTGCACCCACGCATGATAGTCCTATCATCTTTTTGAATTCTCCCGACTACACTATATCGAAGAAGTTTGCGCTTAGTAAGGATTATATTGATGGGTTGCCTTTTACCATTGCACATGATGATTTTGATAGATATAATATGCATGTGCTTGCTGCTCCTACTTGCAATTATTATGAGAGAGGAACTATATCTCCACCTCTCTATGTTTCCAACACGATAGAATTGCAAGAAACTGCTTATACTATGCATTGGCCTTTACTTGGTGTGCATGAATTGTTCTTTTATGACATGCCGATGCATAGGAAGAGAATTAGACTTCGTTGTTGCTTGATATATGTTACTTTGTGCTCACTACTAAATTACAAATCATTGTTAATTAAAATTGGCTTTGATATACCTTGGGATCCAGGTGGATTCATTACTAAATGCCTAGCTTAATGGATTTAAAGAAAGCGCTGCCAGGGAGACAACCTGGCAGTTTTAGAGAGTCATTTATTTCTATTTAGTGCTTTTATATAGTTTAAAAACAAAAAAATAAAGAGGGGAACCTGAAAACTTTTCAAAAAGGAAAGTGAGAGTGAGAAAGACAAGCATTGTTGAAGTCGGAGCTAGACTTGAACTTTGTTCATGCTCACGGAAACTTTGTGAATCTTGATTACAGAAACTTTTCAACAAAAATAATTATCCCCTTGTACAATTCCATTGTATTATAAAAATAATGTGCCAAGGTTTGCCTTTAGGATGTTTACAATGCTTGTTGGTTTGTACGGTGCAGGACAGAAACTTTGGCTGTAGTGGGCGATTTTACATTTTTTAATGGAACGTAAATTGGTTCTGATTCTTTTTGAACTGTCTTTATATACAACTTTTTTATTTTTCCTAATTTCCACAGAATTTTTGGGGTACCATAAGTATGGTGGATGTTCAGATTGCTACAGACTGTTCTGTTTTTGACAGATTCTGTTTTTTATGCATAGTTTGCTTGTTTTGATGAATCTATCAATTTATATTAGTGGATTAAGCCATGAAAAAGTTATATTATAGTAGACACAATGCAAAAACAAAATATGAATTGGTTTGCTACAGTACTTAGAGTAGTGATTTGCTTTATTATACTAACGGATCTTACCGAGTTTTCTGTTGAAGTTTTGTGTGGATGTAGTGTCTAATCGAGGATGTCTCGATATGAGGAAAAGGAAGGGAGGCAAGAGCTCAAGCTTGGGGATGCCCGAGGCACCCCAAGTAAATATTCAAGGAGACTCAAGCGTCTAAGCTTGGGGATGCCCCAGAAGGCATCCCCTCTTTCTTCAACAAGTATCAGTATGTTTTCATATTTGTTTCGTTCATGTGATATGTGCAAGTCTTGGAGCGTCTTTTGCGTTTAGTTTTCACTTTTCTTTTATGCACCATGATGGTATGAGATAGTCCTTGGTTGATTTATAGAATGCTCATTGCACTTCACTTAAATCTTTTGAGTATGGCTTTATAGAATGCTTCATGTGCTTCACTTATATCATTTGAACTTTGGATTGCATGTTTCTCTTCATATAGACAACCGCCATTTGTAGAATGCTCTTTTGCTTCACTTATAATTGTTAGAGCGTGGGCATATCTTTTGTAGAAAGAATTAAACTCTCTTGCTTCACTTATATCTATTTAGAGAGATGACAGGAATTGGTCATTCACATGGTTAGTCATAAAATCCTACATAAACTTGTAGATCGCTGAATATGATATGTTTGATTCCTTGCAATAGTTTTGCGATATAAAGGTGGTGATATTAGAGTCATGCTAGTGGGTGGTTGTGGATTAGTAGAAATACTTGTGTTGAGGTTTGTGATTCACGTAGCATGCACGTATGGTGAACCGCTTTGTGATGAAGTTGGAGCACAATTTTATTTATTGATTGTCTTCCTTATGAGTGGCGGTCGGGGACGAGTGATGGTCTTTTCCTACCAATCTATCCCCCTAGGAGCATGCGCGTAGTACTTTGTTTTCAATGGCTTGTAGATTTTTTGCAATAAGTATATGAGTTCTTTATGACTAATGTTGAGTCCATGGATTATATGCACTCTCACCCTTCCATCATTGCTAGCCTCTTCGGTACCGTGCATTGTCCTTTCTCACCTCGATAGTTGGTGCAAACTTCACCGGTGCATCCAAACCCCGTGATACGATATGCTCTATCACACATAAGCCTCCTTATATCTTCCTCAAAACATCCACCATACCTACCTATCATGGCATTTCCATAGCCCTTCCGAGATATATTGCCATGCAACTTCCATCATCATCATATACATGACTTGAGCATTCATTGTCATATTGCTTTGCATGATCGTAAGATAGCTAGCATGATGTTTTCATGGCTTATCCATTTTTTGATGTCATTGCTATGCTAGATCATTGCACATCCCGGTACACCGCCGGAAGCATTCATATAGAGTCATATCTTTGTTCGACAGTTGTAATATTGAGTTGTAAGTAAATAAAAGTGTGATGATCATCATTATTAGAGCATTGCACCAGTGAGGAAAGGATGAAGGAGACTATGATTCCCCCACAAGTCGGGATGAGACTCTGGACTTTTTGAAAAATAAAAGAGTCCAAAGAAGCCCAAATAAAAAAAGAGGCCAAAGAAGCCCACCCAAAAGAAAGAAAAAAATAAAAAAAATGAAAAGAAAAAATGAGAGAAAAAGAGAGAAGGGGCAATGTTACTATCCTTTTACCACACTTGTGCTTCAGAGTAGCACCATGTTCTTCATAGAGAGAGCCTCATGTGCTTTCACTTTCATATACTAGTGGGAGTTTTCATTATAGAACTTGGCTTGTATATTCCGATGATGGGCTTCCTCAAATGCCCGAGGTCTTGATGAGCAAGCAAGTTGGATGCACACCCACTTAGTTTCAGTTTGAGCTTTCATACACTTATAGCTCTGGTGCATCCGTTGCATGGCAATCCCTACTCACTCACATTGATATCTATTGATGGGCATCTACAAAGCTCGTTGATACGCCTAGTTGATGTGAGACTTTCTCCCTTTTTGTCTTCTCCACATAACCTCCACCATCATATTCTATTCCACCTATAGTGTTATATCCATGGCTCACGCTCATGTATTGCGTGAAAGTTGAAAAAGTTTGAGATTATTAAAGTATGAAACAATTGCTTGGCTTGTCATCGGGGTTGTGCATGATTAAATACTTTATGTGATGAAGATAGAGCAACAGCCAGACTATATGATTTTGTAGGGATAACTTTCTTTGGCCATGTTGTTTTGAAAAGACATGATTGCTTTATTGGTACGCTCGAAGTATTATTGTTTTTATGTCAAATGATAGACTATTGCTTTGAATCACTCGTGTCTTAATATTCGTGCCATGATTAGACATATGATCAAGATTATTCTAGGTAGCATTCCACATCAAAAATTATATTTTTTATCATTTAACTACTCGAGGACGAGCAGGAATTAAGCTTGGGGATGCTGATACGTCTTTGTTGTATCTATAATTTTTGATTGTTCCATGCCAATATTCTTCAACTTTCACATACTTTTGGCAACTTTTTATACTATTTTTGGGACTAACATATTGATCCAGTGCCCAGTGCCAGTTACTGTCTGTTGCATGTTTTATGTTTCACAGAAACCCAATATCAAACGGAATCCAAACAGGATAAAAACGGACGAAGAATTATTTTGGAATATTTGGGATTTTCCGGAGGAAGAATCAACGCAAAACAGTGTCCGGGGTGGCCACAAGACAGGGGGGCGCGCCCTCCCCCCTAGGCGTGCCCTGGACTCTCGTGGGCCACCCATAAGGCGGTTTAAGCTCTTCTTTTTCCGCAAGAAAGCTAATTTTATGAGAAAAATTTGGGCGAAAGATTCACCCCAATCAGAGTTACGGATCTCCAGATATAAAAGAAACGGTGAAGGGACAGAATCTGAGAACGCAGAAACAGAGAGATAGATCCAATCTCGGAGGGGCTCTCGCCCCTCCCAAGGCATGGGAGCCAAGGACCAGAGGGGAAACCCTTCTCCCATCTAGGGAGGAGGTCAAGGAAGAAGAAGAAGAAGGGGGACTCTCTCCCACTTGCTTCCAGTGGCGCTGGAACGCCGTCGGGGGCCATCATCATCACCGCGGTCTTCACCAACACCTCCATCATCTTCCCCCATCTATATTCAGCGGTCCACTCTCCCGCAACCCGGTGTACCCTCTACTTGAACATGGTGCTTTATGCTTCATATTATTTTCCAATGATGTGTTGCCATCCTATGATGTCTGAATAGATTTTCGTTATCCTATCGGTGATTGATGAATTGCTATGAGTGGTTTGAGTTGCATGTTTTATTATTGGTGCTGTCCTATGGTGCCTTCCGTGTCACGCAAGCGTGAGGGATTCCCGCTGTAGGGTGTTGGAATGCGTTCATGATTCGCTTATAGTGGGTTGCGTGAGTGACTGAAACACAAACCCGAGTAAGGGGATTGTTGCGTATGGGATAAAGGGGACTTGATACTTTAATGCTATGGTTGGGTTTTACCTTAATGAATCTTTAGTATTTGCGGATGCTTGCTAGAGTTCCAATCATAAGTGCATATGACCCAAGTAGAGAAAGTATGTTAGCTTATGCCTCTCCCTCAAATAGAATTGCAATAGTGATTACCGGTCTAGTAACATAGTCAATTGCTTGGGGACAATTTCACAACTCCTACCACCACTTTCCCACACTCGCTATATTTACTTTATTTCATATTTATTTAAACAGCCCCTACTTTTTATTTACGTGTTCTTTATTACTCCCTCCGTAAAATAATATAAGAGCGTTTAGAATACTAAAATAGTGATCTAAACGCTCTTATATTAGTTTACAGAGGGAGTATCTTGCAAACCTATCCTATCACACCTACAAAGTACTTCTAGTTTCATATTTGTTCTAGGTAAAGTGAACCTCAAGCGTGTGTATGGTCGTATAAGTGGCCGATAGGACTTGAGAGAGTATTTGTTCTACCTTTAGCTCCTCATTGGGTTCGATACTCTTACTTATTGAAAGAGGCTACAACTATCCCGTATACTTCGGGTCATCACACCTCTGTTTCCAAACCAGAGGAATATCTTCACTCGAAGAGGAATTTGTGCTACAAAAAAGAACTGGAATGTCATGGAAGATCTATGATTCGGGGCTCACCCAGTAGGCCGATCTTTCACGATTGGAGTGGGTTCCCTCAAAGAACACGAAGAACACGGGGAAGAATGGAGAGAAATCACAAGGGGAAACACTCAAGAACAAGTCCAATCACACATCCACTAGACAATCAAACACACAAGATCCACAAGGTACATGAACAACAAAAGGAAAGATACAAGGTAAAGTTCATCCCAAATCCAAAGGAGATTGGGTCTTGATGATCCAAATAGATCCTTCCCTGAAGGGGTCTTGATATCCCTCGGGATCTTCTCCTAGGAGGTCCTGGCCTCCAATGGAGTAGTCTCTCTCTCTCTCACACAAGGAGAAGGTAGGAGCAAAGCTCACATACAAATGAGATATCACTTTGCTAACCCTAGAAAGGATGAGGGGGAGGTCTATTTATAGTCTAAGCCACGAAGGGGAAAGTGGGAGAGGGTACAAGGACAAAGGCCCGTTTGCGCACAAGAAGTGTCGGACGTTCGGTCAGTGTCAGACATCCGGTCGCTCGTGGGGGTCCGGACGTCTGGATGGCGTCGGACTTCCGATGTTTTGGCTCTGGACAGGTGGCGCTGGTCGTTCGGTCGGTATTGGTCGTCCGTGTGCTGGGATTTGTCAGACGTCCGGTGGGTGTCGTGCGTCCGGCCACTGTAGCACGTGTCAGCTATAGCTCTTTTGGCTGGTGTGGTCTCCAGGCGTCGGACGTCCGGAGGTCGTCGGTCGTCCACAGGCCGTTGGATGTCCACTAGCTGTAGCTTGTAGCAGCTCTGTTTCTTCTGTCTTCGCTTGCACGCTTCCCTCGTGGATGGTGCAGGTGTTCCTTGGCACTTGCACTCCTCCTTGACGTCGGTGAAGCTCCGACAATACCTATGCATGCACAAGAGTGGAGTGTTAAGTAGTATACTATCGTCAAAGGTTTCAAGTGAGCACGTGTAAAGGAGATGATTCACCTTTATGTATGTGAACTAGAAGTCACACGTGTCACTTGCCAAACAGACTCTTGACATGGTGATGTCCGTAGGATGCTCCGCATC
>NC_041391.1:484105105-484125317 GCF_002162155.2 Triticum dicoccoides
TCACCATAGGAAAGAGATGGCTTCGCCGCGTAGAAGTGGACGTTCACCAAGTACTCGCCGTCTTGACAATCGGAATGTACACTCTCGAATGTCTCACCGTCTTGTGATTCCTTCAAAAGGAGGAAGGACAACAAACACTTGGAAAAACAAATGTGGTTAGCGTTAGTGCAAAACCAAGCATTCAAGAGGTGATTCACCCAACAAGTGTCATCATCAAGCATAGCATAAGGTGTGGCAAGGGATTGTGTCATGACATGTAAGCATATGAATTTAGCACAATCAAGGACATCATGGAAACAATCATGCAAATGGGAGGTAGAGATGCTAGTATGTTTGACAAGAGAACAAGCATCTACCTCAAGATCATAGAAAACATGCATAAAGCGTTCGACAAATGGTCGATGGTAGGCATAAGAATCATTCACAACACCAAATAGAATGAAGTGTCCAAACACATGGGTCAAGTGCAAGACAATCCAAGCATAACGTGCATATTGGGTGTAGTGAATATAGTGTGGCACTCAACACAGTAGAAAAAGCAACTGTTTAACATGTGTGAGGCAATCAAGTCAATCATGTGACAAGAAATGGGACATGGCATATGTGAAGAAATGTTATTGGTGCAACCAACCATATGATAGTAGAAAGTAGTCCAAGAATGGGATGAAACACACAAAGTATATATGTCATGAGGCATGGAAATGTGGCAATCATGGGTGAAAGCAATATCACGAACATTCATGCAAATGGTGCAAGAAACACATGAAGTATGATCCACAATATCCAAGCTCAAGAAGGATGTCACCTTGAAAGCGTGTCCTTGTGCATTCTTCACAATGCCGAAGTGGTAGGAAATGTGGTGTAGAAGTGAGTCGTGGTGGAATGTATGAGGCTCGCTCTCAACAGCTCGAATGGTCAACTCACGTGAAGTGGAAGTTGACACGAACTCCAAGTATCCAACACATGCACACAACAAAACAAAGAATGTATGCGCATGGTAGATAAACACATCATCCATCATGATGGTTCTCCTCTCTTGCACATAATCATTAGAAGAACAAGTGCATGAATAATATGATGCAACAATGGGAAGATTCATGGCACTAGGTATATGGTGCAAAGAGGTAGGACAAGCATGCTTCACAAGCAATATGTCAAAATATCCATATATATGCGAGAATGCTATGGGTGCAATCTCATTACCAAGACTAAAATAATTGTTGCACTCAATACATGGAAAACCATCTAGCATGAGAGAGGCAACACATGGAGATATATGATAAGAAGCAATAACAATCATGTGCAAATGTAAATGGTTGTCATCAACCCCATGAAATGAGCAAGTATGAATCATTGGAGATGCAACAAGGCAAGCAAGAAGAGTGATCAAGTCGTGCAAACTAGTGGAGCGAAGATGCAACACACTACAAGCGATCATGTCATGTGAGCAAATAATAGATATAGGCAATGCACATGACATATCGCAAGCACGAGCACAAAGCAAGATCATAGTATCATCGTAGGAATGGGGCATAAATGGAACATGGCAATAACAAGAGATATCTCCAGCAAGCTTGCAAATACACATACAAGTATGAGAATCAATCATCATGTGTACAGCAAAGCATGGGTCACAAATGCATGGCAAAGGCATAGGAATGGGCATATCATGCAAAGTGAACATGTCAAGATGGGAAAATGATATATAATGGACAATAACCCATAATGATGTGAGGTCCATGTAGAAGAAATGTGCGAAGTCTTTGCACGAAGAGTGCGGTGGGAAAGACAATTCATGGGATCCCAAGTCATCATTTCTCTCTAGAGCTCGTTTTGTCAACTCATGGGATTGTGAGGTTGACAAGTATTCATGGGTACCTACACAAAAGAGACACAAACCAAAGAAATTGTGTGCATGGTAAATGTACACATCATCCATTATGATGTGTATGTGCACATTAGAGTTAGCACAAGATAGGCATCGCTCAAAGAAATTTGATGCATGGTGTAAGAACATGTCATCCATCATGAAAGAATAGTTATTGTGTATAACACGATGGGGACACAAATTTAGCATGCAAGTATATGGCACATCAATAGCATGTTTATTCATGGGGAGCATATGGTGCACATAATCATGGGAATCATGCAATGGATGGAAGTGTTCAAAATCTCCTAAAATGTATGAGGAAACTATGGGTGTCTCCTCATGAGCAATATCAGAAACATCATATGGAGAAAATGGACATCATCCAAAACAATGCATATCCGAGGCTATGTGGTCATGGCATGGCATAAGAGATAAATGATGCAAAGGGAGCATATCAATATCATCACAAGAAAAACAAATGCCAATAACCATGGGCTTGTCATCTATGCCATAAGTGCAAATTGGGTTTATTTTAATGGCGTATGCATAGTCACTATGAAGAGATTGCAAATATGACATATGTTTGATCTCATCCATAGCATATGACAAGTCAAGTGGATTGTCAAACATGATGTGACCGAGAGAATTATCACAAGAAATCCTATGTAACATGGCATCACAACTAATAGACTCCACATGAGAATCATCACACTCATCATAAATGGGAAAATCATCGCATGGGGAAATCATACTAGCATGAAGCATGGTATTAGGTGGATCAACATCATGCAAGCAATCAATGTCAAGAATGTCCACTAGTGGGACTTGAGCATCACCGTCACCTATGTTACCATTTTCATTCCACTCAAGTGGTGTAGGTGAGGTGGGAAAGACCGAATGGTAGTCAATATCATCATCTTGATGGAACCATGTGGGTGGTGCATCATATTCCACCATGGCCATCGTCTTGTCCGAAGGGAGGATGAAGTCGTCGAGGATCGGTGCATCATCATAGATAGGACCTAGCACCAAATGAGAAGACACAATAGAGGAAGAGGTCAAGTCGTTAGTGTTGAAAGTGGCCTCACATGACCTATCAACTATCTTGGTCGCTCTATGTGGTGGCTCACTCACTCCCTCAAGGTAGGTGCACTCAAGCTCACATATGGTGGAGTCACTCATCTCACTCAAGTGGTGGGGGTTGTGGCTCTCCTCACATGGGAATTGAGGCAATACATCATATATGGGGCTAGTGGTGAAGTCACTCTCATTCTCAATATGGTGGCACAAGTCACTCAAGTCGTCATACGTTGCCATGCTCGGAGGGAAAATCCCATGCTCACCCATCTCGTCGTCGTCGCCGTGGATGAAGGCCGAAGATGGTGTCGGTGGGAACGACACCTATGGGATCACTGGAATCCCAACTATGGTCAGCGGGCGCGGGGTTGTGGAAAGAGCGGGTCTAAGAGCCAGCAGACAGATCGTTTACCCAGGTTCGGGCCGTGGGGATGCGTAATACCCTAGTCCTGCTTTGGTGTGTATTTGAGTGTTCTTGAGCTAGCTATGATGCGCGAGTTGCTCAAAAGAGCCGAATCCGTCTCCATTATGCCTCGGGCCTCCTTTTATAGGAAAAAGGGGGAGCCACGGTGGCACACGGGAGGTGGAAAGGGTACAGTAGCTATGCTTATCGCCTGTCATTACGGGACAAGGCGCATTAAATGCGCCCCTTAGGTGTCCCCTCGCTTTATCGGGGGACGGTAGCAAAGCCCGTCCCGTCTGGTGTCGCCTCGCCCTACTTCGACACCCGTCCTAGCCAGCACGGCGGGCAGCGCCATGTAGGCTGGCAGGCTGCTGAGCTGGTGCGGTGGCTGCGTCTTCACGAAGATTTGCATGCCACCACACAGGTGCTTGTTGAGCTGGTTTCGAGGCCGCAAGTCGCCACGCAGGTGCTCGCTTGGCTGGTTGGGCTGGTAGCTGCACGGGAACAGCGGTGGAGTCTTGGCGGGTGCGGGCCTGGCCGCAGCCCCACGGATGTCCTCGGCAAGGGTCTCACCGGGGCCCAGGCAAGGGTCTTGTCGTGGCATCGCGATCGTCCCCGGCAAGGATCTTGCCGGAGGTCTCGTGGGTTTCCTCGGCAAGGATCTCGCCGAGGATCGCCGTCTTCTGGTCCTCATCTGATCTTGCATGCTTATGATCTTCACGAAGATCTGCATGCCACCATGGAGGTGCCTCCCGAGCCTTGGTTCCAACGTGGTTGGTAGCGTTGGAAACCTCGGGCCCGAAGGTGGCGCGCTCCGCTGGCATCGGGCAAGTTGCCCCGGCAATGCTCTTGCCGGGGCCACGGAGACCGCCCAGGCAACGGTCTTGCCGGGGGAGTCCACCTCGCCCTTTTGCTCTTTGTGTCTCTGTTCTTGGCGTTGTCTTGATTGTGTTGTGGCTTTGGCGTCCCCCCTTTGCCCTGCTAAGTGTGGTCGCGGGCGCGGCTCTGACTGCCCGTGCACAAGTAAAGGGGTACAAAAGAGATCCCCTACTTTCATACACCGACAGGAGCCCCCGGGCCTCGGCCACACATAAGCACGACGCATTTTTGGGCTAGGCCCAGAACGGTGCGTGGGCAGGTGGGGCGGATTTTTACCGCGGAAACTTTCGTCCGCTGCGCTTCCCCACGACCTGCATTGAATGCATGACATGGGGATCGTGCGTGGGGTGACCGAAGCATGCCTGTGTCATCCTATGGTGAATAGTAAAGAGGCGGCTTGCGTGTCCCTTTAATACTGCAGTGCCGCTGCTCATTTACTCTCTCTGCCTTGGAACCGTCGTTCCATGTTTCCCACTGCGCCCGCCCCTTGTGCCACGTACGCCGCATGCACGGCATGGGGTAGGTGACAAACGCATGGGATCCGGGAAGGCGCACGGGCCGACATTCGCGCGCCTTCGATTGGGCGAGGAGGGCGGTCGATGGCCTCGCCCACTGCCACTTTAATGAGCCCGATTCGAGCGGGCTCTTTGGGGGCGCAAAGCTAGTCCTTCGACCTCCCCTTCCCAACTATAAAAAGGGGACTCAGGGGTAGGAGGAAGAGCATCTCCCCACATCTCCCCCTTGTCTCCTTCCTCACCTACGATCATGGCGAGGGGTTGTGGCCACGGCCATTCTTTCGTGGAGGCAACCAGGTCCTCCTCCCGCCAGAGAGTCGCATCGGTCAAGGAAGAGCTCGATGCCCAGTGTGAAGGCCATGCTCGAGGCGGGGCCGCTAGACGGGGCCGTGGCCGGTGAGGCAGTCAAGGCAGAGGCGGGCGTGGAAGGAAATGCCTGCGCCGTCTCCGTCTCCATCGCCATCTCCTCCTGCTTCGCCGAGCGGTCATATTGGGGACTCGGCGCTCGAGTTCATCTTGCAGCTGCGTGGGCCGCCGCGCTGCAGCCTTCGTCTTCCCGGGGTGTTCGCGAGCATGCTGGAGGTCAACCAGCCGCCGTAGGTGAGGCTTCACATGAAGGGGTGTTACCATGACGACATGTGGGTGAACACAAGGTTCCCCGTCCCTCAAGTGATGCTCCTTCGCCGGGGCTGGAAAACTTTTGCACGTGCCCATTGCCTGATGGATGGGCACGTCCTCTGCTTCAAGCTAGCGGAGAGTGATTTGCTTTTCGTCAAGGTTTTCGGCACTCGGGACACAGGCTAGGGTGCTGTGTGGAGAGCTCGACCGATGGCGAAAGCTCCTCTTCGGGCTAGAGTGAAAAGGAGGACAGCGACAGCAATGACGAGGGTGGCGGGCGGGAGGATGACGGGTCCGACTAGGCGTCGGACCCGCCGTCCTCGGGCGGCGCCGGTAGCAGCAGCATCTGCACCTGGCCCTTCCTCCTGGGGTGGGGCCAGCTCCTTGAACTTCTCGGGGTCGCCTCCTTGGGCGGCTGGCATGGGAAGGCCGGAGAAGGCAAAGAAGGCGGGTGGCGGGCTGTCAAGTCGGAGTACAATGGCACCGATGCCTTCATAGCGTATTGGCGGCCCGCTGCCTCATCTTCCAGCACTTCTCCCGGCACCATCATCACCAGCCCTCTTCCCGACGACCACCAGGATGTTCTCTTGGTGTCTTCTGCTGCTCGTACCTCGTGTAGGCGCTCCTTTTGCCCTCCTGCTATCTTGTTCCATTTCCTGGGGAGAGGGACAAGAACGGGATTACGGGCATCTTATCTTTTTTAGTTTGTAAGCCTTCGGGCCGTAGTTAAATTTAAAACTTGTAATCCCCTTGCTCAGGTTTACATTCCGTACGAACTATACCTGTATGGGACGTATTAATGAAAAAAGGGGCTTGCTGGGTTTTTTTGTGCGTGAGCGAAGCCCATGCTAAGGAGCGAATCCTTGTCATTTTTAAGATAAACAATGTCACCCGGCAACAGGCCTTGTCATCCCCTTACTCCATTCGACCATACTCACGCTCTTGGCGGAGGCAGGGGCGAAGTAGGGTTAGGCCCTACGCTTGCTTCCTTGTCACCGCGGCTACAACCAAATTCCGACCCAAGAGATAGTTCTCGGGCGCTGGAAAAGGGGAGCACGGTAGCCTAGGAATAAAACGAGGTTTCATATGTCCCAATCCCATACGGAAATGCACAACAGGGGATAAAAGACTTATCTAAATCCGCAGCCCCCGACAACCTTGGCTTGCCATGGTTGGACCCTTGTGTCTTCAGCCCCCGGCAACCTTGGCTTGCCGGGACTGGAGCACCGGTTCATTCTCTTTCTTCCAAATAGCTCAGCAGAAATGTCCATGTACCTGCAAACCAAAGCAGGCGGAAAGGAATAGAGAGGCGCACACTCAACCTCTATGCTAGGGGTTAGTCGCTGCTAAGCACTATCAACCCTAACTGAGAGAGAGACTCGACCTAGCATGCATGCTATAACTTAGGGCGCGAGCGCTTCATTTATTTAACTCAGGGTCTGCGCCTGTCTTTGTACAAAGGGTTACATGCCTTGCCGGCAAGGCTTCTACAAAAGGATGGTCTGCAGGGAGGGCCGGCAACCACGCTTTATGGGTAAAATTTGTGAAGATGCTCGATGTTCCAGGAGTTGCTCACTGGAATGGCATCTTTGGTCTCCAGGCGGACTGCGTCAGGCCTGGTGACTCATATTAACTGATAAGGGACTTCCCACTTCAGCGTCAACTTGTTGGAATTCTTGGTCGATTGAACGCACTGAAGAACAAGGTCGCCTTCCTGAAAGCTTCGGGCATGAACCTTGCGGCTATGGTAGCGGCACAAGGCTTGCTCGAAGCATGCTGCTCTCACAGCCACCCGAAGACGATCTTCCTCGAGGAACATTGCGTCATCTTGCCGCAATCGCTCTTGCTCAAGCTCGTCATAAGCGAGCACTCGAGGTGACCCGTATATGAGTTCCATGGGGAGAACTGCCTCTACCACGTATACCAGGGCAAAGGGTGTCTGGCCGGTGGCTCGATTTGGCGTCATTCTGATCGACCAAAGTATCGCCGGCAACTCATCAATCCAGCGCCTTTTGCTCTTGTGCAGCCTGTCAAAAGTCTTTGTCCTTAGGCCTCATAGTACTTCAGCATTTGCCATTTCCGCCTGGCCGTTGCTCCGTGGGTGTGCCACAGAAGCGAAACAGACCTTGTTGCCGAGGTCTTCGATGTATTGCATGAAGGTATGGCTTGTGAACTATGTGCCGTTGTCGGTGATGACCCTATTTGGCACACCAAAATGGCAGAGTAGCCCCTTGAAGAATTTGATGGCTGACTACGTTGTCACCTTCCTCACTGCTTCCACCTCCGGCCACTTTGTGAACTTGTCGATTGCAACGTACAAGTACTCAAAGCCCCCGACGGCGCGGGGGGAAGGGCCCAGTATGTCGATCCCCCAGACCGAGAATTGCCAGGAGAGAGGGATTGTTTGAAGGGTTTGAGCTGGCTGATGAAGCTTCTTTGAATGGAACTGACATGCTTCATAGTTGGTTACTAGTGTCGTTGCATCCTGGAGGGCAGTGGGCCAGAAGAAACCTTGCCGGCAAGGGCCCTCGACCCTATGTGGGAGCCACATACGCCTCCATGTATCTCTGCCAACAGCTACAGTCCTTCCTCCTGGGGAATGCACTTCAATTTCATGACGTTTGGTCTTTTTCTGTATAGAACATTGTCAACGAACTGGTACATGGCAGACCGATGGGCTACTTTCTCCGCTTCTTCCTGTTCCTCAGGAAGCTCCCCTGTTTGGAGGAATCGGACGGTATGTTGTGCCCATGCTGGAGCTTGGGGCTCGACGACAAGGACTAAAGGCATTACCTCTGCCATGGGAGCGGCTGCCTCTACGGCCAGGGCTTGACGCACCGTTGGAGTTAGTTGCCCCACGGCATGCTCAGTGTACACGGCAGCATCTTCGCCGGCGGCTCCTGGGAGCTCGGTTGGAAAGTACTTGTCGGGGCCTGATTTCCTTCGCTTGCTCTGCTCTGTCGATGGTTTAACGGATGGTTGAGTTAACCGAAGCACAAAAGTACCTGGTTCCACAGGTAGTTTGAGGGCAGCGCGCTTCGACAGGTAGTCAGCAATGTCGTTCTCCACTCGGGGAACATGCTCCGCCTATATACCGTCAAAACGCTCCTCCAGCTTCCTCACCTCATCCACGTAGGCTTCCATCAACGGGCTTTGATCCTTATTTACCTGCCTAGCAACAAGCTACGAATCGCCCCTGACGATGAGCTTCTTGACCCCGAGGTCTGCTGCGATCCTGAGACCGGCAAGCAATCCCTCGTATTCAGCAGTGTTGTTCGTTGACATCTCCCTGGGAAAGTGCATCTTGATTACATACTTGAGTTGCTCTCCGGTGGGTGCGACAAGCAGCACACTGACACCGGCGCCTTGCAGCGAGAAAGCCCTGCCAAAGTACATATTCCAGTTGCGGATTCTTTCCTTGCCGAGGAGAGTGGTCTCCTGGATCTCTTCGTCGGGTGTCGGGGTCCACTATGCGATGAACTCTGCCAAGACTCGGCTCCAGATTGTCGAAGTACTTTCAAACATCAAACCAAAGCTTGACAGCTCCAAGGCCCACTCCACAATCCTCCTGGTTGCGTCTGGATTATGCAGTATCCGTTGCAACGGGAGGCAGGTGACGATGGTGATCTCGTGCGCTTGGAAGTAATGATGCAGCTTCCTCGAGGGCATAAGGAGGCCGAAGAGCAGTTTCTGCAACCGGAGTACCTTAACCTAGCCCCCTGCAAGAGGGAGCTGACAAAGTAACCCGGGTGCTGCATCATCTTCTTCTTCCACACCACTTCACTTGGTTGCACAGGCCCTGTCCCGCCAGTGTCAGCCAGGACTAGGCCCTGTCGGGCGAGCCCTGGCTCACCATCCGCTAGTCCTGCCGTTGCCACTGCCCCTTCGTCAACCTCCCTCGGTGCCACTAGTGCAGCACTGACCACTTGATTCGTTGCTGCTACATATAGCAGCAGCGGCTCTTGTGGTTTAGGCACAACTAGTATCGGCATGGAGGAGAGGTATTTCTTCAAGTCCTGCAGCGCTGCTTCGGCCTCTGGGGTCCACTCCATTGGGCCTGCCTTTTTCAAGATTTTGAAAAAGGGAAGGGCACACTCGGCAGACTTGGAGATGAATCTGCTCATGGCGGCAACGCAGCCAGTGAGCAGATGCACATCCTTGATCCGCCTAGGTACCTCAATCTGCTCAATGGCCTTGATCTTGTCTGGATTCGCCTCAATCCCACCCTGCGACACCAAGAACCCGAGAAGCTTGCCGGACGGAACACCGAAGACACACTTCTCAGGGTTCAGCTTGAGGTTGATCTTGCACAAATTTGTAAACGTCTCTTCCAAATCATGCACAAGGTTTGCCTTGTCCTTGGTTTTGACCACTATGTCATCCATATAAGCTTCCATATTTCTATGTAGCTGGGGCTCAAAACCAATTTGGACTGCTCTTGCAAAGGTTGAGCCAGCACTCTTCAACCCGAAAGGCATCCGTAAAAAGCAATACGTACCACATGGGGTGATGAATGTTGTCTTCTCCTCATCTTCTCTCGTCATGAAAATCTGGTGATATCCTGAGTAGGCGTCAAGGAATGACAACAGGTCACACCCGGCCTTGGAGTCAACAATCCGGTCGATGCGTGGCAACGGGAAAGGGTCTTTTGGACATGCCATATTGAGATCTGTGTAATCAATACACAGCCTCCACTTCCCACTTGCCTTGTGTACCACCACTGGATTGGCCAACCACGTCGGATGGAGGACTCTTCTCACCAAACCTGCCGCTTCCAACTTCCTGATCTCTTCTGTGATGAACACCTGGCTCTCCAAAGCTTGCTTCCTAACCTTCTGCTTGACGGGTCGCGCATGAGGACAGACAGCAAGATGGTGCTCAATCACTTCCCTGGGAATGCCAGAGATGTCGGATGTTTGCCATGCTCGCCCACAGGAAAGCGATGAGCGCGCCTTCCTATTTGCTATCGAGGGTGGAGCTTATGGTGAAAGCCCCTCCCATGCCATCCTCTTTGACAGACACCTTCTTGGTCTCTGGTTGTGCAGCTCTGGATTTCTTGCTCTTGTCGGTGGAGCTCTCTGGCACGTACTCGATGGGAGCACAGCACTCCGGAGAGGTGCGCTTGCTGGAGTGGGTGTGAGAGGTCTTGCCGGTCTTCTTCCCTCCCGGGGCTTCAGTGGCAGGAGCAAGTGCCTTGGCGGCAGTTGCTAGGACTGCTTCCCGGTAGAGTTGGTCAGCGCATATCAGCGCATCCTTCTTGTCGGAGGGGACGGTGATGACGGTCATCGGCCCAGGCATCTTCAGCGTGTTGTAGGCGTAATGCGATGCTGCCATGAACTTGGCTAGTGCCGAGCGGCCAAGGATCCCGTTGTAGGGCAAGGGGATCTCGGCTACATCGAAGACAATCCTTTCCATCCTATAGTTCAACTCTCCTCCAAACGTCACGGGCAGCGTGACCTTACCCTTCGGTTGACTCCTTCCCGGGTTGACCCCTTGAAACGTGCCCGTCTCTTCGAGGTCTCCATCAGGAATCTATAGCCTTTTGATCACAACAGGCGAGATCAAGTTCAGACCGGCCCCGCCGTCAACTAGCATCTTCGTCACCTTGAGGTTGCGTATCGTTGGCGAAACCAATAATGGAAGACATCTGACCGCAGTTGTGCGATCAGGGTGGTCCTCGGTGTCAAAGATGATAGGCGTGCTGGACCACTTCAGTGGCTTCTATGTGTTGAATGATGGCTCCGCTGCTGTGATCTCACGCGCCCACTACTTGAGCTGGCGGTGAGAGGTGTGCAGCAAGGCGCCACCGTCGATGCACATGGCCTCCGTAGCTTTCTGAAACTCGTGGTCGTCGGACTCGTCGTCCTCGTCATGATCATCATCTTCCTACTTCTTATTGCGGCCCCGGGCGGGCCTCTCTTGTTGGTTATCCTTGCCGCGGCGGCCTCCTTGGCTGCCACTCTTCTTGTTGGATCCTTCGGCACCGTCCTGATCCTTCTCCTTGTCTCGCCTCTCATATTCAGCCTTTTGCTTCTCCGCAAGCAGCTCAACTTGTCGGCCGTTCTGGAGGTCGTGGCCCTTGGTGTGGTGGATCTTGCAATACTGCTTGGTGGAGCTTCCTGGCTTGTCGGCAGCCACCAAGGCCCGGCAAGCAGCACACCCAGCAATTTCCTTGTCAGGTTCGCTTGCCTTTGCCTTCTTGGCGGCGCTGGTGTCGTCAGACCCCTCGACGGCAAGCACGGTCTTGCCCTTGCGCTTTCTGTTGTGGCGCCGACCCTTCTTCGTCGGGGCGGCGGTGTCTTCGTCTATGGAGTCGGTTTCTGCACCGGCGTCCTCGCCAGGGTACTTCCTTCCCTCTTCAGCTCAAGCGCACCTATCGGCCAGAACATAAAGTTCGGCTACATCCTTGACCTTGTTCATCGCCAGCTCTTCATGCATCATGCGGTTGTGCACATTCAGATGGAACGTGCTGATCACGGCGGCGGTATGAACATCTGGGATGTTGTACTGCACCTGGCTGAATCTCTGTATGTACTTGCGCATGCTTTCTCCTTCCTTATGGGGGATGATATGCAGGTCGCTTGCCTGGCCATGAGCTTGATTGCCTCCAGTGAAGGCACCAACGAACTCATGACACAAATCCGACCAAGAAGAAATGGAATTCGCCGGCAAGTGCATCAACCATGACATGACATTGGGCTTAAGTGCCAACGGGAAGTCATCGGCAAGCACCTTGTCATCGCGGGCTCCAGCAGATTGCATCGCGATGGTGTAGATGCTGAGGAACTCGGACGGGTGAGTCTTGCCGTTGTACTTCTTGCCAACGTCGGGCTTGAACATGCGGTGGTAGGGCCACTGGAACTGCCGCAGCTCACGGGTAAAGGCTGGGAAACCCACCTCATAGGGTCGGCCACCGTAACCTCCCAGTGTCAGGTGGTCCATAGTGGGCCCTGCCCGCCTATCTGACTGGTGGCACACATCACGTCGGCGCTCGATGGTGGTTCGAGCGTCTTCAAGGGCTCGTTCTCGAAGAACTTGGCGCTGATCGCGGTGGGTCCATGGATCGGACGACGCTATGGAAATGTTATCACAAGCATCATCACGATGGATTGACACCCGCGGTAGCTGGCGTGGGGGAGGAGAGTGCACTGTGGCTGCATCACCTCTGGCCCGTCCACCACTGGCATGCGGTGGCTCGACGGAGCGGCGGCCTACGAGCCCCGCTGGTCGCAGCTCATCTTTCTTGGTGATGCCAACGAGGCTCCGGACGGTGGCTCTCCACTCTTCGAGCTTCTCTGCAGCAGGAGGAAAGTCAAGGAGTAGCTGTGCGCGCGCCAAAGCTTCTGCTGGCGTGGGCGGCAGCGAAAGCTGCATGGACCATGACGCGCTTCGACTTCTAACCACGTTAGAAGGAGCTCTATCACGGCCTTGCGGTTGTACGCCATTTTCGCCAGTACTTCGGCGTGCGGGCTGGCCTCCTTCGTCCGGCAAAGGGTGCACAGGACTCTTCCCAGGTCGGTGCCTGGGGTCACCAGCGTGGTGACGCTGTTCATAGCGCATGACTTGGGAAGTGCGTGTCATGGGCGCCGGTGCCAGCGTCTTGGAGGTCGCCGCGCTGCCGGTAGGTGGCACGGCCCCACCCCTAGAGGGCCCCGCGCCGCCTGCAGGGGGCCCAAATCCGTCTTTGGATTTGGCGGCGTGCGGCTCATCGTCGTGTGCACGAACGACGCCGCTCACTAGGCTTTGACTGCCAGACCGATGTGGGTGTTCGCGGGTCACGTCTCCGGTTCTGTCAGTGACCGCCCTGCTACTTGCCCGCACCGGTACGGGCAGTCTGGCTCCGGATGAACCAATTGCTGTCGTCATCTTCCTCTTTGGAGCCATGGCGGCGAAGAACTGCTAGACTAGCTGCTAGACCGGATTTTCACAACTGCGCCCTCTACCTGGCGCGCCAAAAATGTCGGTGGGAACGACACCTATGGGATCACTGGAATCCCTACTACGGTCAGCGGGCGCGGGGTTGTGGAAAGAGCGGGTCTAAGATCTAGCATACAGATCATTTACCCAGGTTCGGGCAGCGGCGATGCATAATACCCTAGTCCTGCTTTGGTGTGTATTTGAGTGTTCTTGAGCTAGCTATGATGCACGAGTTGCTCAAAAGAGCCGTATCCCTCTCCAATACGCCTCGGGCCTCCTTTTATAGGAAAAAGGGGGCGCCACAGTGGCACACATGAGGTGGAAAGGGTACAGTAGCTATGCTTATCGCCTATCATTACGGGAAAAGGCGCATTAAATGCGCCCCTTAGGTGTCCCCTCGCTTTATCGGGGGACGGTAGTGAAGCCCGTCCCGTCCGTCCTCGCCTGCTTCGACATGTGTCCTGGCCAGCGCGGCGGGCGGCGCCATGTAGGCTGGCAGGCTGCTGAGCTGGTGTGGTGGCTGCGTCTTCACGAAGATTTGCATGCCACCACACAGGTGCTTGCTGAGCTGGTCTGGAGGCCACACGTCACCACACAGGTGCTCTCCTGGGTGGCTGGGCTGGCAGTTGCATGGGAACGGTGGTGGAGTCTTGGCAGGTGTGGGCCTGGCCACAGCCCCGCGGATGTCCTTGGCAAGGGTCTTACCGAGGCCCCGGCAAGGGTCTTGCCGTGGCATCGCAGTCGCCCCCGGCAAGGATCTTGTCGGAGCTCTCGTGGGTTTGCTCGGCAGGGATCTCGCCGAGGATCGTCGTCTTCTGGTCCTCATCTGATCTTGCATGCTTATGATCTTCACGAAGATCTGCATGCCACCATGGAGGTGCATACCGAGCCTTGGTTCCAACGTGGTTCGTAGCGTTGGAAACCTCGGGCTCGAAGGAGGTGCGCTCCGCTGGCGTCGGGCAAGTTGCCCCGGCAAGGCTCTTGCCGGGGCCGCGGAGACCGCCCCAGTAAGGTTCTTGCCAGGGGAGTCCACCTCGCCCTCTTGCTCTTTGTGTCTCTAGTCTTGGCGTTGTCTTGATTGTCTTGTGGCTTTGGCGTCCCCCCTCTGCCCTGCTAAGTGTGGTCGTGGGCACGGCTCTGACTGCCCGTGCACAAGTAAAGGGGTACAAAGGAGAGCCCCTACTTTCGTACACTGACAAATGGCACATCATCACTATCCTCCATGACCGAAGGGAAAATCCCATGCTCGATCATCTCCTCACCGTCACTATGGATGAAGGCCGAAGATGGCACATCATCACTTTCGCCTCCTAAGTTGGAAGCATCATCCTTGCTCGCCACCTTGTCGCTCGCCTCTAAAGCTTGGTCCTCGAATGTCTCCGTAGTCGTACTCGCCGCACCATCTTGAAGAAGAGTTGAAGTAGACTCGGCACCATCAATGCCACAAAGAAGGATGGCGGTCAAGCCAAAGTTGGGAGCATTGTCTTGGAGCTCGTCGGGCTTGGACATATGGTGCTATCCTCATGCTCGTTCTCATGGAGCTTGGTCGTCGCGAATGAGCTTGGGGTGGAGAAGCCTTGGCCTTCATGAGTTCTTGCTCCGCCTTGAGAGCACCAATGTAGTTTTCGTCGAGGGACTTGTAGTTCTCGAGGTAGATAGTCTTGGAGATGTCGTTGTTCAATCCCATCATGAAGTGGAACTTCATCGAAATGGGGTCGTCCATGCCGGCTCGTCGCAAAGCATTCTTCATCTCCTTGATGTACTCGTTGATGGACTTGGGTCCTTGTATGGTGTTCTCCAATTAGTGTAGAAGTTGTTCCGTGTAGGTTGGGGGCACGAACTCTCGCCGCATAGCTCTCTTCATATTGGGTCAACTCATGTCGTAGCTCTCTGAAGGTGTGTGAATCCACCATGTTGACGCGTAGTCGTGGAAGTTCATTGTGGCGCACTTGAGTTGATCTTCGGGAGGAACTTGATGTAGCTTGAGGTAGTCGTCCATTAAGCACTCCCACTCCAGATACTCCTGGGGTTCTTGTGTCCCATAGAAAGGAATTGTGTTGTCGGTGTCGAGGTCGTAGTAGCTCGTGGAAGTCGCGGACTTGAGCTTAGGGAGGTTCTCTTGAGTGTAGTCTTGAGGTGCTTGTTGGCAAAGATGTCGTATGCCCGCAGGCGAAGATGCCTTGAAGTCGCTTGGTGAAGATGCAAAGGGAGATGGTGAAGCCGTTGAGCGCTGGTTGGTGTTGAGCTCTTGACCTTCACATCCTTGTCGGTGGTGGTGTCGATGCCAATGTGATCTTGCCATAGATGGTAGCTCGGAAGCATGTGCAGTTGAGCGTCTTCTCGAAGATGAGGAAGATATCTTGTAGGACTTGATGAAGGCTTTGATCTCCTCCATTTGAGCTTGCATCTTGGCGTCGAAGTTGTTCGTGGCATCGAACTCGTCGTTGTAGGTCGAAGGAGGTGTGCGTTGCCTATCCATCATAAGACTTGAGTAGAGGTGAGTAGGAAATGAGATAAACAATACCAAGTTACCGTGTCCCAAAGTTGAGGATGTATTCCGCTTCACTCAATGTGGAATGAACGAATAGTGGAATTGGTACCGGACTTGTTCACTCACACCTATCAAGTGAAGCTTATGGTGGAGCTCGGTGAGGATAGTGGCACCAAAATTTAATGCAAAATGTTAGCAAGAGTCAATAATGTTGAAAGAGATTCACAAATTCGCAAGTGAAACAAGTAGACCAATAGCAATAAGCGGCACACGAAGACACACACACACACACATACACACGGATAGATAAATGGGGTCGTGCAACCAAGGAGTGAGCACAAAATGTGGAATCCACGGAAAACCCTCGTGTTGCACAACTCAAGAGAGACGCTAGCACGATTGCTCAATAGGCGGATATGACACTTGTGCACAACCTATGCAAAATGGATAAACTTTCTATCCCAAGTATGCTATGTATGTATGTTCTGGTGCTTTAGCACTAGATGATCCAAGATGATTGAGTATGATACCATATGATATATTGTGATGCTATGGCTATTGCTTACAAGCTTCTTTGCTATGTTTTTCTTTGCTTAAAAGCTTTTTTTATATGGCCACTTATGCAAAATGCACAAACCAAGATAGCAATTGTGTAAATGCGGGAACAATCTTGTGACACAAGAAATGATATGATGATACCAATATGAGATGTATGTATGCAATGGGAGGTATAGATCACTAATGTGCACAAGTAATGATTTCCAGCAATACTCAATGGCTAGTCTCAATAGGAAAGTGACACAAAATGGTCTAGGGGGTTCTCAATGCAATTGCAAGGGGAATATACAATGGTGTCTTCGAGGTTACCGTCCTTATGTACGATGATGACCTCCTGGCGATGATGAGTGGTGGTGTTCTTGATGTAGATACCAAAATGATGTAGACCCATCCCTAATTAGCGGAAACACCTTAGGAAACGGAAAACCCACGAACTCAAAATCAAATGTCAAATGTCAAATGGTGGTAGCGAAAAGCGGTGGTGGTTTGCACTCGGCAATGCGGACGTGCAATGATGGGTTATGCGAGTCGAAGTTGAAGTTGCCGTCCCTAAGTAGCCGAAACACCTTAGGAGACACACGCCACAACTCAAACAAGATCAAACAAAATTGGGTTAAGTTGGGGTGGCGGAAGTGTATGGTGGGCACGCCTATGCGGAAGTTATGGTGGTGGTTGATGAAGAAGTAATCGTCCCTAAGTAGCTGAAACACCTTAGGAGACTCGAATCACTACTCAAGCAACCACTAATGTTATATGGATCAAAAAGGGTTAGGTTGCGGAAGTCGGTGGTGGCAATGCGGATGATATGGTGGAGGGCCTAGGAAAAGATGCCAAAATTCACAAAAATTGATGGATTAAAATGGTGTTGGTAGTATTTTTGTGGGATGGGGAATGTCAATAGCTTCAAAACGAGCTAAAGAACGTCAAAATAGGAGTTCAGATGAATTAGTTATGGGAAAAACAAAAATCAGCCAAAGTTTGAAACTACAGGTGTCGGACGTGCGATAATGGTCGGACGACTGGTCGTCGGACGTCCGGAAAAAGCCGAAAGTCCAATGTTTTGCCTCTGTTGGGTGGTTCCGATCGTCCAGTAATGGTCGGATGTCCGGTGGTTCCAGGTGGTCGGACGTTCGAGAAAGTGTCGGTCGTCCGGTGGGTTTGGGTCAACGCGAGATGCGAGTTTCAAGACGCGATTTTGGGCGGAAAATGGGGATTTAGGGGTAAAAATTGAGGAGATTTCGTGGATGAAAGATGGGGAAACTTGGGGAGATGCTAGATCCACTCGAAACCAAGCAAATACATGGATCAAAATCAACAAGACAATATCAAACCAACAAATCACAAGAAAATTGGGCTATTTTTTATGGGGATTTTCGAAATTTAGGACGAAATCAAGAAAAAGAAGGCTAGAAGACGGTGGGAGGGACTCCAAAGACGTGATCAAAGTGGCTCCTGATACCCATGATACGGGGCTAACCCGGTGTAGGCCGACTTTCACGATTGGAGTGGGTTCCCTCGAAGAACACGGGAAAGAATGGAGAAATCACAAGGGAAAAACACTTAAGAACAAGTCCAATCACACATCCATTAGACAATCAAACACACAAAATCTACAAGGTACATGAAAAACAAAAGGAAAGATACAAGGTAAAGTTCATCCCAAATCCAAAGGAGATGGGGTCTTGATGATCTAGATAGATCCTTCCTCGAAGGGGTCTTGATATCCCTCGGGATCTTATCCTAGGAGGTCTTGGCCTCCAATGGAGTAGTCTCTCTCTCTCTCTCAAGAGGAGAAGGTAGGAGCAAAACTCACATACAAATGAGCTATCAGTTTGCTAACCCTAGAAAGGATGAGGAGGAGGCCTATTTATAGTCTAAGCCACGAAGGGGTAAGTGGGACAGGGATACAAGGCCAAAGGCCCAGCTGCGCACAGGCAGTGTCGAACGTCCGGTCGGGGTCGGACTTCCGGTCGCTCGGGGGGGTCCGGACGTCCGGGGGGCATCAGACTTCCGACGTTTTGGCTCTGGACAGGTGGCGTCGGTCGTCGTCCGTGCGCTGGGACTTGTCAAACGTCCGGTGGGCGTCGTGCGTCCGACCACTGTAGCAGGCGTCAGCTGTAGCTCTTCTGGCTAGTGAGGTCTCCAGGCATCGGACATCCGGAGGTCGTCGGTCGTCCGGAGGCCATCGGACGTCCGCAAGCTATAGCTTGTAGCAGCTCCGTTTCTTCCGTCTTCGCTTTCATGCTTCTCTTGCGGATGGTGTTGGTGTTCCTTGGCGCTTGCACTCCTCCTCCTCGTCCGTGAAGCTCCGGCAATACCTATGCATGCACACAAGTGAAGTGTCAAGTGAGCACGTGTAAAGGAGATGATTCACCTTTATGTATGTGAAATAGAGGCCATACGTGTCACTTGCCAAACAGACTCTTATCATGGTGATGTCCATAGAATGCTCTGCATCAATCTACATTGTGTGTGCTTTCACAACGAGGCTAGGGAAGACCACAACCATCTGTCCTCCCAGTGCAAGTTCAGTGCGAGGATGTGTACATGCCTACAGATCAATTGGCCTATGGGTCAGTATATTAGTGATATTCTTTTTGAAGCCTGTACCACAGAACAATTGTTCTATGGTTAATTATATATATTAATAAAAGTAAATATTTAGAAAGTCTCTCCTCTCAAAATAACAAAAAAAACAAATTACCCAATACCAGCTCTAGGCAGCATCATGAAAAAAAATATAAATAAGAATCAATCCAGGACTATAAGAGCAACTCCAATGGTGCAACCCATTTTGTCCGCCTGCGCCCGTTTGGGTCGGCGTGGACAAAAATGGAGGCCCAATGCGGCGACCCAAATGCAAATCGCGCCCGCCTTGCGTCCGCGCCGACCCATTTCCGGCCCAAAAGTGCACCTGGAATGCGTCGGCGCGGACGTGAAGCGGACGCGCCTCGCATCTCCTCGGCGTCCGCCACGTCCCCACTTGTAGGCCACCCAACCGTCACCGGTCATCTTATTTATGACGACCACCGACAGCGGGCCCACTTGCCAGCCTCTGGAAGCTTCCTTTTTTAAGCACACGTGCGGTGGGGGGCTGGCCTCATCCACTTCTCCCGTCCACATCTGGCCCCCACTACTCCCTTGATTCCACGCCTGCGACAGGAAACCCTAGCCCGCCATGGGCTTCTTCGGTAGCAACAATGGCAAGGGCAAGGGCAAGTTCATCCTTGGCGCCTCATCCTCCCATGCTCCCCCTCCCCCTCCGCCTCCGCCGGTAGCTCGTTTCCGCCCTGATAATCGGCGCCTGCACATCCTGGTGCACCAAGCGCGGTGGCACTGGGAGTACAGGCAGCCCCTTCCCTACCCCGATGTGACACTGCCGCACCATTGGCACTTGGATCCCCAGCGGATCCCGGTGTCGGCGGTTCCGCAGTACCAGCGGGCGCACGACGATGAGGTGCGTCGGCGCCACGCGTAGGTCACGCTGGAGCAGCGTCGGCTGCCTGAGTACGCCGCCAACTCTCACAACTGGGAGGCTTGGTTTGCCCTCGAACACGAGGAGCAACAACACTCGGGTGTCGACGTCGTCCCGCCGCCATTCCCACTGCCGCCCCCGCAGGTACAGCCGGAGGACGAGGAGGCGGAGGCGGAGTACCAGGCCGCCCTCGAGGAGGCCCTGCAGCAGGCGCTGGAGGCTAGTCGCCTCAAGGAGGACGTGCACCGGGATGGGCTGGAGCAAGCGCTCGCCCTGTCGGCGGCGGGGGACTCCGTCCACACCTGTTGTTCCAGCCGCCACCGCCATCGTCGCCGCCCATCCAACCCAAGCCGGAGCCGACGCGGAAATGCTCCCCGCCTCCACCCACTTGGCTGGAGGAGGCCTACTC